>NW_021939324.1:14560162-14561970 GCF_001715985.3 Manacus vitellinus | reverse complement strand
CCAGCACAGAGTGCCCCTGTCCAAGCCGTGGGCTGACAGCTTTTCCAGGAGTATGCTGTGGGAGGTAGTGTCAAAGGCTTTGCTGAAGTCCAGGTAGGCCACATCCATAACCTTCCCCTCATCCACCAGGCGGGTCACCTGATCATAAAAGGAGATCAGGTTGGTCAGACAGGACCTGTCCCTCCTAAACCCGTGCTGGCTGGGTCTGATCCCTTGTCCATCCTGTAGGTGCTGTGTGATTGCACTGAGGATGATCTGCTCCATAACCTTGCCAGGCACTGAGGTCAGGCTGACGGGCGTGTAGTTTCCTCCTTCCAGCCCTTTTTGTGGATGGGCGTGACATTCACCAGCTTCCAATCATCTGGGACCTCCCTAGTGAGCCAGGACTGTTGCTAAATGATGGAGAGCAGCTTGGCGAGCTCTTCCGCCAGCTCCCTCATCACCCTTGGGTGGATCCCATCTGGTCCCATAGACTTGTGGGGATCCAAGCAGCTCAGTAGGTCACTAACTGTTTCCTTTTGGATTACAGGGGAGCTGTTCAGATTCTTGTCTCTCTCTACAAGCTCCAGAAGCCAGCTGTCCTCAGGACAACCTGTCTTACTGTTGAAAACTCAGACAAAGAAGATATTAAATACGTCAGCCTTTTCCTCATCTTTGATAACTATATTCCTGCCCATGTCCAGTAAAGAGTGGAGGTTTTCCTTGCTCCTCCTTTTGCTATTGATGTAACTGTAGAAGGACTTTTTGTTATCCTTCACAGAGGTGGCGAGTTTCAGTTCAAGTTGTGCCTTTGTCCCTCTAATTTTCTTTCTATACGACCTAACTATATTCCTAAACTCTTCCTGAGTAGTCAGCCCTTTTTTCCATAATCGGTAGGCTCTCTTCTTTACCCTAATTTCTTTCAAAATCTCCCTGTTCAGCCAGACTGGTCATCTTCCCCAGCAGCTTGCCTTAAGGCAGACTGGGACAGCCTGCTCCTGTGCGTTCAAGACTTGTTTCTTGAAGCATGTCCATCCCTCCTGGACCCCTTTGTTTTCAAGGGTTGTTTCCCCAGGTACACTCTGAACTAGTCTTCTAAATAGGCCGAAATCTGCCCTGCAGAAGTCCATCATAGAGGTTTTATTGATGGCCCTCTTTGCATCCCTGAGTATTGAAAACTCTATTATTTCATGATCACTGTGTCCCAGACGTCCACCGACCACCACATCTCCCACCAGCCCCTCTCTGTTTTTGAACAGCAGGTCTAGCGGGGCTCCATCCCTGGTAGGTTCACTTACCAGCTGGAGCAGGAAATTAGGTTAGATGTTAGGAAGAAATTCTTTACAGAGAGGGTTATCAGGCATTGGAACGGCCTACCCAGTGAGGTGGTGAATTCACCATCCCTGGAGGTTTTTAAAAAGAGATTGGACGTGGCCATTAGTGCCATGATATAGTAATTGGAGTTGGATCAGGGGTTGGACTTGATAATTTGGAGGTCTTTTCCAACCCAATCTATTCTATGATTCTATGATTCTATCCTCCATACACTCTAGGAATCTCCTAGATTGCCTCTTCTCCGCTGTGTGGAGTTCCCAGTAGACATCTGGCAGATTAAAGTCACCCACGAGAACAACGGCTGGTGATTTTGAGACATCTGCCAGCAGCTTGTAGAATAATTCTTCACCATCATCATCCTTGGTGGGTGGTCTGTAACAGACTCCCACCAGGATGTCAGCCTTGTTGGCCTTCCCCCTGAGTCCGATCCACAGGCACTCAACCTTATTGTTACTGACTTCAAGTTCTACAGAGTCAAGAGACTCTCTAACATA
>NW_021939324.1:14524583-14559930 GCF_001715985.3 Manacus vitellinus | reverse complement strand
CATGCACTTCAGCTGGGCTGCTGATTTGGCTCTTAACTTGGGCTGTCCACCCTTGGGCTCCTTTCCGGAGAGCCTAGTTTCAACCCCTGCCCCCTTCAAACCTAGTTTAAAGCCCTCCTTATCAGCCCTGCCAACTTATGGGCTAGAGTCCTTTTGCCCTTGCTAGATAGATGAAGCCCATCTGGTTTGAAGAGACTAGGTATGATGGAATTTGGCCCATGGTCAAAAAACCCAAAGTTCTGCCAGCGGCACCAATCCCTTAGCCACCTATTTATAAGATAGGTTTTCCTACTCCTCTCCTCATTCATCCTTGCTACTGCAGGAACTGAGGTGAACACCACCTGTGCTCCTGTCCCATCAACTAGTCGACCCAGCGCCTTGAAGTCCTTTTTAATTGGCTTGGTACTTCTCCCATTCATGTCATCGCTGCCAGCCTGGACTACCAACAGTGGATAATAATCTGAGGGCTGAATTAGCTGAGGGAGTCTCCTACTAATATCCCTCACCCGGGCCCCAGGAAGGCAGCAGACCTCCCTGTGGGATGGGTCCGGTCTACATATAGGGCCCTCAGTTCCCCTCAGAAGGGAGTCACCAACTACAACTACCCTTCTTTTTTTCTTTGTAGCTGTGGTTGTAATCCGTCTGCTGTATGGGGGGCGAACAGGAGACCTTCCAGACAGATCTTCCTCTTGTCTGTTCTCTGCCTGGTTCTCTGAGTCCAGGGCCTCATATCTGTTCTCTAAGGGCACCTGGGGGATGGTGGGGGTTGGAAGGGGATTCTTTTACCTCTCCAGTGAGGGACCTGTTTCCATTCCCCACCCTTCCACCAGGTTTGCTCCAACTGCCTGATGGCAGGAGGGGCAGGGCTTCACCGTCTCCTTCTGGACTTCTTTTGGGGGCAAAAGGGTGCGACTCCACCAGTCAATTTCCCTTTCACTGTCCCTAATACTTCTTAGTCTCTCTACCTCTTCCTTGAGCTCTGCCACCAGGCATAGCAAGTCATTCACCTGCTCGCATCGCACACAGACCCCACTCACACTGTCCTCTGGTGGTGCTGAATTTGCACCTGTGTGTCCTGTGGCACAAGCAGGGGTCTACTTTTCCACCTGTAAACTGGAATGGCTCCTTTGTTTCCTTCCTCTGTGTGCTGGTTCTGCCCGGAGTAGAGTTTGTTTTCTCCATAGAAGCTTGCATGGAGCTATGTTTTGGATTTGCACTGGAAACAGGGTTGATAATACAGGGATGTTTTAGCTGTTGCTGAGCAGTGCTTACACGGGGTCAGGGCCTTTTCTGCTTCTCACTCCATCCCACCAGTGAGGAGTCTGGGGGGCACAAGGAATTGGGAGGGGACACAGTGGGGACAGCTGACCCCAAGTGGCCACAGGGATAATTCCCTTTCATATAAGCACTGCACTCAACAATAAAAGTAGAGGGAAAGTGAGGGGGAGGAAGGGGGAACATTGGTCAGGTGGAGGTAAGCAATTGTTTTTATTTGCAGCAATTATTTTTCTTGGGTTTTATTTCTACCTCTTTGTGGTTTGATAGGTTTTTGGTTGGTGTTGGTTTTGGGGTTTTTGCTGTGTGTTGTTTTTTCTTTTTCCTTTTCATTACAACTTTCAATTCTATTTTATTTAAATTATTAAACCATTCTTACCTCAACCCATGAGTTTTCTCACTTTTACCCTTCTATTGTCTTCTCCTCTTCATCCTGCCAGGGGGGGAGGGACTAAGCAAGCAGTGGTGTGGTGCTTACTTGCTGGCTGGGATTAAGTCACAACACTCTTATTTTTCCTATTCCTGTCAAGCTTAGTGCTTGAGCAGCCTTGTGAACTACTACCCTTTGACTTGCATCATTTTTCCTCTTTCTGGCAGGGAAAAAGCTTTGCCAGCACAGTTTTCAAGGCCACTAGAATATATAATAAACTTCCTTACTGATATGAGATGTACCAGTATGACCTTATACCTATCTAGGGCACACAAAGCAAGCCTCCTAAGGTATTGAAACCTGTAGTTCAAAACAGGAATTCTGCTAAGCACAAATATAATTCTTATACCACAGAGTTCTGCATTTCTCACAGGTATCCACATCTAATATAGTAGTCCATTGCTGAGTGTTATTTAAATTACTTTGATATACTTCATTAGTCAACCTAAACTTCAATAGTTATCCAGAGTGGCAGAACAGGATGAAGCAGTTGTTTCAAACACTCACTTAGGCCCTCAGGTAAATTAGCTGTCTGCAAAACAATTAAGTGTTCTAGAAACTTTCTTTATAAACAATGATGATTAGTGTTCAGATGGCAAAGTTCCATGCAACTCTAGAGACTTTTTTTCCTTGGGAAATCGTTTATGCACTAGCCTGAGAAGTGCAATACATTCCAAGTACATGCCAAATGTGACCATTTCCCACAGGAGGTGTGTAGAACTGCTCAGTCCAAGGCTCCTGTTGTACTAGTGACAGTGCAAAACTACAGAACAGCATCAGACCATTAGGATACTTAACTTAGCTTCAACTCTGATAGGCCACAGTGCATGGTTCAGGTACAAAAATATATTCACTGGGGCCATATACTCCACCTGGAAGAACTAGAGATGGGCAAAATCTATTGTTTCATAAAGTCTCAAAACTTTTTTTTTCATCTTTGCTAGCATGAGAATTATCATCACTGATTTCCTGTGGTGTTACAGAACAGTGTAGGAGGTGATAGCAACCGTAATTAACTGTTGAGCAACACAAGACACTCCCTACTGACTGCCACAAAACATGAGAACCTGATATTCTTAACACACACCTACTCTCTGGTGTATCTTTTATCACAGCAAATGTGGGCTCCCCCAGTGGCAGTGTTCGTTGTGTCCTTCGACACAGCGTACCTACAGAAAATAGGAAAGAAGCACATCAGCAAAGCTCCGTCAAGGTGAATCAATACAGCATCCCCAGCCAGGTACATCGGCGCGTGATGGGGCTGCTCACAGAAGCTGAAGTTAACAGCTCTGTACCACACTGCTGCCTGCAGAACAGATGCACCCTAAGTTCGACAAAAGGATTAACTTTTTTTCTCTCTTCTTGTTCTCCCTTTTCTCTTCTTCACAGGCTCCCTCCCTTCCTTAAAATGGCAATGATATGTTCAAGATCCACCATACAGACCAAGATCTATTTGTGTGGATGAAAGTAAAACACTGCAAGCAGGCATTAATAGCTACAGTTCCTTCAGAGGCCATTCTGAACTACTAACAGAGAGGATTAAGAATCAGTTTTAAATTTTGGAACTGGCTGGCTGCCAAATTTAAGTTTATTCTTGCCAATGATCTCCAGTAAAAATATATTTCTTCTTCTGTTATGAATATTTTTGAGCTAACTTTTCTAAAAATATGATTCCAAGTTTTATTAGAATATTTTAATAATTATTTTGGAGGCTAAGACCTTTTACTAACATAAAGTATCCTGTTGAATAAATGTTTTGCAGTCAATAGAAAAGGACAATGCTCAGTATCTTTCAAATGTAGCTGCTGAGAACAGCAAAAAAATGTTTTAATAAACCCCTTTTCTCTGCCCCCTATGTTAATCTATTTTGTATTAAACAAAGGCATATACCTATCATTTTTGTTGCTGAATACATTACCCTGTTCTTGCTTAAGCATGCTACTCTAGATTACAAATATATGGTTGTAAAAATAACTGGTTGGACTGATTAAAACTGCTGATTATAATCTCCAATTTGGCATGAGGAAATTTACTACAAAACCTGTTTAGGACTGCAGATGTATCTCTGTCCCACAACTGTAAGAAAAGGCTGGATTTCCAGTCTTCTAAGTGTACAGACCTCAGTGACTGACAGAAAGACTCATTCTTAGCACAAAGCTAAAATATGTAACTAAAAATATCTTCATTTCTTTCTGCCTTAATTTGAAGGCAAATGGTGATAAAATGAAAAATAAGAACAAAGCTGTGTGCCTATGCAATTAAAACATTCTTTCATATGTACATAGAAACCTGCCTTCATAGTCCCAAATATTTTTTTCCAGTCTCTTGGGCTTGGTGGAATTTTGCAGGACTGGGTGTGGTTAAGGGTTCCCAGTGTGTTGGATGACACTGGTTAGTTGTCATCCGGGCAGAGCCCGTAAGCTGGTGGGTAAGGCTGACTACACACACAGAGATATGATTAGAAGGGATGAAGCTGTGGGGAGTAGTTATGCACCTGCCTGAATTCCTGGCTCCTCAGTCATCCGTTTTTATCTTCCATTCCCACTGTTTTTATAACTCAGCCTTACCCACACAAAAGTACTTTATTTATATGTTTTACATACTTCTGTTTCTTTGGGTATTACAAGCACTAATTCCTGACCACTGGAACAAATATACTGCCTTCAAGAAGTCTCTCAGGTGTCAAAAGCATCAGCACATGTGTACTAAGCTAGTACTAGGCTTAGCCATTCTCAGGGGCAGATCGCAGGTCAGTGAGCACTAAAGAGCATGCAATTCTCACCTACATGCACCAGACCATTACCTGCATGTAAAAATTAGGTAGGAAGAAAACCAAGAACTATCCTCCAGTGGTGCCAAAGCAGTGGTACTTTAAATATTTTTGTATCTTGTGCGCATAGACATATGTGTGTGTACATTCAAGGTAGGATAAGGACTATAATACAAGGATAAATAAAAGTTGAAAAACCCCATAACTAATTGTATTGATGTTCTCAAATCTAAGATTTTTTTAAGGTTTACAATGATAGGGGTCTTAAATTCTGGGCCCTAACCTGACTGAGGAAATCATTCTTGATTTAAAAAAACAGATGTCTTGTGCAGCAAGAAGCCTGGACTGACTACAAACCCAAATAATGCAAAAAAAGGTGGCAAACAAATCCATACATTTTTAAACTTATCAGTCTGTATGTAAGAGCTAATATACCAGGGACAGAACAAAGGGCAAAGGGAGGTAAGCATATGGTGTTAACTTGTTCTTCCCAGTACTTGAGAGTTAGCTATATTTAAATTCACATGTGCTAATGCTTTCTTCCAGATCTGTGTACAGAAGGAAAAAAAGAACAAGGCTTTTCTTGGCTGTCTCAATATCATATTCTTTCTGAGCATCACGACCTAGACATCAATAATCAGAGTTCTATATTACTGTCTCCACAGAACTCAACTTCCACTTAAACTGAAGGAGGCTTGTCTTAGGCTCTTTGTATTTCTTCAGCTGGACTAGCTCAGTCTGACTCCACCTTTATTGTTTCCTTAGGCTAGAAGGGAAAGGAAACTCTTTGATCTCTTGTAAGAATAAATGATTTTCCATCTTTTGCTACTGGCTGTATCAAGCTCAAAGAAAGTCTTCTAAGCAATATTCAGTTTCTGGAATGGCCTGAAAAGATTAAATTCTCTAGAATCTAAAAGATTAGATTCTCTGTGCTCTCTGACAGAATATGACTACTAAATCCCAGTACCACTACTGCAATAAGAATGAAGTTCATTACAGCCTAAGCTCTCTCCTTAAATTCTTAACTTTCTTACTGTTTTTAACAGTAAGAATCCACCTATCAGCTAGTTGGCTCTCAAGTGAATAACTTTATTTCAATATGAACACAGCACCCATTTCAACATCTGACTAGATTTTCAGATGTGTTTTTTTTCTGACTGATATAAGGATGGGAAGTGCAATCAAGTCTATACTATTCTACTTGATCCCTTTCTGGTTCTGAAAGAGCTCTGATACTATAAAAACATATGTTATAAGTATTGAAGCAGAATAGGTATAAACAAAGGAGAAGATTCAGATTTAATTATCACATCTAACACATAAGAGATTGCACTGTTGCAATTGATACTGTTGGCTTAGTACTTAATTCTTGGTAGTGAAAAACAATATACAGGATACCTTCACTGTCCTTTAAAAATTTTCATTTTGAAGATACTAACACTTTAATTAGAAATTAAGTGCAGACACCATAAGATTGCAGCAGACATAAAATACTTCTTTTTTCCTAGAAAAAGCTTGAATAATAAATTTACCACATCTACAGAAAATTAGAAGTACTGAAGGAAATCATAATAAAAATGCCATTCTTCAAAGTATAGTTTTCCCGGAAACGTGTTTGAGATGCTGGCTAGTACCAAGAGGTTTCAAGTCTTGCAAACTAAACAACACCTATCAGCTACTGTCATTATATGGAAGGTTTGCAGGTGCTAGGTTGTAGAATATGCCTGAATTATTGCTCGTATTTCTCATTTCCTTCTCCAGAAATGCTTCCCCTTCCAGCAGAGGAAAACAGTCAAGAGGGAGAATAATGCCATCAACAACTGATACCAGAAGAAGATTTGAAAGGACTCCTATGTACAAGATACTAGCTACAGTAGGAGCAATAAGCCCATAAGGCAAACATTTTTATTCTCAACTGTTTGGGACACTAAACCCAAAGGTGTCTGGGTGGGCAGATACCTGGGCAAATAATTCTCAGCCCACCTCTTCTTGAGCTGAATTCCACATTGCATTTGTGGTGCTACTTAGGCAAACCTGATGTGTAAAAAGTTATTCAGCAACAGTATGAAAATGAGTCCCATAAAAGTTTAGAGGAAAACTTCCGCATTTCCAGCTAGATCCCTATTCAGGGTTCTGTCTGGAAAGGTTCCATGGGACATGGCCCTGATGAGGAGTGTCCAGGAGAGCTGGCTGATTTTCAAGGATAGTCCAAGCTCACATGGGTGAGGAAATTAAGCAAAGGTGGGAGGATGTCTGCATGCATGAAAAAGGAACTCCTGACAAAAATCAGCATGCAAAAAGGAACCCACCTGGAGAACTGAATCCAGCTCTGTGGTCCTCAGCACAGGAAAGAGGTGGACCTGTTGGAATGGGTCTAGAGGAGGGACACAAAAATGATCACAGGGATAGAACAGCTCTTTTATGAGGAAAGACTGAGCAAGTTGGGGCTATTCAGTCTGGAGAAGAGAAGGTTCCACAGAGACCTTATAGATCTTTCCTTAAGGAAGATGGGGACAAATTTGTTCCCTCGTTTTTCCAATTCTAGAGGGGAGCAGCCACTCTTGGTAATAAAAACTAATATGGGGAAAAAAATAGAAAATGTTCTTCTCTATTCCTGTAAAGCGAGTGTCAGGTGGGTCCTTAACTTCAGCCTAAACTTCTGGAATTCTTGACCCTACAGCTATACAGTCAATAGTGGATCTGTCCCAGCAAATATGCACTAAATATGAAGGTTGTTTAACTACAACATTTCCTTAATATGCCCACTCCTCAGCTGTTATCATTTTACAATGCTAGGCATATAGAATCTGACAGGCTGTATCTTGTACAGATATCAAAATAAGGAAGCACAGTGAATTATTCTATCATGCATACTAATGACAGAAATATCTCCACACTATACAAAGATTAAATTATTACCTTTCACTTGTTTGTACAATGTTTTTCCCCTTTGTCTGAATTTGTGGTCTAAACTTCCGCTCTACTTTGGAAGGAATTTCTTCTCTGTAGAGCTGCATCTACATCTGACACTAACCTTTAACTCAGCTCTCAGCTTGGTGATTACATTATGTCTGAAGCACAAACTAGTGATGGAGATGAGAATAACCCCATAAAATCCCTCCCTTTCAAACCAGAGCAGGCATTAGGACCACAAAATGTTTTGAAACAGTTTTGAAGGATTTCATTCAGCATTCTTGAAATGTGATCCACTCTCTGCCTTGTACTGTACCTCAAGCCTGCTTTTCCAGGAAATCTTCAAGTTGGCTAGGGATGTGTGAAAAATTCATACATAAAAGACTGATCTTAAAAACCCGCTACAGGAGCAACAAAACCTCTAATTAAACTAGTTTCTATTCTTAACTTGCTAGGGCAGATTCAGATACTACCTGATGGGGTCACCATATAAATACTTGAATAGAGGATCCCCATATCTCTTTCTGAACTGAATACTGCCTTTATGGAAAAACATACAAAACTGAAAATACTAGAGAACAGGCACAAAAACCTGTTGACTCTCACAGCACATAAGCACTTGAAAATGGATTCAGTCTGCTCCACCTAGACACTGATAAAAATAAGCTGGTTCCTGAGCTAGTCCTCCTTCAGGCAAAATAGTCTCTATCATGCATCTTGGAAATGAAGGGGTTATCTCCTCATGTACTAGTGGTAATAGAAAAAATGTAATATTGACTGGTCTGGAGGGCTTTTATTTTTTCTTTATCAGTTGTTAAACACTGAATAAAGTATACCAATGTGTAAAGGTAAGTACAAAAGTCAGTATGAAAAAGTAATCCTTTAGATTTAACTCTAACAGTAACAAAAAACCACAGAGAACAGTGGAAATTTATTTCTGAAGACCTTGCTCTAACAGAACTGTACCAAAAATCCAGTCGTGATAAATCCAACAATATCCAATTCTGTAGATAAAGTCTGTGAATGCAGTGCCTGAATGTCGATTTTATATCAGCACATAATTTAAATTCAGCCTTCATCGTCACTGCTGCTCCATGCATCTTCGTATGCTGGATTTAAATGTTGTTGAGGCAGAGACTAAAGAAAGTATAAATTATCAGTGTTTTTCTTAACTAAAAATACTAAAATCTTAAAAGCACAAAGCTAAAGGCATTTTTTAAAATTACTCTATGTAGACAAGTTATTCTGTCTCTCATGAGTACTGGATTATTTTTAACTACCTCTTTGGTCATTCTGCTGATTAGGGACATGATAAATTATGAAAAGAAATAGTCCTCTATTTAATTGCAATTTTAACAAAAAATATCTGGAGGACTGACTGGAATTATTACAAATGTTTGGTATAAAACATAAACAAATGGATATTACTATGTTTATTGTGTGCCATTGTTTTAATTTAGGTCTTCATTTCCTCGGCCCAGCATAACTGAGCTAATGTTATGGTTTCAGGAAGCAGTCCTGGCCTTTATCCACATCCAAGATCTATTTCTCACATCAGCCCCACTAGGGTCCAAATAAACAGTTTGTGCAGCTATGCAGTGCACTGAATCACAATGACTTAGGGTAATTTTTTTTTATTTACTTCTATTCTGGGTTCAGATTTTGGTTATGCAAGCACTCAAGGGAATGTTTTAACACATGAGAGCAAGCAGGATCAGTTGACAGCAGAACTACCTCTTACAGAGGCAGTGCTCATCTACAACATTTGCAAATAGCAGCTGTAGCTTAACAGATTTCAAAACAATGGCACATATTACATACTGCCACCATGTCAAATTTAAATGAGCAGTTCTAATCAGAGCTAGGTAAATAATCTTGTTGCTGTGGGTTTGTTTTTATTTTTCAGACTAAGAAAAATACAGTTTACTCACATATAAATTCTCACTTAGAGTAAAAATGGTAATTTCAGGTCAAAGGAACACATTTTGGGTTCAGGCACCTAACCTTTGAAACTACCCTTTTTTTTCTTTGCTTAGGTGTAGGGTAGTTTTGAAATAAGTTGTCTTACAAAGCAAAGCAAATGTTACAACAAATTTATGCTTCTTATAATTTTCCCATCCAAAATGGAACAATGCAGAAATTTTAAAAGCGACATTTTTGTATGGTATGGGGCAAAACATTAATATATCCTCATTTTTCAACACTCGTAGAGTTTCCTAGACTCTGATTCTTGAATGGTTTCAGTTCCTTAAAATCTAGAATTTTTTCTGCTCAGACTGCTCACTGAATTTTTTATTGCCCAGCTTTAATACCGAGAGAGAAAGTACTCTCTTGGAAAACAGTGTTATACATGATCTTCCTGTAACAGACGTGGATATCTTGCCTCAGACATGAAAATAACCTCACTTAGAACGTACTTTATTATATTTCTGCATCAAAAATATTTAGGTATGAAGTGTGACATCCCTAATATGCTTAATGCACAATATATTCTTAAACAATTTAAAATACAATTGTTGGCACCTTTACAATTCCAAAATAGCACAAACTACAGAAAATAGTTTGGAAATAAAGGAAGCTAAAGCAGAAATTGAAGGACCCATAACCAAATTAACTACATTTAACTAAGCAGGAAGCTAGAAGTCTGCAAAAGACTTTACTAGACTATGAAAGAAAATGTTCTCTCAAAACTGTATAATAATTAAAAGATTGCACAGAAACAATAGGTGATTCTGCTTTTAATTAGGAATTGTTACAAATTTTGATGGTGAATCACATACCTCATATTTAAATTCCACACAACAAGCCATAAAAAAACCATAGTTAAAATTCCAAAATTCATTACCTTTTCAGAAATATCATCAAGAACTGGCTCTCGTGGAGCTGGTATCCATGCAAGGATATTGCAGTCTTTGCTACCACTATAAAGTTCCTTTAAAAAAACAAGCAAAAATTACTTTTATACAAATTTACAGAATAGTGATATAAGTACAACACTGGGGAGAAAAAAGAGATAGAAAATTTATTTAAAAATAAATTCAAGTAGTCAATTTTTAATTTATACTTTAGTTTTGATAAACAGTATTTTAAATAATATGCCAAAACAAAATTAATACATTTTTCTTTTCTTTCCCAGACTGCTCACCAAAGTAGCACAATCCACATTTAAATGAGCTTTATTGCTTTTAAATACATTTTTCTCCTTCCTTCTCTCACATCTCCTGAAAATACACCTATTTTAACAGTTATTAAACTTAAAAGATTATTTATGGAGAAGTAAAAAAAAAAAAAAAGGAAAAAAGGAAAATATATTTTTTTAATTAAAAAAGAGGAAAAAACTCAAAAGAATCTAGCAATACATGTTAGAAAAGTGCATATGTACAGAACAAAGAAGTATTAAATAAATGTAGTTTCAGTATGCCTAGGAAAGGAAAAAGCAAATAAAGTAGAATTTGAAGCCAGTATGCTGTTGGAAAGGCACAGATAAGAAAGACCAATTTATTATTTTTAATATAAATAACTCTATTTATTATAGTGATGACTAAAGCCTGAGATTCCATTGTACAAGGCACCCTACAAACACATGGAAGCAAACAGTCCCTACACCAAACAGGTGAAAGTCAAATATATCTTAGTTTTCTTAGTTCTGTATTAAGGAAATACAGACTATCACTTTAACCTGAGGAAATTTTGCTAATAAGAGATCCTGCACCATCTTTGCCATAAACTTTGCTCTAATAACACTTGTATTTTCCAAAGTGCTACTTAAATGAACAGACATAAAGATATTTTCATATGCCTTCAATCTTGAATCATCCTCTTGCATAGTATAGGCAATGTCTGAAAACATTTGAGTACTGCTGTGCATCTAAACTGTCTGAGTGAAGCATATAAAGTATTTTCTTTGGTATTTAGGCTAACAGTATGAAACTCTTGGTTCAAGTTGCTGGCTTTTACACTTAAACTAGCAACTCTCTGCATGTGGGCTCATTATTAATATGTTGATTCAACATAAGTTCAAAATATTGTAAGAGGTCTATCTTTGCAGAAGTCTCCTACATTATGTATAGTTAATTCTAAAACTGCATGAATTATGACGACATTTGGGGCAAAAACTTAATGCTCAATTCCTATAAATACTCATTTATGCGGGTAATCTCACTCAATAGAACTGACATACCCTCTTTTCTAAAACTGGTCCTATGCATAAAGTTCTTTATCATAAAACACATGCAAGCTTAGAGTTTACAGTTTTAAGACAGAGAACCATGCTGCTTAACTTGCTTAAAAGAAAATATGTTACACCAAGGTATAGGTCAAATTCTACTATAGGACAAAAATTCTATCAGCAGTACACTAGTCGGGCCCTCTGTCTTTGATAGAATAAAGAATATCACTAGAACTCTAAAAGATCTTTCCATGCCAAAATATTTCCTTGTGAGCAATGTCATAGCGACATCAGCATACTTCTATTTAATCCTTTTTACCCCTTGGCTCATTTTCTGATCCTGGTATGGCAAGATATTCCGTTAATATCCACTGCATTGAGCAATACTTACAATTAAATATTACAACCTGAAATGGTGACTCACACCTCAAGTCAATCAAAAGAAAAGCTAGTCACTTCCATGTAGGATTATGGTACAATACAGGAGAGTCACATATATTGCACTACAAACATGCTCCATGCATGTTTACAGTATATTATATAGAAAGACTGTAAATAAAACCTAATTTAACTTTCAGTTAACTTTACTTAATAGCTTACTACTGGATTTACCGAATACCTTTGCAGATGTCACTAGTGCTTCTTAAACAATATGAGAAGCTATAATTTAAAGCAAAATTACTTCCTGTTGCATACCTAATATTTTACGACATGTTATTCCTGCATGATGCTTTACTTGATTTCTTTTTCTGAAGGGAAATGTAGGTCTTGTTTGTTTACTTAAATTATTCTAAGCACATAATACGGCACAATAGTATCTAGCATATCACATTCAACAGCAAACATCATCTAAGATATTGCACAATGAAGATTCTCTTTCACACCACCCTTGAAATTACTGTCCTCCTATTAAATTAATGCCTCTTATTAGAGGGCCAAATTCTGCAGTTCTTATTACTCAAGCAGACTAACATCTTATTAACTTCACAGAGATATTTACGTAAGAATAGTTTAGGCAAACAATAATATAGTGGATTTTATAGTTCTGTTCCCAAGATCAGAAAAGGCTAAACTCACAGCATTCTGTGGAGAGAGCTCCATACCGTATCTCAAACATAAAAAGTATTACATAAACATGCTAATTAATTTGGATAAGAACAGATAAAGACTAGTATCATTAGACTGCAAATAGCTAGCTGCTTGGGTATCAGTGATCATATTTGATTATATGGTTCTGAGCAAACAGAAGACACTTCTCACCTCAAATACATAATTGGTGCAAAGTTTAAGTTCTTCTTAGAGCTTATTCTGGTTATGAGGTGAAACAAAGATAGCAATTAAAATACAGTTTATGAACAGAAAAAACATGAGGGACTGACAGCAACCAACATCAATAAGAAATTTTCAACACAGTAAAAAATGTAAGGAAAATCTAAGCACCAGATTTGATGATGGGTAGGACAAAAATCAGTCAGACAGTAGAAAAAGTTCAGAAGACTGTTAAAACGAAGAACACTCTGAACAGTGACAGAGACTCAATACTAGATGGAAATGGTCAAAACTGCATAAAAAATGTAGAATTTCCTTCATATGAAGATAGTGCACTTATGTCAAACTGCTAATAAGTAAAAAAAACGTTAGAAAACCATCTGCTACACTTTTCAGCAGCAAATGCATATCTTACACCAGAGACTTAGAAGAATCATCAATGAAAATTTATGGCTTGCTTAAGTTAATTATGTTTTGACGTGTATTTACAAATTACAAAGGTGAAAGTGACCTAATATGCCAGTCAAGAAAAAACAAAACAAACAAACAAAAAAAAGCAGAATGATACAGATACAAATGAATTGACATTTCTTTAGTCCTAAACAAGACAACAGAATAGGTGATTAAATGATGCAGTTACTGTAGAGTTAAAATACAGGAATATAAACACCAGCCAATACAGTTTATAACAAAGCAGGTTTTGTCAAGCAAAACTAGTAACAAACTAGAAATGTACAGCTGTGAATAACTTTGCAGCATGCTGATTTAATATTGCTTGAGAGAGTAAAATAAAAAAGTGCCTAAAATATAGGTACCTCAGAAAAATAATTTAACCTGCAAAATCATAATTTCTGTTGGAATCATATGAAGACAGATGAATGTACTTAATTGTCTCAAGACAGAATGAGCTATTTGGAAGTACATGTGTGAACACAGACAAAATAACAGTATCACTACCTTTGGTGTTGATACACTGACTTATAACAATGTTACTCCATCAGAGTAACTATTTAATACAACTGAAAGCAGAGCATTTACAGAAAAATAAAATCCAGTCACACTTCTAGAATGTAGAACTGAACTCTGGAAAAGGGTGATTCTGAAAGAAAATTAGGAATCACAACAGATAAATAAATGAAGTTGTTAACATCCATAAACCTACAGATATAGTGACAGATGAATTTTTTGTGTGCATACACACACACACACGAGTGATCCTTTACTATGGATCTTTGAAGCCAAGGTAGAGACACCACATGTAAAACAAGTAAAAAATGTTTCACAGTGAGATTTAATTAGCCTTAGCTCTTCAGTTTATCAAAAAGAATACCAAAGATGACTTTATATAAACGTACTAGAACTTCTGTTGGGAACCTATTCTTGGAAACACAAAGGGCTTTTCAAGAACAGTCTGGAAAAAATCTACTTTAGCTACAATGTGAATATTCCAGCTTTCAGTGGATGTAGAATTGCACTGCCTATTCATACCAGAACTGCCTTCCAGGCCTAATAAGGGTTATTAGCTCGCAATCTGTTGCGTATTCATAACTTTCAGTGAAGTCTGTCTCAGTGATACAGCAACGTTCAGTCAAAGTTATTTCACTCAAAGCAGAAGTTACCAGATTCACTTCTATGGTGCATTGTATGAGAGGTCACAAAAAGGTATCTGCAGGCCCTTTCTCCCTCAGATATTTCTGCCTGATATTCAGAAACAAAAGGCAAGGAAGGAGGAGGTAGAACATGAAGTACAATCCTTAACATGTGAGGGCAACTATGTAATGGCCTGAAAATCCATACTAACATCCACTCTGCTCTTGCCACAACACACACCACATGAACAATCTGTTCTAAAGTATGTCACAACAAATTAAGCTTTTTTATCCTTAAGTCTTTTGCTGCAAGGGAAAAATATACCATAGGTGGAAAAGAAAAGAAAAAGAAAGAAGGCTGCCAAGCACTATGAGTTCCTGTAATGCTAAGGTATTTCTCAGGTGAAATGTTCTCAGATTAATTTAAGAATATCATCGTGTTCTCAACACTTTATCCAAAGTATAACTACAGGCATTTGAGCAAGAACTTTAGAGCCTTCTCAGTACTGACAGCAATACTAATGCATTTCACATCCTTTCTTACTGTGATTAGTCTTAGGTATCTCTGAGAAAGACAAATACCTCCTCTTCAGTCTTACAGAAAACAGGCAAAAGTCTTTATGCATATTTATTAGTGAGTATGTATGCCAAAAAATTACTAGAAGTATATTGAGAAGTTACATATGTGAGACAAACTGAATAGTGGAAGGAAGCTAAACCAGAAAAGTCCATCCCAAGAATTTCACCAAACTTTTCTTGCATGATATGCAAGCCACAGAACTCTCTCTTATGTCATGATCTTTGATTGAAGCACATCCCTGAAAAGTTAATGCTTTTATAGTGCAAATTGTAAAGCAGTCTGCATAAATATTGCAGTTTGTCTGGAATACTGGTCTTATTTTACTTACCTGAAAATGAGGTTGAAATACACAGCAGTTGACAGTACTATAATGCCCTCTAAGCACAGTTATCAATTCTCCTGTGAAAATTGTATAAACAGCAATGGTACTTCCATATGGTACAAAGGCAAACTCTGGATTACAGCCACAAGAGATGGCAAATTTGAGTCCTTTCCAACTTTCATTACAGACTTTCCCATAGTTCACCTGTAAAATGAAGGATTACACAGTTAGCTAATAAGTAAAACCACAGGAAATTATATTAAAACGTCAATTTTATTTCATCCTTAATACTCAATAAAATTAATTTTGAGTTATGTTTGTATAACTCCTCATATTTCACATTACAGATGTCTATCAAGAGAATCATTTTTGTGTTCATTCAAGATCACTCTTGTTAATATCAACTTTAAGAAAAGGAAAGAAAGTTATGTCTAAAAATCAGCAGTTCCACACTAAGAAATAGAATTTGCACAGGCTGTTCCATGCCAGATCTACATCGAACACCTAAACTCTCACTGAAATTAGACATGGTTGAGGAACTACCACCTATCATGGTTTAGGAATGGTATTCTCCAATTTAGCAGTCCTGCTAAAACCATGCCACAGCTCACTCCCCCTCACCTGCCTCCAATTGAAAGCACAAGGGGCAGAGATCACGGGTTGAGATAAGAACAATTTACTGGAAACAGCAATAAGAAAACAAACTGTAACAGTAACAATATTAATAACACAAGGTATAGGACAAGGAAACAATTTACACATAAAATAAAACAATACTGGACCGTTTCACCCACCACAGTCTCTCCCCCAGAAGGAACACCCTCCTCAGAAGAGAGAGAGTAAGCCCCCTTCCCCTGCCTCTGCCAGTTATGTGGGGTGGTATTGAATAACATTGGGGTGTTGGTCACGCCTCCTCCTGATGATCTGTGCTGAAGCCAGGACTTTATCCACCCCTTGTTCTATACCACCGATGATTCTATATATGCCCGGATGCTATACCTTCCCACCATATACATATACATTTTTATATAAATACACACAACCACAGGTATCATTTCTCTAGTCAATGGCCATCCTTCCAAGATGTCTGTTGAGTTCATTTAGACCACGACTATGAGTTCCATCCATCCTAGAGGTCTTCCAGGGCAGGAAGGCTGGTGTGCTGTCAACTGGTGGCAAGCTGCATCAGAAGCTCACGACTGGGGTATCTGGAGTAACCTCATCACTGTCTATAACTACCTGAAGGGAAGTTCTAGCCAGGTGGGGGTTGGTCTCTTCTCTCAGGTCTCTTCTCTCAGGCACTCAGCAATAGGACAAGGGGGCACGGGCTTAAGCTCCGCCAGGGGAAATTTAAGTTGGATATCAGGAGAAAATTCTTTACAGAGAGAGTAATCAGGCATTAGAATGGGCTGCCCAGAGAGGTGGTGGATTCACCATCCCCGGAGATTTTTAAACGCAGATTGGACGTGGCACTGAGTGCCACGATCTAGTAAATGGACTGGATTTGGACCAAGGGTTGGACTTGATGATCTCAGAGGTCTTTTCCAACCCAAACGATTCTATGATTCTATGATTCTATATTCATTGTCCATGGCATTTATGGCATATAGTGGCAGTATAATTCAGCAAAAAATTCCAGCTTGGTTTTTTTAGAACAAGTAAACCTATGACACAAGTAAAAACATAAATGAAGTTCCTTGAAAACTTACTAATGTGTTTTCTCCAGTGGAGCTGTTCCAGAGTCTCATCCGATCATCTGTACCAATGGTTAACAGATGAAGTCCATCACTGGTATAGCATAAACCATTAACTCTCCCATTGTGAGCAGTATTTGCTGTCAGGAAAAAGAGCTGGTTCAGGTTTCTAGAGAAGAATTACTGCTTTGTATACATTTTTAGTTCAACGCAGAGCACTGGAAGTGCTGTTTAAATGGTAACATTCAGTAAATTAATAACTTAACTTCTGGTTTATAAAAACATCTGGCTGGCCAACAGCCACCAGTAGTGTTCCTCAGGGTGCAATTCAAGGGCCAGTTCTGTTCAATCTGTCATCGAGTGGTTGATGCTCTCAACCTGTCACTGTTTAAGAAGCATTTGGACAATGCCCTTAACAACATGCTGTAGCTTTTGGTCAGCCCTAAAGTGGTCAGGCAGCTGATGATCATCGTAGGTCCTTTCCAACTGAATATCCTATTCTATATTGTTCATGGAGTACTAGAAATTAATTTCGTTGAGTTTACCCTGCAGTACTGCACATTAAGTATGCTAAAATCCAACTCTGTGCTACCACAGCAAATCTAAATATGGCGTCCATGAACTAACTCACTGAAAAACAGACAAAGTATCTCTACATTGTACTACACTACCTAATTTAGACATACCTCTTAGGTAAAAGTGTTATCAGCTTTAAAATTTTTTTAAAAAATCCTATTAGCTTCATTTGGTTTAGTTCATATATATTTTAATAAATCAGACATCCTAGTCTATGTGATTAATATTAGATTGCCAAAAAATCATCTTGAACCTGTCAGACAGAAATAAAGTTGAAAAGAAAGATGTTGTGTTTGAAAAGTCAACACATTATTCAAAGGAATGTATAAAATGGCACTAATTATCTTTGGAGTTACAAAGAATTTTGGTTTTTGTTAAGTAAAATTTGTTCTTTTTTGACAAAGTCTTAGCTTTCTTTAGACCATTTTCATCTCAGTAATTTCTTGAATTTCAATGAAATTTAAAATAGTCAAAACCAAACATCTATATTACCATGCTACAAATGACATAATAGAGAGAGTGGCTATTAAAACAGATACTCACTGCTATTTCATATCCTCTAACCACACATTTTGGAAAATTAGTTTGACTTTACAGACATTTTCATGAATTTTTCTACATGCAATTTAAATTGCACACAATAAGTCAGACTGAGTGGTAGGTTTCATCACTGATTTATGCTACACAAATCCCTTTGTCCAGAGGTATAATACAGAGTTTCTCCATTGTGTTCAATTCCAAATACTATGTATTTCTGTCTCAGAATAGCAACTGTTTAAGTACTTTTTTGGACTGCAAAATGAAATTTATTTTGTCCGGAACTGGCCACAATTCATGAGGTTTGGGGGTTTTTTCCAGTTTCAGAAATGTGACTTAAAAATACATAAAAATGTTAATGCTGTAGTCAATTACAGTTAATACAAGGCATTATGATGCATTTGATTGTACTAAGATTTAATTCAACCTCCTGTACAATGAAATACAATCATAACTTTACACTCTGTTGTAGGCTTTGGGTATAAAAGGAATAGAACTGATTTTATGACACCACATATGAGAACATATTCTAAAGGCTTGTATAGGAAGCAAGATTAATTTAAACAGGAAAAGGAATGCACTTTTGTGGGTTTGTTTGTCTTCTCTTTGTTTTCAAAAGAAGATAACTACCGTAACAGCTTATGAAGTATGAAGTGATTGTTGTTTATATAAAACCTAATCTACCGTATGAATTCTTTCACCGACAATACAGATAACAAAATTTCCCATTTTAGGGGGGAAACCATTTAGAACAGATATACCACTACTGTCAAGGAGATCCCTCCAAAAAAGATCCCTACCACAAACACTGTCTCTATAACAGAAATAACTGAAGGGCCTGTGTTATGTAGTAGGTAACAAATGGATTACCACTGCTCACTTCACTAGTCTTAGTATTCAATATATTTATGAAATATAAGAATGATTCTAGTTACATATGCATTGCCACTAGTTATATTCTGTATTACCTGCCTCAGAAGACGCCTTGGACTTTTCCCCATTGTGCTGATCAAGTGTACTCAGACACCCAGAAGCTCTCCTCACATCCCACAGTTTTACTCTACCATCAGCACTAAGAAAAATAGATTTGCAAACATAACATTAATTAAGTGCACCCTTCTTCAGCAACTGTCTTCCATCAACCCACCTAGTCCAGCAACTATTCTGAACCACTCATCATGTGGGCATATTCAAGTCAACAGAATTTCATTAAAATTTTTTAAGGCAGATTTCAGACATTCATTTACATGTATGAATAAGTATAGCTGTTACACAATCAGCACCTAAGAGTGAATCTTCATCTGTAATACAATACATTTGCCTCTTTGTCTACAACATAACACCCTTGCACACATACACAGACGAGGAATAAACTTGCTAATTCTTCTGTTGATTAAACTGCAGCTACAGACTCCAGCATTATTTGTAATGGTTGTCTGACAACTCGGGGCTCCTGCTATCATAGATCTATCATGCGACTGGTACAGAAGCTGTCTACAAGCAAACAATTTTTCATCTGCTAAAACAAAACAACCAACCAATCAAAAACCCCAAAGCCACCACGCTATCACACTCTGTTAAAACATTTTCCAACTTTGTTGAGCCTTGCAGAAGCCTGGCTTTAGAAACAAAAGGTTTGCAACAATGGTACCAACTTATCCAAATTTCACTCTAAACTTATAAAACAGCCATTTCTCTCTGCAATTCAAAAGAAAAAAACATGGCAACTAAAAAAATGAGAAATGTCACATTATAATCAAAAGATAACATACACAAAAGCTATAGGAAGGTCAGAGGATTTTTCACATTAAAAATAAAATTTTTAATGGACAGAAAATAAAAAAGGTCCAGGAGTATCAACATATAATCCATATTCAATGAATTACTGCAGCTTGGAAAGTTACTACCCATCAGCTAAGCTACCTGAGTTATGCTCTTTGACATGATTGAGTATGATTAACCAGGATTTTAATTTAAGCTAAACATATTTTACTTTGTTATAGGACAGATTAGCAACACACACACTACTAAATAGTAAGAAGTAAGTATCTCAATAATGTTCTATCATTTTCCTGTACCTGTAAATACAATTAGTGTTTCAAAATTCTGTACAAACTTCCTATAAAATAAGCATCACTGGTACAGCTCTTCAGGTTTTGTTTTTCTATGGAAAAGCTACATAGGTAAAAGTCAGTGATGAAGATTAACTCCAAAAGTGCATTAGAATTCTAAAAAATGTTCATAAACATATAAAATTTTACTGACAAAAATTTCAGTGCTTTCAAGAGTTCAGCAACATCCCTACCTTCCTGTTGCCAAAACATATTCGTGACGTGGGGACCAAGACACTGCCAATACTTCTTGCCTGTGACCTAAAAATTATATGAAAAAGGTTTTACATATCATTTTATGTAAATAAGTAAAAGTAAAAGCAAATATTTAGTTCTACAGGACACATCAAGTCAGAACAATAATCTGAAGTAACATAAATTTGAATTTTGTGAAACTATATAATTTTGTGATAGCAATTCTCTTTGCTCTTCTTGCTTGAAGAATGCAGTGAGCTGAAAGTGATATACCCGTGTATAACTTTTGATAATAAAGATGGTTTTACAGTTACAGCCACTGAGCTTACTTCTATTAACTTTTGAACAGCACTGGTGTTATCACACACAGAAGGAACTTTACATTTCTTTTTCTTCAAATCCTTTAAAAATGTTCAATAAAAGCTATATTTACCCTATGTACTTACATTTAAAACTTTACTCATCCTCAAATACTCTTCTCTTGAATTTATGGTCTGAAGTATTAAGATATCCATGAAGCTGGGGAAGGGTCTGGAGCACAGGTCTTATGAGGAGCAGCTGAGGGAGCTGGGGATGTTTATCCTGGAGAAAAGTAGGCTATGGGGATATATTATTGCTCCCTACAACTGCCTGAAAGGAGGTTGTAGTCAGGAGGGGGTCAGTCTCCCAAGTAACATGCAACAGGATGAGAGAAAGTGGCCCTATGTTGCACTACTGGAGGTTTAGATTGGATAATAAAATTACAGCAGAAGCAGGTTTCCCAAGGCAGTGGTTGAGTCATTAACCCAGGGATATGTAAAAGATGTGTAGATGTGGTACCTACGGAAATAATCTAGGGAGGGACTTGGCAGTGCTGAGTTAACGGTTGGACTCGATCTGAAAGGTCCTTTCCTATATATATATACATATATATATATATTCACATACACATACACTTCAAAATTTGGAAAGTTTTAAAAATGTTAAATAAATACAGACAACAGGAGGTGTAAATTGTCCTAAATGGAGAGACTGCAATCAGGCTTCATGTAGTAACAGAAACATGCTGTTGAAAAATAAACTAAATCATACAAATACATTTCTGCTAGTGCAGTTTAGAGCTATGTGAACCACCTTGCCCCTCCTACATCTTCTAGTAGGTGGATTTCCATTACCTAAATTAATCAAAGGGCTATGATGACCAGGATCATAGAAAAAATCTTCATGATACAGGTACTACAGGGTACACTTGGAAGGTTCAAGGCAGACACATTTACTTGGATCCATTATTACACTACAGCCATGCATTTTGCTCCATTTCAGCTGTTAGAGTTAGTCTACATGAAAATTCATACTTATCTTCAAGACACTACTGACTGCTTCAAGTTCTGTAAAGAATTATTAGGTTATGCTAACAGGAGGACATATTCTCCCTCCACTTATTTGTCCAATATTGCACTTGAGCTAAGTGTACCAGGCTGTGTACAATGACACAGAGCTTGTGCCTGGAAAGCACTAACTCTTGTGTTAAATTATGAAGCCCTGATGAAACCCAACTGAATGTCTAGAGAACTGTTTTCGTCGTTGCACTCTCTGGTGCTCTTGGTTCTAGAAACAGACCATGAGAAGCCTACTGTGGCCAATTCAGTTCATAAGAGCTTAATGGCTTAAGTTCTACATCACATGAAACCACCTAGGCTGATTTTAGACTTGAGCTGGCCAGTGAAGAAATAAAGCTGCATTTGCACATTGCTGTGTCTGAACTAATGTTTCTCTACAGCTTCTAGATCAGCTTCTAGATCAGATCTTACCCCGCTGGTTAGAAGCATGAAGATTTACCTCGTAATTGCCTTCACTTGAGCACTATGAGTGCTCATACATACTCATAGTCCAAAAAGTACACATTAGAGAAGAGACACCAAAGGCACATTCTTCTTAAGTGCCAAAAGTAAATGATTATGGAACAATAAACCCCTATATTTAACTGAATTAGGAATACGCAAAGGATTAGATATCATCCTTCTACAGAAAGCAGTATCTTGCCTATTCTAGAGAAACCAGAAACTTCTAAATAAAGTCATTCGAATGCCTCCATAGGATATATTTTTTAAAATAGTTGTTGGGGGTTTTGTGTGTGTGTGTGTGTTTAGGTGTGGGGTTTCTTTTTGTTATGACAGGGTGGGAGTTTCGGTTGTTTTAGTTGTTCTTTGAGTTTCTTGTAAACAGCCCCCCATAAACCCTCAAATCAATGAATACACTTAAACATGTAATAAATAATAATCACTACTGATTAGATCATGAAAATGCCCAAACATCTGTAGTAACTGCTCACTGATTAATATTTGTATTTTCCAACTTATTAGCACTAGAAAACACTCAGAAGAACCTTTTGCCGCTGTGTAACTTTCACAACTGGTTATAAATAAATTAGTCATGTTACTGACAAAGAATACATTGTATATAGTGTTTCTTTACAGGACTTGTTTTACTCAAAGTAGTTATTGTTTAACATTTATGTTTCAGACTAAGAAGTACCCTGCAGTATGTGAGAACTGGATCCAGACTTCAAGTCACAGAGCTGTACTTTGGGGCTTTTGGTACCCACTGTAACAAGAGAAACAAAGACAGTTAAAAAAAACCCCAGCATTTGAGAGAATAACAACAAAAAACTTAGCAATGGTAAATAGAAGAAAAATGCTAACTGCATAACAGTTCATTCAGTCAGAGTCAATGCATTCTATTAATAGATTTACATTTTTAGTCCAAGTAAATTTACCATGTAACAAAAAAAAATTAGAAACTGGAGGTAAACAGGGCAATATTTACAAAACTTAAAAATATCTCCTCAAATATTTTGTTGCTAAACATAGCTTACAGGCATACATGTAAGCAATATACATCTATTTACACAATTTACTATGTTTGGACCTAATAAACCTCAAATGCTAGTTTAGGTAATGAAAGGTAATCTAATTATAACTAAGAGTTTTTATCAGGTAGGACAATTGACTGATGCATTATTTCAGAAGAACAAATATGATATTCTCATTGACATCATGCAACGAATGGATACTATTTTATTTAACCAACGAACTTACATCTTATGAAGACTTAATTTATGTAAAAATAAGATAGGGTAGGTAAAAAAACCCTACTGAATACTACTTGCTTGTTACTATAAACCCAAAACATGTAAGACACTTCTTACAAACAAATACATACCTGCTATTAAACAATGCTGTGTAGCAACTGGAGACATGTGATGGCTATAGACTGTTCCCTCAAAGTAAAATATATCTGCAGGCTGATAATAAAAAGATTAAACTAATGACAGTGCAAGTATGTTATCAGAATGTAAATGCTCATCATTTTTCAAGTACAAATAAGCTACAAATAAGACTAATAAAAATACTACTATTTACATAGTAATAATAATTCTCCAAGTTGGAAAACAGATCATGCAAGCACCGCACAGCAAGTCTGTTTGCAAAACTAGGACAACACTAGAGCTCAGAGATGACCAAAAAGAAAGACCAAGAAAATTGGCTAATAAGAAGCATGAATGGAAAACATTACAATTATCAAAAATTAACAAAGTTAGCAAGCAAACAAGAAGGTAGGTTATAATGTAGCTTCAATTCCTAAAAAATTTACACCCTTATCATATAAAATTATTAGCTACCTTGTACGTGTTTAAAATAATGAAATATAATATTTACTTCAATAAACTTCAATGTTTACTTTAATAATTACAATTGCTTTCAGGTAAACTGCTTTTGTTGTCTCATTCTAAAATACTATATATGAAAAATCTCTTAAAACTTGTCTGTATTTTCAAAAATATCATTTGGTGGCAGAACAGGTCATTCAATAACCTTCATGTGAACACTGTCTTTTAAGGGATGCTCACAGAACTATCTGGAAAGTGAACTATTCATAAGAAGATTAAGCAACTGCTAAGGTAGCTTCACATCTCACAAAAAAAAACCCAAACAAACAAACAAAAAACCCAAAAGAGGTAAAAATTTGTTTTCTATGGTGTCCCTAGGATGACAAACCTCTTATTTTTTTTTAAATTCTTTCATTATGTGTGAAACAACAGTCAAACAGCATCAGTGTAAATTCATTAATACATTCACACAGGAAACAGGACAAACTGCAGTCATGAATCCATGGTTCAACAAGAGATGTGAGGCAAAGCAACATGAATTCCTACATAATCGGTTTACTTTAATAATGCCAGTTACATTGGTTAGCATTTTCTTAATGGTTTCTCTCATTCTCCAACAATTTCTAGAAATGCTGTCTATACTGCTTACAACAGCAGAATTCTGGACCTTATGGTCCTGAATGCCAAAACCACCAGTCCTTCAAAACCAGTATTTAGATGCCAGTTGCTAAAAATAACTCACCCTGCTGTACAGTGCTTACACTTAACTAACAATCCTCAAGAATGAACTTCAGACTACACCTTGGTGGGCAAGTTTACACAGCAAAATATCAACTAGCGGTATTCCTGATCACAACAAAATCAGAGAGGACTGTCCCACGGGTTCCAAGCTCTCTTACAGTTTAGACATTCAGATCTTCAGACAGGGAGAGGCACACACCAGGGTATACGTGAATGCCGGAATCATATCACCCTTCTGCTGCACCCACAGTTCTAACAATAAGCTGGTTTTCATCCTTCTGGATGCCTGCTCCTGTTCACCTCTGGGAAAACTGCAGATGTGGAATGAATAACACATACACAAAGAAGCTTGCAAGCTGCAGAAACTCTCTTACTTGTAAAGTGTTTGTATCCCATATTTTTAAGGTTTTATCAAATGAGCTGGATGTAAACATGCCAGTGTCACGAGGATACCACTGGACTGTCTCCACACTGAATTTATGTACATCAGGATGGCTCCTAAAATCAAAGAAAATATTCCAATTGGTTAGTCTTAATAAGCATCTTGTAATTGTCTTGGTATTCAATGACAAATAGAAAATATTGTTTAAATATGGGGTTTTTTTAATTTGTCCTGAAGTTTTCAAGAAGAACTAGGGTTTTCTTGGCTTGATTTTCAATCATCTAATATTAATTTCTTTGAAGAGTCCTGATTTCAAGAAACTACAGATCATTATCTTTTCAAAATATGGTATCTGTAGCATATCTCAAGTTAAGACACTCAGTTTGAAGCACAAAAGACACTAATGTCTTTTGAAATGTTTTAAATTGCAATGTTTACAGTTCTAATCTTAGACATGATAGCCTAACACTACAAATCATTTATACTTCTGGAAGCCCCCTGAGAAATGGATCCAAGAAATAGATCTACTAAAAAATACCACCACAAAGACAGTTCAAAAATTTCATTATTATTAGTAAATAATTACAGCTACATAGTTATTGGCAATTCATGTATGGTGAAATCACCAGAAAGCAGTAGACTAAGTTACTGAGAGTCATTTATACTTGCATTTAGAAGTGACAGAGGAAGAATAATAGGAAACTTTCAGCTAAACTATGGATAGTTACAGAATGCAATATAATTAATAATACATTAAATTTGGTAGGAAGAAAGGACAGTAGAGCAAATCTTGACAGCTCCAGGATACAGACTGAACTGACCAGGCTCTGAATAATATATGTAATTTCTACACCTGGCAGACCACTAATATCTGAGCTGTATTCACATGGATCCAGCTTCAGGGCCCGAAATCATGCTCCCAGACCCAGAATTACCATGTTGCTGTGTGTTAACCCTAGGCACCTACACACCACCACAGCTATTTGCTCACTCTACCCCTCTGCAATGAGATGAAGGAAAGCATCCAAATGGTGAAGGTGAGAAAAGCTGTGGATTGAGATAAACACATTTTAATACATAAAAGGAAACAAATCAAAATGAACTCCATCCCCCCAAAAAACCCAAAAAACCAAAAGACCCCAAAAAACCCCCAAACAAACAAGTGATGCAAGAACAATCCTTCATCGTAGGCTGACTAATGATCCTTCAAATCCTGAGCAATGGCAACCCAGGGCCCCCTCTTTTTCCCCCCCAGTTTTATTACTGCACATGACATAGTACAGTATGGAATATCAATATCTCTGGTCAAGTTGGGTCAGGTGTCTCAGCTGTGTTTCCTCACAGCCTACTGTCCACCCCCAGCCTCCTCACTGAAGGAGTAGAATGAAGAATGTTGAATGCCTTGACACTACCAAGCACTGTTCAGCACTAGCTGAACATCAGTATGTTATCAAGACTGGCCACAAGTCCGAAATACAGTACCATACAAACTACTATGAAGAAATGAACTCTATCCCAGCTAAACGCAGTATAACATGAGAAAATAGTTCAGCCAGCTCCAGCTGCAGCTAGTGAAGGGCTCACAAGATTTCCTCACTTCTGCTCTTATCTTTGCATTTTTCTCTCAAGTGTCCTGGCCTCCAAAGCAGTAACTATTGCAGGGGTATCATTGTGTAAACAGAGATGTGGATTTTTGGTATTGTGAAAAGATGGCTGGGATAAAATTAGAGGAATGTTATATTCACATCCTAACAGAAGTTATAATGATACATGAATTCTAGGGTGAAATGCAGTTGCTGCGTAGTATGGAATGAGGCAAGTAGGCCCAAAACTTATTCCAGGATGATTCCCATAAATGAAATCTACAACCTTAAGCACCTGCTAAGAGGGCTGAAACAGAGAGTGGAGCAGAGTGAAGACATCGTGAACAGCATCTGTTGAAATCCTTGAAGGCAGGGGAACTCGATGGTACTTTCTAGCTGATAAAATGCATTGCACCTGTCAACCAA
Source organism: Manacus vitellinus (assembly GCF_001715985.3). Taxonomy (NCBI): domain Eukaryota; kingdom Metazoa; phylum Chordata; class Aves; order Passeriformes; family Pipridae; genus Manacus; species Manacus vitellinus. The sequence continues at coordinate 14,532,720 of NW_021939324.1, read as the reverse complement.
GGGTCCTCCTGCTGAGTCAGCAACTGTGGTAAAATTGCTCTCCTTTGATGAACTTGGTTCATTGTAATCTAATTATAATACTAATGCACATCTACATCCCAAATTTGCCTGTCTCCAAGATACAACCACCCCTCACTGACCATGCACTCTATATTTTATTAGCTGTATCTTTAAGAGCAAAGTTAAGAGAATTTTACAACACTCAGTAACAAAGATATGTCACTCAAGCTCCATCTAAACATAAAGAAATAGTATGAGAGTAGGTCAAGAATGGGGAAAAGTTAGGGAAGACTGTTGTAGCTTCAGGAATCAGTGAACAGGCTGAACCTGTCTTCACCCTCAGAGGGACACCTACTGGGTAAGAACTGTACTCTATGTGCACTGAATACTTTTATTGGGTTTAGAGCTTGTCTGTGTATTGCTTTGAACATGATTTTGCAGTCAGGTACAATCATCAGCAATCCTTGAATCTTAATCTGTCATCATTTTATATTAATTGTGTTATCCCATAAACTGTGAGTCCTTCACAGGCGCTGGCAGTTGCTGGCTGTGGATAACTCAGATAAAGTGGGCACTGCCCTTGGTGTGTGACCTTGAACAAGTTAGTTGAACTGCCCTTCGATCCAGCAGCACTGTTCAGTGAAGGGTGCCCATAACAGGACACTGACAAGGGTGTCATTGGGCACAAGGGTCTCCATTTTCCTGGGACAATGACAGACTAATCAAACACTAGGGTCAAGGAAATATCCCCTTTTCACATGGTCTTTATAGACCTGATTTCAGCTCAACTAATACACCTTCCCGCTCGCTTGGGTTGCTAGAAAGCACAAAAGACATCTTAAAACTGAGTTAGCCTGAAGCCAGACTTGACAATACTAAGCAAGAGCTACTGAGTAACTGTTGAGTTAGTTTCATGGCTCCTGCATTGTTTATTTTTGAGGCATATCCTAGAATGGCCTGTTGTCCTGGCAGAGTGCTATAAATCACCAGATTTTGGGCATTTATTCTTCAGGGAAGTATACTGATTTTGTCTGGGGTAGAAGTAATTTTCTTCACAGTGGCTAGTATGGGATATGTTTTGGATTTGTGTTGAACACAGTGCTGATATTATAGAGATGTTTTTGTTACTACTGAGCAGGTGTCCTAGTTAGGACAGTAGAGACCAGTTCATCACTGGATGGGTGTAATCCAAAACTGTGTATTCTATAGCCTTCCCTGCCATTTCCCAGAAACTGGTATCAATGAACCATTTACACCATCTGCACATAGAGCCTGACTCCTCAGGCTATAAACTGGGTGTTAAGAGGCCTGTGAGACAGGAGGGTACTCTTGTCCTCATGCCCACTGAGGAACTCCTCGCCCTGAGGGAGGTACTGGGCATTCCTGCCTGAACTGGAGGATATATAATCTTGGAGTCTTGGGACCTTTTTAACCACTCGTGGGATCCAGAGGAAGACTGCAGATCACTGCTCTCAACCACACTGCAGACCACCAGTCTTGACTGGACTGGAACCACCACTTTTCAACCAGACTGCAACCATCACTCTCGACTGGACTGCAATCACCACTCTTGACCAGGCTGCAATAGCACTCTCACCAACAGGTTTTTCCCCTCTCCTTTTCCTTTGGACTCAGGGGGCCCAAAGAACACCACTCTGTTCATGCCCCAGGGTGCTGGGTTATATATTTGGGTTTTGTGGGTTAAAACCAATTGTTTGTCTGTATAATTGTACTTATTGTATTATTTTATTCAATTGTTATTCTGATTTATAATCTCTCTTTTGAGCTGAGTTCATTTCCCCTGCTGGTTTACCTTTAAATCAGCACAGCAGGACTTACACAGAGCCAAGGCCTTTTCTGCTCTTCATACTGTCATGCTGGTGAGGGGGCTGAGAATGCATGGGAGGCTGGAAAGGGATACAACCAAGACAGGTGACGCAGACTGACCAAAGGGATATTCCAGACCATATAAAATCATGCTCAGTATACAAAGCTGGGGGGAAGAAGGGGAGAATACACTTGGAATTCTGGCATTTGTCTTCCTGAGTAACATGTGATGGGGCCTTGCTCTCCTGGAGATGGCTGAACACCTGCCTGCCCATGGGAAGTGATGTCTTAATTCCTTGTTTTGCTTTGCTTGCATGTGCAGCTTTTGCTTTTCCTATTAACCTGTCTTCATCTCAACCCATGGGTCTTCTAACTTTTACCCTTCTGATTCTCTCCCTGATCCCACTTGGTAGGCAAGTAAGCAAGAAGCTGAGTGGTACTTGGTTGCTGGCTGGAGTCGAACCATGACAGAGTCAAGCTAAATATCTTCAGTACCTGCAGAGCCAGGAAACCAAGCCTGATTCAGAGTGAACTTACTCCTGGAGAGCCATTTGTATGCACCATGCAGAAAAACCTAAACCCATGGAACTAATTATCCTGGTACAATAACTGGTAAGTGTACAACACTGGACTGTGTTCAACACTGTAGCTGAACAATCAATTCTTCCATAATCCACAGGGCTAAGGAATGAACTAAAAAACTCTTGAGTAGCTCTGCAGGAATTACCTTTGATCTGGCCAAGCTTAGTAGTGGCTACATACCAGTTTCATGTGTCAGGGCTGTACATTATTTGCAGTTCATTCCACATGCAGTATTTTCACCTAATACTCAGAATATCCCAAACTTTTCTACCAAACACAAACACAGAATTAGTTCTATGTATAGTATGATCACTGCCATTCATTCTTCCTAGGCAGGTTTTGAGTAAAGAGACTACCTTAAAGACAAGCATTATATATATATATCATCTAGAAGCTGGTACTGTTTGGTTATTCTCAAATGCCAGTTTTTAATCACAGGACAGTATGGATTACATGAAACCAGGTGAAGCTCTCAGTGCTGACTCCCAGAAGAGCAAGGAAAACTATTTTTTATGTTTGTTTTTTTTTAAATAGTGGCCCTACAGTCTAGATGAGAAACACTGGGTAAGTTCCAGCCTACCACCAGGAATTATCACTTCTGATGTTCTAAAACTACTGGACCCTCATCAAGCCCAGTTTAGAGTCTATTCAGAAACAGCTTCAAAGGACTTCTACCAAGAGCTTATTCTTTAAGCAACTTTGAGACCAGAGTTGTGTTGTGCCCTGTAAGACAGGTAAACATCTACAACACATCAGCACTATATGCTTCAAAGATAGGAGCCAGATAATCAGATGAAAAGTGTTTCTTATCAGTAATGAGAAACTCATTTATGATGTCGGAACTCTGCTTGAATAATATTCCAAATATCTGAAGGTATATATAATCTGCAGCTATTTAGTTACAGTAAGTATTTAAAACATATTGGGAAGCTATATGAATACTAGGAATAAATTAGGCAAGAAACCTACTAAGGTTATTTAAGCAATAATAATCCTAACTCTATCATTTAGAACAGTGTCACACAAATCTGACTGTAAGTCAGTAGTAAGACTCATGCCTCAACTGACAGGAAATAAAAGATGCAGCTATGCAAATTAACACCTACTCAGGAAACAGACTACCAACTAACCATGCTCATAAACAGAATCTTCAAGAATGGAATATTTCTACTGATCTAACTGAAGTCAGTGTTGGCATGACTTTAGCACAGATTTTACAATGGCATCCTGGCCTGTATCAGGAACAGTGTGGCCAGCAGGTCTGAGGAAGTGATTCTTCCCCTGTACTCAGCACTGGTGAGGCCACACCTGGAGTACTGTGTCCAGTTCTGGACCCCTCAGCTCAGGAAGGATATTGAGATTCTGGAGCAGCTCCAGAGAAGAGAACAAGGCTGGTGAAGGGACTCGAGCACAAGTCCTATGAGGAGAGGCTGAGGGAGCTGGGGTTGTTCAGCTTGGAGAAGAGGAGGCTCAGGGAAGACCTCATCACTCTCTACGACTCCCTGAAAGGAGGTTGTAGCCAGGTGGGGGTTGGCCTCTTTTCCCAGGCAACTACCAGCAAGACAAGAGGGCATAGTCTCAAGTTGTGCCAGGGGAGGTTTAGGTTAGATATTAGAAAGAATATCTTTACAGAGACGGTGGTCAGGCATTGGAATGGGCTGCCCAGGGAAGTGGTGGATTCTCCGTCCCCGGAGGTTTTTCAAAAGAGACTGGCTGTGGCACTTAGTGCCATGGTCTAGTAAACTCAGCGGTAGCGGATCAAGGGTTGGACTTGATGATCTCGGAGGTCCCTTCCAACCGGCTGATTCTATGATTCTATGACAGCTTTTATGTTGTGTCCTCTTAGAATGAATTTCTTCGGTTTGCTGCATCTGTTTCAGAAATCATTTCAGTTTTGAGAGTTGGGGATGTATAGTCACTACATGTTCTTAATTACAATTTAAAATAATTTTGTGCAAGAAGTCCCAGCCACAAACATATGCAGCTGACTTGCAGTAGATTCTGTCCCAACTCATCTGTTTTGATGCATGTTCTATTAACCTTTTTCCTTCTTATGGTCCAAAATACCATTACAGAATTTTATTGTAACAAATCTGTTCTGCTCTTGTATATTTGGCTCATGAAGCTCTTAGACCTCAATTAATTTCTAGACTGGGAAAAAATAAGGGGGAAATATAGCTACTAATCTTTAACACAGTAGGATATATCTTACTGTCTCAAAGTTCCAACTTACTAGATAATCCTAAAATCCAAATACAGGGAAAAACCAGATTTTGCTAAAAGACTTTATGGCCATAATGGAAAAAATTATACTGCCTGCAGAGAAAGTCTGACAAATCAATAAAGGCTTTGACTCTTTATAAAGATTACACACAGCATGGTAGTACCCTGTTCTTTAGAAAAATATGCCCCATTTTTTTAATAACACATCTGTCTTCATTTGAACATGCTCTTAAGAAGTTCTATAAAAATTACTGCTGTGCCTGGTGAACAACCAGATGAACTTAAAATAGCTGCAACCAGGGAGAGAGGAGATAAAATCAACAATTGCAAATAGGTGTTAGATCTTTTTTCCAATCAGATGAACAGGGTTATGCAGATAATTTTCCTTCTGCTTAAAAGCATATTTATTCAAATATAAATATTATAAATTTGGGGGATAAAAGGAATATTTCTACAAGAGTATCAAAACCTTTTTCTCGTAGTTACTAGCATAGAGTCACTGTGATAGTTTTTACCCTAGGCCTTCCTGGAGACCAGTTTGTAACCAGGAGGGAACTAGGGGAGTGCCCAAGGAAGTATTCCATGCTATTCCTTTACGTAAGCTGAGGTATAAATAAAGGTGACCAGAGGGACCGCACTCTCTTCTTTTCCAGAGAGGTTCAAGAACAGTAGATCCCTACGTGGTCTTGCTTATCTGAAGTTGAGGCCTACAGTGACTGCTGTTGTCTGCCGCTGCGGGAGGGGAGAGTGCTGGGCCACGGTCTGGCTGTCCTGCTTTTCTCAAGGGAAGTGGTGAGATTGTGCCAGTTCTTTATTTTGCTGGTTACCGAGTTTTTAGATTGTGCATACCTGTTTTGTTTCTGACCCTTTTCGTTTGTCCTTTTTTCCCTTCTCCCTTCCCTCTTCCCTTTTAGGAAGCTATTTGGGGTTTCTGGGGTTATATGTATATAGTATTCTCACTGTATATATCTGTTTTATACAAAAAATATATATCTTTTGCTATAGCTTTGGCTGTTTGGTTTTCTTCTTCCCTCTCTGGGAAGCAGGCTCTGTTGTTGAGTTTTGGAGACCAGGCGGCAAGCCAGCTCGAAACTTGCACAGCCACCAAATTTCAACATGAAACAATAACAGAACTCAGAGGTAAGGAACTGTGAGCTAGAAGAGAGTTTGGTTGGTTTTTTCCTCACCTATCTTTTTCTAGTGTTAAAATGTGATTAGAGTACTAGCTCCGACTTCTTTTTGTGCGGCCTACAGCAACATAAGACTCTCTTACTTTAGTTCCCATATAAGTAAAATTTATATTCTCCCTTTTAACTTTTGAACTGCTCTAGATCTGCTCAAACAATACCACAGAGTCATTGTACATATATTGTAACTATTAGAGTAGACAAATCAAGAAGAAACAATTAGCTCCTGCTACTTAGTAAATCACATAAATCCTCACAAAGTTTCTTGCTTTTTTTTTTTGCATTTCAAAAAACATAAGTCATCACACTAGCCTTCAAAGATTTCTGGTACTATTTTCTACATTCTTTCTATCCTAGAAATAAGAACACACATTAATTTGGAAGTTCAATCCTAGCCACACAAGAGCTATACTATGAACTTTTAATATAATTTTGGAATACTTACTTTCCCACAGAGAAAAGTGCTTTACAGGTGTAACTTGGTTTTCTGGTCAAGTTTTCAAGGTCATAAAGTACAATAACACCATCTGATTCACCAGACAACATGCTGAAAAGTGTTAATAAAGCATAAAGTTACAAAATTCATGATCTCAATATGCTCAGTATAACTGAGTGTTCAACAAGAAAATAAATCCATAGTACCAAAACACAATGAAGTACTCATATACGTTTTTACCAACTATAGTATATACTTACTATCTTCCCTCAACAGGCTCAATATCAAGTGTGTTGATACCACTCTCATGTATTCTTTCCACATCTCTATCTTTATTTAATTCCAGACTTAGGACTCTAAAACCAACAAAAACAAAAATAAAATAAAATTAAAAAAAAAAAAGAAAAACAGGGATATGAACAACAAGAACAGAATTATTGAATGTTACTATGCAGCTCTGAACAGCTAAAACTGTAGTTTTGCCCTTTTCAATTTATTTAACTCATCCTTGTAACATTTTTGCAAAACTACACGACATAGGGATGGAAATAAGTCTTGTGAAGTTGGCAGAAAAAAAAAATACTTCAATGTTTGGAAGGTAAGAGAGAAATAAACACGTAAAATAGCAAAACTGCATTTGGGGTCAACATAGGAAACAAAACTAGATGCAATTTGAAAACTTTGGGCAACAGAAGCATTCAGATGCCTTCTATTCACAACAAATATTAGTTACTTTGAAGTTTCATTATGTAACATTCTTTCAAGCTTCATCCTTCTTGGAACTACAGACATCTAGCAGACAAACTCATCTGGTTTATCAAGTTAATCAAGTTTTCCTTTAATGAACCAAAGTTTGTGTGTTACATTTTCTGGAACAAAATAAATAAAAACTAGGCTACCCACATGATGAAGCTTCCAAGACAAACTCTTCTGAACTGCAATTAGTAACTTGTATTTTTAAATATGCTTATATGTTACATGGTCAAAATAAGAGAGATTCTGCTTCCTTAAACCATACTACCTGATATAAAATTTAGCCTTGCAAGATGATCAGAGCTTTGTACAGCACCATTCTGTCAAAAGCACGAACAAGAACAAAGTAATTAAGTAGGTAACTGAAAAGCTGTGAGGTAGAGTGACCCTACTTAAGATCAACTGGTAAAAATCCTGATGTGAGAACCTTAGGCTGTGACAGGCAGGTCCCCAAAGCAGCAAGTTATTTAAGGTCTTTTAACAGACGTGAAATATAATTATGGAAGAATTCACTTAGAATAAGAATTTTGACATATACAAGATATCTAGTTTAAAACCTTTGAGCTTGAGATTGAATTTTAGTGAAGCAAGAAATGCCCCTGCAGAACTGTTTTAAAACATATGACTTTCTAAAAATGCAGCTATAAATAAAATCCACTGAAGACTACAGCTGTTTTTTATGTCAAACATTCTTAACACTGAATGCTACATGAGCACTGGGGGCACAGAAAGGATGTAACCATATTGTCACAATGCTCGCTGAAAGGAGTTTCCTGAATCACAAAAATTCATTTCAATTTAAAACATTCTTTTTACAATGATACAGCCCCCAAAACCATAAATCACAAGCACAAATCCTTACAATGGAGTCCCGTGAGCGACTGAACTGACGCAGGCTTTACTGGATTTGCCTTGAAACACAGCTGCAAAAATGATTCTCATTCTGACGTTGAAGAAATATTATCACCTTATGATCCATGAATATTAATAAGCCTGTCTACGCAGCGACCACTTCCCACAGAAGCTGCTGGGAACCCAATAAAAGCCGCGCATTTGATTCTCCTGCAATCAACCAACAGGCCGGGTTTGGGAAGAGGGCAGACGACCCGATGGGGCGCAGAGCACTACA
>NW_021939324.1:14475900-14523608 GCF_001715985.3 Manacus vitellinus | reverse complement strand
GGCCCGTCCCGTGCTTCGGGAAACACGAGCGGTTTCACAGGCTGGTGCCCTAATGCCAGAAAAAACCCTAAAACCGATCGTCTGAGGGTTTTAGAGCGCAACCACCGCTCTGTAGGGGGGAGGTAGGCAGCAATGGTTTGTGGTAATCAGGAGCGCTTTTGCATGTCCTTTGAAGGATAGGGTCCAAAGAAGGGCAGTGAGGCTGGTGAAGAGACTGGAGCACAAGTCCTATGAGGACCGGCTGAGGGAGCTGGGGTTGTTTAGACTGGAGAAGAGGAGGATCGGGGAGACTTACCGATCTTTACACCTACCTGAAAAGAGGCTGTAGCCAGACGGGCATCGGTCTCTTCTCGCAGGCAACCAGCGGCAGGACGAGAGGAAATAGCCTTAAGCTGCTCCAGGGGAGGTTCAGGTTGGACACTGAGAAGAATTTCTTCACTTAAAGGGTGATTAGAGATTGGAATGGGCTGCCCAGGGAGGTGGTGGAGTCACCATCCCTGAAGGTGTTTAAGGAAAGACTGGATGTGGGACTTAGTGGTGGTGGTGTGTTCACGTGTAAGTTGGACTCCATGATCTCAGAGGTCTTTTCTAACCTAATTGATTCTGCGATTCTGTGAAATAATTTTTTAAATGTACGTTCATCCCACTTGTGCAGAAAAATACTTTTCTAGGTTTCTGCCTGTGTTCCAGGAGTCCAGATGCACTTACACATCACATCGATCTCTATGGATGCCCTGTGTGTTCTGCACTATGTACAATTTATGGAAGGCAGGTTTCCTGAAGTTGTCCAGATGCACATGCTATAATGTTTTACAGTCTTCTTTTCTCTCCTTGCATAGGCTTGTTTATCTGCTTGCTGTACTCCATATCTTTTCCATCAGCTAGAGTGTTCCGAGACTGTGGAGGCTTTTTACATGGTATTTTTCAGAGTACAAGGAGAAGCAGAAAGTCTGAGATAGTGCAGTCACTTAAGTCAGTACCCTTACATAAAGGGAGAAAGGGAACAGGTGCACACCTTCCCTTCAGAAACTTAATGTCTGCTGGAGTTATTTTCCTTCAGAGCAGTTCCCCTGACCTATTTTGCTGTGCAACTTCATGAAGAACTGGCAGTGACTTTAAGTCTACTCAAACAAGTGTCTGGGAAGATATTGTGAACACCGTTTTGTCAGCAGTGTGTTTTTCCTCAGGGTTAATGTGGTACTGTAGTGCTTCCAGGTTTTCTCCATCTTGCTTTCAGATTTTGATCTTGTCACTGCTGGAGTTCATGGTGACTTTGAGGAGTGTACAAAAGTCTTTATCTTTTAGCATACGGGAAGCAGTAAAAACTACAGTCACGTTTCTTCTGCGTGATTAATGCAGTGCCAGTCCTTATTAACAGTAAAAATGACTTCTTTTATCAGAACTACTGGTAGTCTTTTTCTCGATATTTGAATTTATGGTGGCATGCCTTTCACAGTGAAACCCCAATGCTGCAACTTTAGGGTTTATCTCTTTGTTTGGAATGGTAGTTGTGGTGCCATAGGAGGACAGGGCAGGTGGGACATAGCTACTGAACTCTGCAGGAGCACAGTATAAGAGGCTTTTAAGGTTAGTAATGAGTTGAAATAATTGTATCTAAGACCTCATCTAAGCTGAGTATTACACTCCAGAGCTGAAGTTGCTTTGATTTTCCTTTGAGCAGGAGGGGATGACTCTGAAATGCTCTGCAGTTGCACCTCTGACTGAAGTCAGTGAGAGTAGCACTTATATGAATCTTCAGGTTCTTGCACATTAAATCTATTTTAGTGATACAGATGACACAATGCAGATCTGCTGAATTATCAGTATGCCTCTGTTATTAGATATTTCTCTCTCATTCTTCTGTTTGTTCAGCTTTCTTTCACTTGATACATTGAAAGTTCTGCACCACCAGCTCGCACTGGCACAATGTTTTACTGTCACCAAAAAGGAGAGATCTTCTCTTTCCTCTATTTTGTTTCTCACTGCCGCTAACTTTTCATGGTCATTTATTTGACATAGCAAATAGTTTTCTACTTCCTGTAGAAGACTTAATTAAAACCATAGCATAAAATGACTTGATGAAGAATAAATTGCAAGCTAGAACTGGCACAGAAGTGGGAATGAAGAGGATGAGCTCTTAGATAGCAAAAGGTACGCAAGATGTCTTGAAACATAGTGAAGAGCTAGAACTTTACAGAGTCTCTAATAATGCCTAACCATACTTACCTTTATTTCTCTAATAGTTTGCTATTAAGATTTTTAATTCCTTCAATCTGACCCAGTCAAGTGCATATTATCTGGGGAAAACTGTATATTAAAAACAATATTAAAAAGCAGAATAAGAAATCTGGCAAAGAGCTAATGTTTGATTCACTCTTCCCATGCTCCTCTCCCAGCTTTGGAATCAAACTAAGGGAAAAGTTTCTGTAAGGGAAAAGTTTCTGTAATTTAGCTTTACAAATTGAAATTTCAGATACTCAAAAATTTCAGCACATCTTCCATAAATGTGTTCATTGACAGTTGGTTAATTCTCCCTTACTGGTTTTTTGTTATTTTTTTGGTGTAACTAGAGAACAGGAGAATGCATATGGGAAATACTACGGTGATTATGTCTGAAAATACTACTTGTGAAAATTCTGCTTATTTTCTGTATATTTGTCACTGTACTCTAGCTCTGGCTTTAGAGGATCTAAAAAAACCTTAACCCCTCAGCATCAGCAGAATGAAAGAACTCCAAAAGGAGTAAGCAAAACTTCCACTCGCTAAGAAAAAATTGATGGTGGTGTTGGGGTTTTTTTGTGAAAGTGTTCAAACTTTGCTTTTGATTCTGTTGATTTTGTTCTGTGTTATAATAATTAATGGAACTCACTGTTACATATTCTTGACCACGGGATGTGAGTTGTAACAGTCATTAAAGAGGGATGAAAATAACTAGAATGAGAACAGCATCAGGGGAATGGGTTTCAATAAATTCAGAAAACAGATAGGAAATATCCTGTGAATATCTTAAGATCAGTGAAAACTGATGTGAAATTAATTTATTTAAGATAGGTTCTTATCAAATTTTTTTTCTGAGTGGATAATACTGCAGCGTTTAGGCCTTTTGGTGTGCAAAATTTAAGAACATGGATTATGAATTAGCTATGTCAGTGCAAAGCAGGTTGACAACTGTTCTTGGAATAGTCTGAAATGTTACCCTGCCAGATGCAGGGGATCCACCTGTCAAAGTTCAAAACTACTATAAATCTTTATGAGACATTTGGATGAAGAACAATAAAGTATTTTTATTACATTTGCATGTCAAACTGTGCAGGAGGAAACTGGGAGTAGCTGGGAGCATGTCATGGCAAGTCACTGTCAAATTGTCATACAATTCAACTAGGGGACCCACTGGAATCAAGACATATTTATACTGATTGTGGAATTGAGACATACACAGAATGTGGATCTCCACAACTGACAGCATATAGTACAGCATGTATCATATTAGTACTGTTATAAATTTCATTTTTGTGATGTCCTAGTTTGGATACCCATTTTCTTCTTCCATTTTCAACTGACAGACCTTCACCCACTTTTCAAAACGGATTGTCTTGTGAATGCATATTATTATTATTTTAAGATACAGTTTTCTCTGAACCTAACTAGCCTCTTGCTACAGTCCTTTGTTATGTGGGATTACTTGGATGTAGGTGATTCTATGTCCATTAAACTTCCCCACCCACTGGAATCTCCACTGTAATTTATGCATTTACTTCTGTGGATGGCAGTCCCTGCAGTGTCAGTATAGAAAAGGTTCTAGGTTTCACCTATTCCAGAGCAGGGAAGTATGCCAGTCTTCCCTCAGGTTTGTATGATCTTGTGACTGAGGAGAAAGCAGTTCATTCTGACACTAGGGAAGTGATTACAGATGGTAGCACCTACTACCTTGGGTTTTGGTAACTAACTGGCTCTCACAACATTTTTGAGCAGCATCCTGCACTGGTCACAGTTCTGTACAGCAGGGTCACACTGGCATTTGTGGGCTTTTATAACTTGTGAAGAAGTTTAAGGATATGGATGGGAGAAGGTAATAGAAATTGAGGAACATCTATAGAAAATAAAATGCAGAAAATTTCTGAAGCTCAATTTTTAAAGCAACTAGGAATTTAAAAGTGCTGAGAGAGCAATGCTCTCTTTTTAAGTGTTGGAGAGTGTTATTTGTTGTACATTAGGAAGATCTGCAGCATATATCGTTCATATCTTACCCAGTGCCCTGATATATAGAGACCAGTTCAGGATGGGAACAGCACTGGAAAGAAAATGAGTTGTAGAGGAAGCCCTGTAGAGACAGTCAGCAGTTGAGTACAGGTTCCACTGCAAGGTCACTGCAGTGTGTCTGCACTGTGTTTGCTGTCTGTCCTGTGGATTTGGGGAGGACTGAGTAGCTCTAGCACAGTGATGGGCCTAATGTGCTTGATCCCTTTGTACTGTACTTGATCAAATATTGCAGAAAGAGCGTGCAGAAGAGACAGGTCCTGCCTTCTGTCTCTTGACTTAGACGTGGTGGGTCTATCAGGACAGGCTGGGCTTTGTTTCAGATCAGCAGAGATCTCCCACCTTCAGCAGGAGGTGAGAGTGGATGGTATAGGCAGTACCTACACTGCCTTTTCCTTCAAGCAAAAGCTGTCTCACACCTTTCTTTTGGCCTGCCCTAGTCTTCAGCAGGGGTTTGGAATAGAAATACATGAAGTGTGTGATGCAAAGAATGTTTTGTTTCTGTCAGTTGTGAATTGTGCTCTCCTACACTCAGTCCAGAGTACAGGACATTCTTGGAACCTGAGGCCTTTTCTGCATTAGTAGGGAGTAGTAGATACAAGTAGTTGATGCTGAGTTTCCTCACACCTCCATCACTTGTGATTCTGAGAGTTTTCTTCAGGTTAAATTAAGTTTGTTTTGCTGGGCTAAGTGACTGCAATACAGAATTGGAGATCTCAAAAAAAGTAAAAAAGTGTTAGGTATGTGCTTCAGATGTGGCTTTCAGATTGCCTTTGCACCTAATAGCCTGTTATTTTTTGAAATGTTTTATAAGTGAGGATTTTTTCTTAAAAAAGGAAAGTTGTGCATATAGAAACTACTTTGAGATCTAAGTAATCATGTGGTAAATAGAGGCATCACAGGATTCACTACAAATCCTCACCTGCTTTGATTCAAGTCACTACAGTAGATGTAGTCTCACCAATATCCTAAGCTCTTGAATGTCCAGGTCAAACTCAAGATGTAGCAACTGTACCCTGAGACCACCTTTACATGTTTGCTGTCAAAGGAAAGTTGACTTGTGTTCCTGGTTTTGACTGTCTCTGAGTAACTAGGTTATTAGGAGAAGAGCTAGCAATTTAAATAAGTTGTTGTAAAGAAGTGGTATCCATTGTCAGTGATGTGCAAGTGCTGGTTTTAACATATATTTTGCCTTAATTACAAAAGTTCTAATGAGTAATGGCAAAAAGATATGAGTTTGCAAGAGTATCATATTCTCCTGAGTGAATATAGAAAGGATTGGCATTTTGGAGAGGAAGGGAAGACAGATGTGTCTCAGTTTGAAGAGACTGGAAAGTTTGCTAAAGAGGATGAGTTATGAGACAAACCAAACTCCTCTCTCTCAGCAATTGTAAATTCAAAATTAAGGGGCTTTAATTGAGGAAGTGTGGAAAAAAACAGAAGACATAACAACCCTTTGTTAAAAGATATAGGTATGTTGGCAAGAACAGTAACAGAACCCAAAAAAAAAAAAAACTTAGGCAATAGTCCTGTACCCAAAAAAAGTCCCCTTCAAACAAGAGGAAAAAAAAAAGGTCTGAATGAATACTTCTCTGTCCTTTAGCGCAGTCCTAACCGTGGCCTGCAGGGGGCGCTGTTGGGTCACTGGAGGAGCAGTCCCTGCAGTACCCTGTGTTGGCCGGCAGGGGGCGCTGTTGGATCACCGGAGGTGCAGGGCCTGCAGTTCTCGTGGTGACCTGCAGGGGGCGCTGTCGGGCTCTGGCGGTCACCACACGGGGAGGGCTCTGGGGATGGTCTCGGGTTGTGGGAGAAGCCGGAAAGAAAACAGAGACCTTTTCCCCAGTGGAAGAAGGGCAGGAGGAAAAGCAGTGCACCCCCACGGGACTCACTGTTGTTCTCAGATGACGGTGTTTCAAAGCTCCTCCTTTTCTCCCAGCGAGCACAGAGTCTCTCCGATGAAAGCACAGCAGGTCCAGGCTGGAGACAAAAGACAGCTCGCAGGCAAGTTGAGGCCAGCAGTCAGGGCTGACCAGGACGAGAAGCCAGAAAGTCAGACTTCCAGGCCTTCTCTCCAAATGCCCACATGCAGACCCCCGTCTCTGTCTGAGAGAAGTCAGCCATCCGACCTGAGCAGCTTTTATTTAAACTTTTTCTATTTCTTCATTTGTTCTCTCATCTATTATAATGATTAAGAGTTAAAATGAGTACTGTGAAGTACCAGCATATGCAAATTTTTATAAGAACAGTAGGTCATCATCAAGAGGGTAGTTGATTTCAAAGATTATGTGTCAGCGTTAAAAACATGGTTCAAGTTTTGAGGTTACCTTTGGGGGAACAGCAGATTCAGGTTTGACTTGTTTTGGACCTGCAGCTTACCAGGAACAACTGGATAAAGCCCAAAGCATTCTGTATTCCATAGGTTTTTGCATGTTGCATAAACTCTGCATTAGGGGGCCATATGTGGCCTGAGCTGATGCTGTGAACTTTAATAAAGAAACTGGTAAGCCAAAGTGTCTTGGTACTTTATAAATACCTTATAAATATCTAGAAATACAAGTGGCATTACCAAGTTTCAGGTGTAAATTTTGTTGCTAATAATTGAATGCAAGCACTGACTACTGTGGGAAACATTTACTTCATGTGAAATGCCCACTCACGTTTGCATAAAAGGCCTGTATCTTGTGAACAAAGTTCTCAACAAACCAGAAATGTGCAAATAAAGAAGAATCTGTATAAGGAAAAATAGTAAGCATTCAGTTGCATAATACATGTAAGATGTCCTAAATCTGATTGAATGCAGACTTCGATAGAAGTATATACACCATTTTATGAAAGTTAGAAAGATTTATGGTTCTGTTAAGATTAAAGGAATCCTCTTTGCTAGTTTTAGTAATTCCTTATTTTCTGTTTTAGGAAGTGACCTGTTGCCTTCCTGTGTATCAGAAGTGTAGAGAATTTCTACTTTTCTTAAAAGTATGCTATAAAATATAGTTTTGCGTTGAAGACTAGACTGAAACATTCCTGTAATGTGATGATGTAATTTATCCCTGTAATTTATGATGCTTAAGAGAGTGGAAGGAGTGACATCTCTCCAAAGCATATCTTCTGAGGTTAGAGCTATGGTTTTCTTTTGACTCTGAATGCTAACTTTCTGGATACCAGGAGTGACATCTGAGGAAGAGGCAGAAATTTATTATGATAGTGTGAAGCATTTGTAAGCTGATTATTGGGTATTGCAGGTAATTGTACAGAATATTACTGAACATAAAAGGTAGTTTTGCAAACTAGTTTTTCAAATGTTGCTGGAAAGATGATACATTTGTTTTAGTTTTACATACCTAATGAAACATAGAATTTGAATTTTGATCAACAAATAGAAAACAAAATTTTAGAAGACTTAATTATCTTGGATGTGAAAATAAGCCTGTGGAGAAAGTGTTTGGTGGTTTGTGTTTTTTTCACATAGGAAGGTTTTTTCCAGATACACACACTCACAGTCCAGCAATACCTGGCAGTTGGAAGCTTATCCAGGTGGTGGCAATGTTGTTTCAGGAATAACAAGCATTGACAGCTGACTATTACTTTCTGGAGCGATTACGGAATAAACAACCTACCTCTAAAGTAGTTGTGTGTGTGTGTGTGTTTATACAGAAATAAATTGTGAAATGACAAAATAGCTTTTCAATCTGGGTGATACGTTATGCAGCAAAAGCAATTGCACTTTGAAGAGCTCACTGCAGATTACAAAAGCATTAACATATGAAAAATCAGTGTTTAGTTGCAGTGATATAGAATCATGGAATCCCTAAGGCTGAAAAACACCTCTGAGTTCCTTGAGTCCAACCTTTGATTTGACTTGAAATTTGATTTAGCACTAAGTGCCGTGTCCAGTTGTTTCTTGAACACTTCCAGGGATGGTGACTCCACAACCTTCCTGGGTAGCCCATTCCAATGCTTAACAACTCTGTCTGTGAAGAAACTCTTCCTGATGTCCAACCTGAATGTCCCCTGGTGCAGCTTAAGACTATGTCCTCTCATCCTGTCTCTAGCTGCCTAGGAGAAGAGACTGATCCCCACCTGGCCACACCTCCCTTAACATAGTTGTGGAGAGTGATAAGGTCACTCCTGAGCCTCCTTTTCTCCAGGCTGAACAACCCCAGCTCACTCAACTCCTCCTCATAAGACTATGACTCTTACCCAGCTTCTTTGCCCTTCTCTGGACATACTCGAGCACCTCAATGTCTTTCTTGTAGTGAGAGGCCCAGAGCTGAACACAGGACTTAAGGTGCAGCCTCACCAGTGCCCAGTACAGGGGCACAATGACTTCCCTGGTCCTGCTGGCCACACTATTGCTGATACAGGCCAGGATGGCATTGGCCTTCTTGGCCACCTAGGCACGTGCTAGCTTATGTTCAGCTGTTGTCAGCCAGCACCCTCAGGTCTTTTTCCGCCAGGCAACTTTCCAGCCACTCTGCCCCAGCCTGTGGCAGGTTGTTATGGCCCAAGGGCAGGACCTGGCACTTGGCCTCGTTGAACCTCATACCATTGGATTCAGCCCATGTATCCAGGCTGTCCAGATCCCTCTGCAGAGCCCTCCTACCCTCCAGCAGATCAGCACTCCCACCCAACTTAGTGTCATCTGTGAACTCAGTGAGGGTCCCCTCATCCACATCGATAATGATATTGAACAGGACTGGGCCCAGTACTGAGCCCTGGGGAACAGCACTTGTGACCAGATGCCAACTGGGTGTAACTCCATTCACTACCACTCTCTGGGCCTGGCCATCATGACAGTTTTTAACCCAGTGAAGGGTGCACCTGTCCAAGCCATGGGCTAATAGCTTTTCCAGGAGAATGCCGTGGGAGACAGTATCAAAGGCTTTACTGAAGTCTGGGTAGATAACATCCACAGCCTTTCCCTCATCCACTAGGTAGGTCATAGAAGGAGATCAGGTTGATCAAGCAAGACCTGCCTTTCTTAAACCCTGCTGGCTGGGCCTGATCCCCTGGTTGTCCTGTACATGCCATGTGATGGCACTCATAATAATCTCTTCCATGTGTTTTTCCTTCAGTTGCCAGAAGTGAACTGACAAGAGGCATGGTATGTTAATCTCTCTGACTTGCAAAACCAGGAATAGCAATAAGTAGTCATACAGACAGGCAGTAACTTGCATATTATCTGTTGCTACAGCCAGGTTTGCTCTCCAGTGTGTATATTAGTATTAAACTGAGATGCTGATCTTGTTAAATTCTGCCTGCTGGTATTAAGGTTTATATGCTGTACATTTGTAACTTTTAATTATTGTGGTTTTGGCTTGAAAACCTGTGTTGATTCTTTCAGCAGAGGCGTGTGGAGACAGGATGGTTTGGTGTGGGTTTCTTTTTTTTTAGGTCTCTGATGGCCAAAAAATCAGATAGTAAAAAGAATACTTCTTTAGAAATTTCCTCGTGTTAATAACTTTTTTCTGAAGTGTATAGAGAAAGAAGCAGTGCAGTGGTAGAAAGAGAGTTGTTTTTAATAGGTGGAATAATCTTAGCAGAGTTTGTTAATCATGCTGATTTGAACAGCTGCCACCTGTAGAGCTGAGAGTAAGAGAGCTGAGTGTGTTGCAAACATGATCATTATATCTATCAGGATTGTTGGCATTATGCCTGCTTTATGACTAAATTCTATGCCTTTTAGTTTCATTATTTTGAGGAGAATTCAACTTACATTTCTGGTTCCAAAGGAGGGAAAAATCTATCATTAATATGCATAGGAAGAACAAATCACCCACTCTGTGTAAGGTTTTAGGGTTTGAAATTGTATTAAGAAACTAAAGAACAGATTTAACCTGGAAGAGAGTGCGAGTGTGTCAGTAGCCAGTACAGGAAATGTTTTTTTCTAATATGTCTGTATAATTACTTTCAGTGCATTACTTAAATGAATTTTGGTTAACAAGATTATAAATACTGTCTACATACTTTGTGGATTGTGATTCTCATGTAAAAAATTTATGTGTCCACTTCTGCTTGTACCTAATTTTGTATATCTTTTTTTAGAAACTGTTATTATAAAATAAGACTACAAAGAAAATTAAAGCATTTAAATAAAAGTAGTGGGCCTACACCCTCATTTTAAAAGGGAAGATAGAATGGAATAACAAAGAACTGAACAAAAGAGTGCAGTTGAGAAACCATAGTAAAAGATATTTAAACAGGAAGGTTGGCATGCTACCCTGTGGGCCACTGTAACCTTTTTAATTTCTCCTAAAGAATAGAGAAGGTGGTGAAGAATTAGGTCTGACTTCTACTTTGTATGATAAGTTTCTTGTGTTCTTTATAGACCTTTAGAATACCAAATAAAGTTGCTGTCATCAGAAGCTTGATAGTCTTAAGGTCAGATTTGCAAAGATAAGAACTGCTTTGCTTGAAGGAGAGGGAAGAATCAGTTTCATGCTCAATTTCTGGATACAGGGATAGCATAGAAAGGAAGTACACCAAGAAATGAGTGTGACAGGTTGAGGGAAAGGAAATTGTGAAATAGGGATGTGAACGAGATCTTAATTTGTAAATTGTGAAGGACCAGGAATTAGAATGGGGAAAATCTCAAAAGTGGAAAAAGATGTACAGTGATTGAAAGGACTTTATGATACAGACTTTACAGTTATGATGTATATACACATTGTGTGCTTCCCCAGAATTTGTACTTCCCGGCCACGTTCAGGCTTGTCCGCTCCCTTGCTTTCCTGCGGATTGGCTGGAGAAGCTGCAGAGAAGGGACGGCCTCCATTCGCCCCTTCTCTCCCCGGTTCCTCCCACATTCCTCCCTCTTTTGCCCATGTCCTTATCCTGGTTTGTCCCCCCCGCTTGTCTGTCTCATGCTCTGCCCTATGTTCTGGCCCTTTTCCCTCCTGAGCTGATAAAAGACAGCGTGCACGTGTGAATAAAGCATTCTACTGGCACCCTTCCTCGTGTCCCATCCCCTCTTCGGACCACGGCAGTAAATGTCCCTTCTTTACGACCATGTGCATATGAAATGCAACATGTTATCATTTCATCCTCCTTGAAGTGAAGGACTGATTTGACTATCCTCATTCATCTACATGATCTGGAAGCACCATCGAGGGGAACTGCAGTCAGTATGAAATTTGCTTCTGATGAGAAGAGGTCAAAGAAGGGGTGGATTCTGACAGACTTGTGCAGGCAGTGGTCAGTGCTGTAGGAATTGGAAATGTCACAAGCTTTGTAAGTTAAGAAGCTTATGTAGTGATTGACATTTTGTGTCTGTAAGAGGGATATCAAACTCAGGGATGAAGAAAAGTTGGTCCAGAGAACAACAATCAGAAAGGCGGATTGAAAAGATATCCACTGCAAAGTCTGAGGAGCTGAACATACTAGCCACAATAGACTTTAAGAGAACTGAAGTCCTTGAAATAGGGTCACATCCAGTCACTGATATCCAGAGAGAAAGCATCATGGGCAGCAGGGGAATCTCCATTCTGACACCTGGAGCACCTTCTTGCCCTCCTTCTTCACTTGACCTTGGTGTCTGCAGAGCTGACAACATTCTCAAATTGAAATGAGATGCTGTGTAAGCAGCTTCTGTGCCAGAGTTGGAAGATGGGCAGCTCCTAGATTTGGGTCTGACCCAAATATGTAATAGCATGGGATAATGTCCAAAAAAATGGAGCCAGAATCTCTTGTGAACTTGAAGGTGAAATGAGGTTGACTCTGTTGATTAACAGAAGTTTGTCATTGATGAAAGGGAGAGATCTTGTTCTTCCTTTTCTTTCTGTCCTTCAAGCTGGCAGTAGCATTCATGAGACCTGTTGCTGTGCCAGTTCAACTCAATTGAAAAAGTTGAGCATGTGGTCCCATGAGGTATGAAGCTGGGACAAAGGAAGAAGGTGGAACCTTTGAGCTAAAAGTGAGGTGGGAGATTGGTGACTGAGTGTGGGAACCTAGAAGCACATCCCTTCTTGTGTAGCTTAATCTTTAGTGTTTCTGTAGGATTACAGATGAGATTCTCATTTTTGTTTTGTGTTAGAACAAAACATGGATTTTTTATGTGCTGAAATAATAAGTTTAGTGTGATTTGTTACTATGATCACAGGTTTTTGGCAGGTATATTAAATACTTTTTTCAGTCTTGAAAGAAGCCATTTAACCCTGTCACCAGAAGAGATTATCAAATTGAGTATTTTAGTAGACTTTCTATAAAGTTTCTGCCAGTGGATTCTCTACTAATCAGTCTATGCGGTCTGTGCAGATGCAGTATGATGGTAAGGTAATGCTTCCAAGGAGCTCTTTGTCAATACCAGACGAAGAGTTCTCCCATTTAGCCAAGGGACAGAAAATAAATTTAGCTTGATTGGTACACACCCATATGTCGTAGAAGTCTACCTGTCTCAGGTTATAGAAAGAAGCTTGCAGAGGAGTTTGAAAACAAAGTAGCTTGTAGTTGAAGTGAAAAATAGAAAACCTGTAAAGTGTCTGAAGACACAATTGAACTGCTCACAGTTCCTGACTAGAAAAACAATTGTTGCAGCAGTGTTATAAATACATGAGTAGGGTAGGATGCATATGCCAAGTCAGGAGAAAATTACGTTGTTGTAGTTGTGCCTGCATGGCAGATTTAGCAGTGTGGGAAATCAGGAAAGTCTTATTGAAAAAATCTTATTCAAAGAGAACATATACATTGGAGAGAAATCTTGATTATAGAGGCAAGAGAGCTTCAATTCTAAAACAATACCAGAAAGAAAGGAGGATATTGATGGCATTCTTCATCATGATTATGTGGAAAGGGAGGATAACAAGACCTGGTTTAGACATGCTGATTTTAGTATCAAGATCATATATTTGGAGGTGTCAGTGGGAGACATCTTAAGACAGAAGGAGGCAAATCTTTAAATTCTTAGAAGAGAAGAATGTGTTTTTATGTATGAAATGGGTGAACCCTGATAGTAAGCTCAGCAGAACTGTGGACAGTGCTTAGCAGTAACTTGTATCAGAAAGAAATAGTAAAAGTGATTTGCTTTATGTTGTGGTATCTGTACAACAAATATTTGTCTGAAGGATGTTTGTGTTGCAAAGATTGCAGTGTCTCCAGAGGTGAAACACAGAAAGACAACAGGGAATGAAGGACAGCCAGTGCCATGAGGCACTTGCCTTGTAAGTACAGCAAGATAATTATTAGTTACATGTTTCTGAGAGCAGCTGTTAGAACAATTGCTGCAAATGCTGTAGCACTGGAGCTTTCTAGCTCCTTTTGATGACACGACAGAAAAAGGTGGAAGCCAATGAAGTAATGTAGAGAGAAAATATAACTATAGAAAGAAATGGTATGGTAGAGTTTTTTGAAAGCAGTATTGTTGACAGACTATATAGAGGAAATGTTATGAAAGGCCAAATAAGTATACGATGGCAATAAGGTGAGAGGGGCAAAGTCTTGGATCAAATCTCATAATGAATATAGTTACAAAGAAATGGAATTAGAGGGACTGAAAAGTTTAGGAAAGTGCTTTTCAGTGGGAGCTTTAGTGTTGAACGACAATTGGTATTTAGGATTCTGTCCATTTCTAACTGCTCTTGGAATCAGCAAAGCAATTCAAAGAGGGGAAGAGAAGATAAATTAATACTCATTTAAGATTTAGGAGAGTCTTATGCTGCAGTGGTTTTTATTTTTTTTTCCTCTACCAAGTAGGGAATGTACATTATTTTCTCAAATTAACCCACGGTTCATTAATGCCTATTTTTTATTTAACATTTAGTTTGAAGTATTGCATAAATGTATAGTGTGATATAAAAATGTCAGCGTAATCTCTGCAGTACTCAATTCATTGGCTTTCAGATTGTGCACCTGCTTCTTAGAAGGCAGTAGCTTTCAGTATAATTTGAATTATATTTAAGTATTGGTCCAATTAACATACAATGAAAAATTCAATTGTTGTGTACAAGAATGTTTTATCTCTAAAGTATAATATCTAAAATTTACAACATAATCTATTTTATTTTATAAATTGGAAAATTCTGCACTTTAATGTTAGATGGAAATTTGATCAGCTCCATTTGGAAGTGCTTCAACACTCTGCGCACTAATAAACCTAGAACTTGGAGGATATGGATAAAATAGAAGTAATTGGTTTTGAGAAATAGTGGTGAGGTTTTGAAATAAGGAAGAACAAAGTTAAACCCTAAAATTGAATAGGAACAAGAGGCCAATAATAGTGAATTAATACAATTAGGATGGATTCTTGGTTCCTGTACTTTGCATATATTGCAGCAAGCTCTATCATTAGTACTCTGGATATTTTGAGAAATAGAACCAGATTGTCTTGTTATGCCTCCCTTCCTTTCTGGCAGGCTCCACAGATAAAAATAACCAAATAATGTTCAAGAATCTGTTATAACGAAAGCTGTTACAATACATTCAGTAATTACCATTCTTACATCTACCGTAGCAGAAGTTGTAGCTAAAACTTGTTCATGGAAACCGTATGTGTCACGGAACATCTGCCTCACATGAAACAAAACCAGAGTTCTCTTGAAATAACATTTTCAGAAAAGTTGAGGGCTCTTTTGTCATGATCAGCAGACAACAACATTCTAATAATAGCAAGTTTATAAGGGTCAGTTTAATAAGAATAGTTTAAAAGGGAGCCCAGTAATTTTTCTCTGAGTGATTTGACCTCCTTGTTTGCCAGATCGTAAGATTTCACCTAAGGTAGTGCAAGTCACTCTGCAGCTGCTTGGGCCTTTTTTTGAGACTAACCTGATTTTTGATATTGACTGGTGCTCCCACGTAGTTACTGTCTTTTAAATCAGTAAGTTATACTCAAGGTTAAGAAAGCAGTCTGGGAAGTTGTATAGATCAGTTTTGAGGGTTTGGAATTATGGTCAACTATTAGGTCATTCCAGTTCCCATAAAACAGAAGGCAGGGCAGGTAACTGAGGGAGTTGCCAGCAAACAGGAGACAACTTGACCAAAGAAATGATATAGTGATATATTAAGTGATAAAAGCTCAGTACATTGAAAGTCTTCTGCAAGGCAATTATTCTGTAGCTCACTTTGATGTTTCTTCCCTCATTCTGATAATTAACTGAAGGATTGATGTATACAAAAAGAAGATGCCCCTTTGAATTTTGCATAAACTGAAAGACAGTCTTGTGTTTTGGAATGTGGTATTTATCCAGAAGAGAAGAGTATCAATCTTTTCAGTGATGGTAAAGTACAGGTCAGTAAACTCCCCACCCACCCCACCACAACATTCATCCGTGGAGAGAAGAAAAGAAACAGGAAGTCAGTTAGTTCTTAACTACATGAATAGATAAATCGTCTTTATTAGTGAATTTCTCTTTGTGAATTCTTTTTACCTCCTTGCTACATAATAAAGAAATATTTAGTTTGCTTGCAAATTGGAAAAGTGGTGTTGTTTTACATATTTCGTGTCAGTGTTTAGAGAAAGAGAGAAACAAATGTTTTTCTAAAGCAAAATATTTGAACTGCTATAATATGCTTGGTAGGCTGTGTGTACTTTTAAAGCTACTGTAAGAAACAATAACCAAATGAGAAACTTATTGCTTTACTGTACTCAGGAAACAGCAAACTGTTCAAAACTCTACTAAAGTTTTGATTTTGGTAGTTTATGTATCTGTTTTCTATTTCCATCAACATATAATGTAAGCTGAGATTTAGAAGACACTGTCTCTGTGAACTGTTTTGACGCTATAGAAAATTCTTTAAGTTGCATTGCAACTAATTAATTTCTGGGGGTTTATCACTGCAAAATACTGTAAAATCAATAGTGGGTTCAAATGACTGATTTGAGAGCATCTGGAATGTTTTGAAGGCCTTTCTATTTTCTTCTAAAAAGAACAGAAAATTATATTTAATTTTTTATGTAAAATAAAAAAGAAACAGATAATTTTGCATGGATTATTTTGAACCCTTTCAATGGTAGAGTGAGATAATGAGGAGAAAAATTACTTGTCTCAAGCTGGCAGGGAGTGTATCTGGACTGACTCTATTTTAGTGCAGCTCAAATTCTAACATAAGAAAATTGCAGAAATTTACAATTCAAAGTGTTTCATCAGGGAGAAATCTACAGATTGTTTTGACACTCATTTAGAAATTCAGCATGAAGATGGATGTCTCATGAAATTTGCAGCTGCTGGTTGAATTTATATTTCCATAAAGGCCATAAACAGTAACAGCCTGCAGGGGAAGTGGGGGAAAAAAATGACAAAAATTGTGAGGCTAGCATTTTTTCCTCAGCCTTATAGTAGCAAATTACTTGTAGTAAGGTCTTATACTGACCAGGATTAAAGAGAAATATAGGCAGCCAGAAGGGAAAGATTTTTCAGTTTAATTGATTTGAACTAGGAATGTCTGAATTTTGATATTGAAATACACATTTAGTCATCTGTACATATGTTAAATGCAACTGCAAATCAAAAGTGTCCTTAAACTGAAAAATAAGATTCTTACTGGTAATTATAGAATATTTATCATAGAAGTAATTTGATTTTATAATAAATTCCCAGGATAAAAAATGAATGGTATTGAAATATGCTAAAGTAGGTTGTCTCTTAAGGGTGAAAATCTCATCTTTACTTTCTCCCTCTCATTCATACGCAGACACAGATAGGAGAGGATGTGTAAGATCTGAATTTATTTTTCTAAATAACAAGTCTCATTTTATTGACCATTTAAAAAACAAACATGCATTCACAAAAATAAATCCATGTTGTCAAAACAATTAGTAAGAAATGACATTGAGACAAATGCTATAACAGAATTGAACAAATTTGTCTTTTTTATTTAGAAAGTTTTGTATATTCCTGTCTATTTCTGGTTTTAATGAAAGGATCAGGGCAGGAGGGGGAAAAAGTTAAATACTTCTGAAGTATGTCCTTTTTTGATAGAAGAATTGTTATCAGCTTTGAGAGATTCTAAGTCCCTTGACAACTTTGTTTCAAAATACCTGTGCATCTTAAGACTATGGAAAAGTTTAATGGTTAGCTGTTTTCATTCATCTTGGTGTTGAGAGATTTCTTCATGCAACTCCCAGGCACAGCAAGGCAGATGCACCCACCGAGCTGTGCTTAGAAGCCTTTTCCTTATAGTCAGTGGTCTGCATCTGTGCCATCCTATGCTGCAGTTCCGTCATGTCTTGCAAGGTCAGTAAAAATAAGGTTTGAGGTCAGTAGACACCTCAGTGTTGCAGAAGCTGAAAAGTGACTTCTCCATAGCTGGACAATGCAGAGTTGTGCTTTTGTATAACTAGACACAAGTTGGTAGGTTTGATATCAGAGTGGTTTCTTACTGTATTACATATCTTAGCTGCTCACACCAGAAAGGAATGAGTTAGAATGCTAATGAGGTTAATTGAATAATTTTGCAATAATGAGAATCTCTATGAATGTCATTATTTCTGAGAACTTGCATTTTAGAGATTAAATTGGTAAAGTGTGGTAAACTGTAGTAAAGTATTTTTAATTTTACTTTTAAAAATTAAAATATGGTTTAGGAACCTACTAGTCTTTGATGTACAAGGAAATTAAATTATTTGGTTATAGAGTCTGTAAGTATCACAGTTTGTGTTTTTGTGGTTGTAAACACTGTATATCAAACACATGTATTCCAGTTTTGCAGGCTATACAAGGCTGCAGTCTAAGAGTAGTCTTTTTTCTTTTGTAAAATTCATTAAAATGTACTAAAGATCAAAAATAGCATTAGTAGTTTGAGAATATATGTACAGTTAGTTGTAATAATTCCTTTTATTCTGGAAAATGGAAATGGAAAATGGAAAAGTGGTAAATGAGCGTTTGGAAATGATTTATAATTGAAATGTAATTAATCATCCAGACCAGTCCATAACACTGCTGTGTTTGGTCATATTGCTTAATAGGTGTTCTTCACAGCTGTGACTTTCTTTCCATTTTGTTTACCATTCGTACCGTTGCTGTCATTTGCTCATTTCTCTTCCCTGTGTGGCTGCCTTTTTGTTCATCTTCCTGCATTATGTTTTTATTTATAAGAGTACAGGTTATTGTGCACTTTCTATCTGCTTGCTAAATTCCCTTTGTATGTGGTAAGTTCCCATTTTAAGCTGCTTTTCATACATTTTAAAAATATTCATTACTTCATTCTTGAATTTATTCACATTTTGACAGTAATTGGGAGGAAACTGTGTCTTGAATCAGATAGACCAAAAGAAATCAAAAGAACAGTTGGGAGAAAGCTTCTGCATGCCAGAGCACTGAGCATCCATCAGCTCTCCAAGGAACTGTCATTTGTACTAGTATCATTTACATTTTCATTTTGAAAACAAAAAGAATGTTGAATAATTCTGGTAAGCTTATTGTAGATCCGTTTACAAAACAGAGGTTCTTTGTAAAGACATAGTATCTGTTTGGCTTCATAGATGAGAGCAAGGACTGGGAACTGATGGTGGTTCATCCTGCTGCTAGATTAAGAGAGCTTAGGGACTAGAATCACAATGGACATTTAGCAGAGGAATTTTGTGTGTCCATTGAAGGAAACTGCTTCTCAGTAAAATGGTATTTAATTAACTACCACAGTCTCAGATACAGCAGGTTTTCAAAACATAAGGTTTGTGTGAACATATATAAACACTATGGGCACTGATCCCCGAGAAAGTTACTGTCACTGTCAGCTGGCAATTCTTTTAGGAATTGTGATGCTTGTATTGCATGTATGTCTTTTTCTTTGATGGAGCATGTTCCCAAAAATGGAAGCAATCGCCCTGGCTTCGTTTCAACAGAAATATGAAGAAACATATCCTCTTTTGGAATGAAAATAATACTTGCAGACAAGCTCTGTAAAGCCAAATGTATTGTTGTTAAGATGTAAATATAAATAGCAAAATGGAAACAAGATTTTTGACCCCGAGTGCCTAGTCCTTACAGTTTTTTGGGACTTGCTGATTCAGCACTTAACAAGTTTAATATTGCTTGATCCTGCATCACTGTAAAAATGGAAATCACTGATCCTGATTATTTTGAGGTTAGTAGAAATCAGAACTGTAGAACAAAGCAGTCTGGGGCCTCGCTTGCTGGTCTTAAAAGTTGAAATGAGTTTCTGTTATGATTTTACAAAGCCTAAAGCATTTTAGATGACTTCAAGTGTATGAATTATTGGAGAAAATATAATTATGTCTGTGAGTGATAGATGTTAGGTGCAAATATTTAACTTCTTGTATTTTGTATTGATGTATTGTATTGAATAAATATAATGAACTAATGGAAGTTATTAATTTGTCACTCAGCAAAAGTTAATTAACCTCCTAGAAATCTAAATTTGGAAAAAATAAAATCGTAATTTTGAGGGAAAAAGGTATTATTTTTAAATATTTACTTATTTTCTAAGGTGAAAATAATTATTACAGAAACATTGGAATTCTGACCACAAGGTAACATGAAGACAGACTCCCTCAGCTAAAAGTCTATGCAAAAGAAGGATATCAGCTTTCACAAATTAATGTTCACCTTTAAAGGGGTTCTTTTTTCAATGTCTTCACACTTAACCTTTTTTTCTGCTTCTCCAGGGAAGATGAGAACTTCATATCTTGCTCTGAAGGTGATGGGCTTCTCCTGCAGCTTATAGAAAAGTAATTTATGTTTGTTACCTCTAGAGAAGTAGTTCTTCTTTTCTTTGCCTGAAGAACTACTCACAGTCCCATTGCTTTGCTGACTTAAGTACTTCACATATAGCAAAAGCTAGTTTGTTTGGTGGTTACCAAACGGGAAAGAAATGGGGCATCTGTTCCATGAGTGTTTTAAGAAAACTGCTGAAAAAAAACTTTAGAAACCCTTGGTTTGAGTAGGTGATGTTTATGTCGTGTTACTGACAATGAAATGACATGCTGTTAGTAAGTGAAGTACAATATAGTCTCTTCAAAGTACATACACTTCACTAAATAGGTATGCTTTGGAAATGCTTGTTTCATCTTGAAGTTTACAGCAGTGCTGTGCAACTGGAATTTAGGCCATTTGTCATAAATTCACAAAGGCTGCATATGCAGTCTATGCATTTAAAAAAAAGGTCTTTAATTAATAGAGTGTTTCTTCCATGAACTCTTACCATGCAGACATAGCAAATCAGCAAGCTAAAAGAGTCCTGGTCCTGAGTTCTCCTGAACATCTGATATTCAGTTTGAGGTAGCTCCATGCATGCGTGTGTGAGGGGAATCCTGTTTCCATCGGCTGACTGCAAAACATGCTGATATTTTCTAGTCAGCAGGGGCTCTTGCTCACTTTAGGTACCAAAAACATCCCATTCCGTGTTGATGGTCCCATTTCTCCTTTCACTGATCATATGTGCCACAGTCTATTCTAACTGTACGTGTTAAACAAAGTTGTTTGAAGGTTATCAGGAAACCTTTTCCAAATAACAGTTTTGTAAACAGTGGAAATCAGTCTAGGGCTCCTGAAGGTCTTTAAAATAGTGTGTATATATTTTTTTATTTTTTTTAAGAAGTTGATATCAGAACAGTAATGATTTGGTTGTACAACAGAACAATTTTAGAACTCATTATTTATTTTCATCTTAAATGGGTTTTTCTAAATGTAAATATGTATATTTACATTTAGAATAATGGGAATACCCTGAATATTTTGTCTGTAGAAGAGAGGCTCTTCCTTAGAAGATACTGAAAAATAAAATATTAATTTTATAATATCTGTGCATATCTACGATTAACCATGTTTTTTATTGTGCAAATATAACCTAGTTTCTAATCTTCTTAGGCTATAGATAAGGCTGTAGAAATTTAGAAACTAATTCATTAATTCATTTGCTACCTATTCACATTTCAATTAGTATTTCCTGGCTGGCTTTGACTACCCCTTTGTCATGCCAGCAGACTGTGTAACTTCTGCTAAATGCTTTTATTTTCGAGCTTTTTTACAAATTCACTTCAGTCATGACACATTGATTTTCAGATTGTGACGGAAAGGTTTGGAGAAAATATGCGCAATAAGAAAGTATATAAATCTAACATATGTAAATGCTATCTCATTTGCTGAAAGATCTGTCAATTACTTAAGACTTCTTGGCCATTTTGCCTGCTTGTAACTCCTGCAAATGTGCATTTGACTAGTTCAGTGTTTTGTGTAAATGATTTTGTATCTGATTATTCTATGTGAATATTCTGTACATCTGATAAATTCTTTCTGAAGTAATCTTCTGTTTGTTTTAGGAGTTATTGGCTGTTAGTCTTTGAATATACTGTGTTATATTTATAATCCCAACTTGAAGTATTAATGGTTCTTCAACGTTTCTAAGATCAGTGATCACATGAAAATGAGGTTAAACTGTTCTTACTTGTAACTGTTTCATATGTATGCTCTTACAAGTGAAGTTTCTTGTGTTGCTGTAGCAAAGATCTCAGTATTTATCTGAAAACATGGGAACAAATAATTATGAAGCAAACCAGTCAATACAGTCAATCTTTAGCAGGAAAAAACACTTCCCTAAACTATAAAAGGTTTTAATTACATCTGAAGAGGCCTCAGTGTGATCTTCAGTAGAAAAGTCTACATAAATTATTTGACAGTGGTGGTCTGCCAAAAAAACCCTGGGGAACAAGGCAAATCAGACAGTTGAAGTTTAATTAGTGTTGTGTGTGCATCACGAATGCAGAGAGGCTTAAAAGCCACCAGAACTATTCCAAATAACGTTTTGGGAAATAATTTCTGAGTTTGGCTCTACTGTGTGATTTGACTGTGGGATCTGGAGAATGAATTTTTGCATGTTTTATGAAAGCTTGCGGCGGAATAAGAGGTGGACTATTTTTGTTAAAAACACGAGTCACAAGTTGTGGTAGCAGTTAGAAAAATACACTTCATTAATTTTCCATATGTCAATTTATTCAGACAGTGTAGTACTCAAGTTATAGACAGTTTTTTAAAAG
The DNA here is from genome assembly GCF_001715985.3 of Manacus vitellinus. Classification (NCBI taxonomy): domain Eukaryota; kingdom Metazoa; phylum Chordata; class Aves; order Passeriformes; family Pipridae; genus Manacus; species Manacus vitellinus. Next base: position 14,501,434 of record NW_021939324.1, on the reverse strand, counting down.
GTACTGTTCTAACAGTAAAATCTAGTAACTTTCCAACATGGAGAAGAGTGGTAATCCTGAGACTTGTATAGGATCAGACCTAATTAGACACCTCTTCAGCTTTTCTCGAGATCTTCTGTATGAGAAGAAAGTAATTTTGTAGTTTTGCTTTGTAGATAAATAGTTTATGAAATTAAATTATCCATGATATTGTTGGAAAAAATATATTAAAGCAAGTGTATGAAGTATAGTATTATCAGCATGTAGGAGTTATATGCTTATAAAACAAATGAGTATCAATCATATATCTCTCAACACTGATTAAAAATATCTAATCTTGAGGACGTAGGTATGCTACACTATATTCTTTGCCTGATGGCATTTCTTGAAAAAATAAAAATGTTGCATTGCTTAAAAATAAGATGTAAAACTAAAAAAGGTACTTCGAAAAAGAACTGCAGTTTCTATACAAGTTCTTATTTTACTGTATTAAATACTTAATAATGAATAATAGTGTGAAGTTTAACTATTAATCAGAGATGGATGAAATCTAAGTCCTAAGTGGTATCAGTTTTAAAATAACTTCCGTTGAAGTACTTGTTGAAAGCATACTGAAGGAATGAACTGCATTAATCACTTCATTATGAAATAAAATGTTTTATGGAGATATTACTTTGTGTTTCCTCAAAATGTCAAATTTCTCCATATCAGCTTGCCAGGAAGGGAAAAAGCTGGTAGAAGAAGCCTGGGGAATGTTGTAAGGTTTTTTTTTCCCTATGAGGAATGGCAGCCTTGCATATCTTTCCAGTACCTGCTAATTTAAAAAGCAAATTAAAATACTCTTTCTCTACAGAGTAGCTTAATATCTGACAATCAGTCTGCTGTGTACTACCTTACAGTTTGAACGTTTTATTCTTTTTCTTTGACAGTAGTAGAACCAGATGTAGATTCAGATTCCCCGCAGTGGCTCCCCTTTCAGTATACTGAGTGTTCGCTATCAGACTGCTACCTACTGGTTTTTGGTTTTTAGCAGAGAAAATATTTAGTTTGCAGGCATGTGTGGAAAAGCTGACATGCATGAGGCAGTTAGCGGTGATTGGAGACGATGTGGCCCGACTGATTTGCAAAGCTAACCAGTGAACTTTCAGTGCTATTTTTTGTCATTAATAATCCAAGTCAACTGTAGAACATGGAAGCTTTTCTTGAAGTTACTGAAATCAAACATTTCATATTGACATCTAAATGGGAATAATTTTCTCAGTATTTTAATCTTTCATTTTTATCCTGTATATATCATTACACTCATGTAAATAAATACAGTTCTTTCAAAACAGTAATATGATCAGCAATTATAAATTTATATGGAAATTTATATGGAAATATGTAATTGACTTTTTCTTTCTTTTTTCTGCTATAGGGAGGATTATACCAGAAAGAAGATTTGTAGAAGCAGTAAATCGTGAAGCATATCAGTATCAAATGGGTGACTTTCCAACAGAATGGGAAGGTAAATCCTGAATATATTGGGTTTATTTCAAGATAATTTTTGCCATTGAATATAGACTGTATTTTTAATGGAATGTCCGACTATGTGAATAGGTTAGTTGTTATCTTTCATTTTAAGTAATGCAGGCTTTTATTTAACTGCATAACCATTATGAATTCTTAAAGTAACCTCTTTATAAGCAGGATAAATTTTGTTTAGGAAGTCAGTACTTAGTAAAAGTAAAGCCTATATGGTCATGATTTACTCCTGTTAAATGCGAAGATATTTGTTCCAGAGAGGGGTATGATTAAATAACCATACATAATGTGTTAAACCTCTGTATTATGTCTTCACTGTGCTGTTTATTTGTAGGACAGTTGAATTATTGGTGGCACAGTGATGGGGCTTGCTTTTTTTTTTATGGTAATATTTGTTTTCATATGGTTTTCCTTGCACAATCTAGTAGGGAGTTGTAGAACCTGTTAATAATTAGCCATTTTATCCCACTGCTACTGATTAAAATCTAGTCTGAAAATTTGGGGCATAATAAAAAAAAAAATCAGGGAAGTTAGAGCATTTCCTTAGGATTAGCTGATCAGTCTTAAACAATCAAGAAATCCAGGAATTGTTTTTCATTTGTGATTTTGTCATCAAATTGAAAGAATTCACAGAGGAAAGGAAAATTTGCACTGTGCAGATCAGGTAATAGTCTTTTCCCCTTAAGTATTTCTCCTGGTTTCAGCCGAGGATGGGGTTAATTTTTTACAACAGCCAGGAGGGGATGTGGCTGAGGGGACATGGGCAGACCCTAATGTTATTCTATACCACCTCACCTCATCACCGGGCAGGGGGGAAGTAACTCTGGCTTCTGAGAATAAGGGCATGGCTTCTGGTTGGGAAAAAACCTGGGCACATCTGTTGGGTCATTGAGCATTTTACATGTAAATCACCCTCTCTTTTGTACACTTTTGTTATTGATATTGTTGCTGTTACTGTTCATTTTCTTGTCTCATTGCTGTTTCCAGTAAATTGTTGTTATTTCAACCTATGATCTTTACCTTCTGGGCCTCCTGTTCACCTCTCCGGCCACTCAAAGGGCAAGGAGGATGGCAGAGAGAGAGGGAGAGGGAGCAAGCAGCAGTGTGATTTGGAGAGTCTCTTTGGGAGAACTAAATTGGAGAGTACCATTCCACCACAGTACTGAATTTCTCTAGGAAGAAGAAATACATGCATGTTTTTTCCCCCTGTGCATTCATTGAACAGAATGGGTGTGTAGTGCATGCTTCAGAGAGAGAAAGTATGGGAATTCCAGAAAAAAGGTTAACCCGTATTTTTTTGACCAGTGTCAATTTAAACATCACAAAGTTTTGTGGACATATAATTTTTAAAAACCAAAATTGGTACTTCTGCTGTGGGTATAGAGGCTGCTCAAAGAACTATTATGCTTTTGCTACCTATTGGGGTGTGAGCTGGGGATGTAGGATACTCTGAATTTCAGTTCATCACTACTTCTTTTCTGCCTCCTGTAAAAGAAAAATTCTCAACGAGTAAAAAATGGGAAAGAACAGAAAGTGTAAATAGTTTAAATAATACTATAGAGGCTACTTTATCTGAGTGGGAACAATTTAATTCAAGATTTTTAGACATGCTTTGCTGAAAGGTTCATTACATTTCTGTCCCTATTCTTCCCTCTTTAAGACTGGTCTAGAAGTTTCCCAGGCCAATGGGACCTGTACTGAACTTTCACTCTATATATTTTGTCAAGACTCTTGAAAATATCCCAGTGTATTCTTTCTGTGGGTGTTCACTTTATAATCCATGCTGTCATGGATGCTGATCATTCCAGCAAATAGCCTGAGGCTTTGCAGAAGGAGTTCTAAAATGCTTGATGTTTCCTCTGAACAATAGAAGATGAATATAAGGTTAGAAGGTTGTACAGTATTTCTTACTTCTGTTTTCTCTTTACTCTTGGACTCTCTGCTGGGCACGTGCTTACATCTCCAGGGGCCTCCTCTCCAAACCCTGTGTATGTACTTTGACATCCATGGCCTCTCCACCACAGTTTTGGCTGGCTCAGCAATAGCAGTCTCCTTGCCTATCCTTCTCAGGCTTTTCACTTTAAGGACTGTGCTGAAGTTTCTGTTGCCTTATCTCCTCTCCTTTTTCTTGGGATCTGTGGGATCACTTATGGATAATTCTTAATGACCACCTGATTTAAAAACTCCCTTTCCTTCTCCATGTTACCCTACATCACACTGTATGAACTAGAAAAAAAAACCTCTTGTGACCTAAATTAATGAAAGTACCATCCCTGGAAATACTTAGGGGCATGAGTTGTCTGAGGGGAACTTGCACAGAACCAGGGACAAGGGATAGTGTAAGGAGTGGGAACAGGCTGTAGTGAAATTTGAAGAGGGTCTTGGTTACATCTCATTGTATACCTAAGACATTCAACTTGGACAGCTGGACTGATTTTGGTGGTGTGTTTATGAAGTTATAAACACATAATACGGTAACAGAGATCAAGTAGAAAGCAATAAAACAAGTGCGTAAACCAATCATCCAGATTACAGACTCTGGAGAGGATGTTTATGTATTATTCTTGGGAGCTTACTGAATATAGCAACAAGGGTTTACTCCTGAAGAACTTGTCTAGAATTTTTCTCCTAAAGCTATTAGTTTTAAGTGCTGTGCAGGATTAAATTTCCTACATTCTCAGACCTGTGAATTTTACAAAAGTTTTGAAATGTCCATTAAGGCTTTCATAAAACTGAAACACAATCCCATGTGCTATCCTTAGTATTAGTTCTTTGTACACATAAAATTCAGTTAATTTGTATTGTAAAAATGTAAAAGTGTATTTCCTTTTATACTATAGTTTTGAATTTAGAATGCAATCCATATGTATATAATATAAATATTGCCTGTTTTTGTTCAGGCGAAGCCTACATTTTACTACAAAGTGGGAGTGCCTACTTTTCCCTAGGCATGTATGGATGCACACAATAGATAACTGTTCTGTATGCTAGTTCTGAATGTTCACCCACTGTAGAATGTGTAATTTACCTCCTCAGGACATGTCAATAGTGCTCCTGAGAGGAGAGTTTTACATACTACAGAGATTGCATGCTTCATGCAGCATATTTTGCCATCTACTCTTAGTAACTCTTTTTTTTTTTTCCTGGTAATATTTAGTGATTAATGGGAGTCTTAATTTGCATGTTCACTTTCACAGTCATTACAGTGTGTTATCTGCCAGTAGGAGTCTTAAAGTTCAATGAAAATCTCATGCATACTAATAGGAATGCAAATGATTGCTGATGAAAGAATGCAAAGGTGTTGAGGTAGGAAATGTCCAGCTGTCTTGCAAAATTCCTTTTAGACAAAGGTAGCATTAAAATGCATACAGAATGCAGGAAGTGCCATCCAGATAAAATTAGAAACAGCAGTTTTAAATGGAGTCAATGAATCATTTTGCCAAAGCTTTGCAGTGCAGGGAAGCACTTTGGTTGCACTCAGTACATACATGTTACCTTCTCTATCAGGTTTAAAACATCTTGACTGTCAATGGTGAAGGCATTTCATTTTGTTAGCTTGGGGAATGGGAGTGTTCATGTGGAAATTTTTTCCAACTATAACTGTCACTGGATATTTGTCTGTTAAGTATATGCATGTGTGCATATTTTGCCCAAATAATACATAATAAAGCACCTACCTACCTACCTTGTTTCCATCAACAAATATTTGACTGTGGTATAAATCTGTTCAGTAATTTAAACCTGCATGACCAAAAATATAATGAAAGTTGTAAATAAAGATGTGAGAGATTTTTCATTACTCAAGTGTATACACTGACTATGTTTTCCAAAGAGAATGCAAAATGTCTTAATTTCAATGTATCGTTTACTTGGATTTTGTTAAAGCTAGTGCAACCTCAGTAGTAAATGGCTGGTTATATTTTTGTATACATTCATTCTTCCTTTGTTATCATGAATTTCTCGTATGCCTGAGCTATGTGGTGTTGGTGCTTTTTTGAACCATGTGTTGGGTGCTCAAAATTTTATTGATAACTTAAAAATTTGAATGGCTTTTTAAATTTTTTCTGTCTGAAAGAGAACCACCTGAAAACTGGTGGAGATTGAATATATTAGAGTCCTCCTATTCTGCTTCCCAAAGATCGAGGAATGGTCAGGTGAATTATTAGTAAAATATATTGCTTTTGAAAGACTGATAAAACTGTTACATGCTAAAGTTCAGTATATTAAAATGTACTGAATTCAGATGATGTTTTCTTTGCTTTTAATCTTGTAATGTATCTTGAACTGTGCTTTATGTAGAATATTTGTGTGATGTATTTGCACAGAGGAATATGATATATTAAAACTAATTAGCTTGATTTTATGGGTATAAAAAGATTTTAGTAAGTTTTCTTACTGTGTTTCTCCCTCAGCTTTGTTGCAGTGAAGAAATCTTTCATTAAATAATGATTTTTCTAATGCAGTTCATTAAAGATATTAAAATTAATTCACCTCTAGTAATTTGGGAAATGGTATCAATATTTGTGCCATCAAGTTTTATTTACAAAAAGATTTGTACTCCTGACATTTATTAGAAAAAAGGAAGGTTGATAGCTTCTATAAAACTGTACATTCAAGTGTTTGCTATAACTGGAAAGAAAAAATAGCACAATATTAAACTGTGTGCATTATTTATGTATTTAAATAGATGCAGTCTGATTATAGAATGTTTGATACAAGAAATCTTCCTAAATATATAGTTTATTTTATTGCTTTTGAGTGTTGGTACTAATTGAGAACCCTTAATGACTTAAAATGTGTTGTGTAATGCTCCTTGCTTCACAACTTCTGTTCAAAGGAGGTATGACATTGTGTTACCCTTCACTGTTCTGTTTGCGGCTTGTTGAACTGAGGTAGATAAGCAAATGATAAAATCTTTTGCTAGAAGTATTCCGTTCATCTGAAAATCATTAATCAAATAACTACTAAAAGTCGCAGCTTCTATTGAAAGAAAATCTATTGTAAGGGTTATATTTCAGCAGTAGTTTCTAACTGCAGCTTAATTTTTGTAGGATTTTAAATTTTTTCTTTAATGCTCAGTAATTGTAATCAGGTGAAGTTAAAATGCAGCTGGTGTTTTAAGAAAATACTGGCAACTTTAAAAAAATATTTTTATGTGCTAAGAGCTGTGGGACTGAAAACAGTGGTACTGTCCTTCCAGAGGTCAGAAGCAAGGCATGGCAAGGTAGAAGATAATACTTTGTTGGAAGTAATCTGTTACATTTTGATGGTTTAAAACTTAATTTTTTATGAAGCATTTTAAACTACAACTTTTCCTTTTTTTCCCTCCAACTCTATCTTTATTGATTAGTGCCTGGTATACATACTTTACTATACTTGAAATCTCTACTACTTTCTTGCTTTTCTGGATGATGCTGGAACTGTTGCTGAGTATGGACAAAATAAAGTTCTGTCAGAAGGAAAATCTTATGTGATAAGATTTTCTCCAATAGCATTGTTCATTATTTTTACAAAGAGTGTCTGCAAGAGTATCTGCTGAGAAGTGGCAGTCTCAGTTTAGTCTCTGATTTTGCCAGATTTTGCATTTTGAAATCCTTGGAGAATATAAATGTTTGAAAGAGCTACAGGTACATGCAAAATGTCCTCTAATTCTATAGATTTAATAGAAAGGCACTTAGTTTTATTTTGAATTACCTTAATGGGCTGTTTTTCATTCCTTTAACATAGAACTTTTGCGGAAAGGGTGATGTAGTCTGTTCAGAGCTGAGTTACTTCCCCACAATGGCAAATTTGGGTCTCTTTTTTGTTAGGAGCTCTGAGAAGAGCTGGCAGGGACTGCTTTAAAGGAAAGTAGTTTGAAAATGTTATTTAAAAGTACACATCTTCAGGAAGCGTCAACTGATAGACAAGAACCAAAAATAATACCTTGCTTCATATCATTACAGGTATTTTAACATTAACCTTTACCATTAATCAAGGGTGTTGGCCTTGTCATCATGGCTAAATTCCAAGCTATGTCATGCCATTTCGTCTCTCTTAAATTGGTATTATGTTAATTGGAAGCTATTCCTCCTAAAACCAGTTTCATACTGCTGCTGAAGCAGAGTGGTGTTAGTGTTTCACCTTTTATGTAATTGCATTTTCAGTAACAAGTTGATGTTATGGCTCTGTGCAAGTTTTAATGTTTTTGACTTGTCTGACTCATTCCCTGGTTCCCCTCAAAATATAGCACAGATGGTATTAGAAAATTAAAATTTCGAATAGTTCCCTCTTAAAGTGTTTCTGAAACTTTGTAGGTGAGGCCATAAATTTGATTAGGTGATAACAAAGTGTCATTTTTGCTCTAATTTTCAAGCACAGTAACAAAAATCTTAATTATCCAAACAAACAGATGAAATAACATTTTGCCGTATCTCAGCACCTGGAACTGGCTTTCCTTATGTTTATCATTCTCTTTATTACTGGCCACTTGTATTCTGCTACTGATTAATCTGAAAAATATGACCAGAAAAGACAAACATCACTGAAATTTCCACCCCAGAACCTGCCAATTGTGTAGATTGAAAAGGCATGAAAAAATGTGACAGTAGTGATATTTCTAAAGAGTGATGAATATTATCTTGCTCAAGTCAGGTAATTTCTCTAAATAATGCCAGTAATAGTTGGAGCTATTTCATATAATCATAAACTGAATAAAGTGAGACCTGACAGAGCCTGCAGGAGGGTCTCTGGTTTGCTGCCTCCTGTCAGTCCCCGCTGACATCCGTGGTAGTGATGGGAGTGGGCATATGTCTGTTGGTTTTGCTTCAGAAAGGCTGAGCCACGGGACAATTGTCATTGCCACTGACTCCATTCCTCTTCTATCTTTTCCAGCATTAATTGACTGAGATGATGGGATCCTTCCCTCAGTCACAGTACCTGCCCCTCTGTGCAGTGGATAATCCCGCACAGTCACAGGATGTACTGCAGTCCAGGCTCTGCAGCCCCTCAGTCAGGTTTGGGGCTGTGCCTTTCATGCCCGTAAAGGAATTCTAGTTGGCACTAACATAAAAAGGTTTTTTGCTTTAAGAATGCCAGAAGCATATACAAGAGTCCATTTTCTCCAGAGTGGTTTAAGGCTGTACATACTTTTCAACAGTCAGCTTGTCATTTTCAGGGTGAATCTCAACAACAGGCCTGTGCAATGAGCCCTGCTTTTTAAGCCTTGTTTTGACAGCCAAGATGGAATGTAAACTGTGTCCAAGCTCTCCACACAGAGGTGACACCATTCCGCACAGCCTCCTTCTTTGAAGACTGAGAGTACTGACACAGGAAATAACATCTTCTGTCTACATTTTGGGAAATGACATGATTTGCCAGGGTGTGTCAAATTTTATTGTAATTTTTTCGTAACTGTTTATTTTCTGCTACAAATTTGTCATAAGTTTGAGTTTTAATATTCTGCAATCTCTGAAATAATCCATTTGATTTTTTTTTTCAGCATGGATAAGAAAAAAAAGAAAGGATCCACCCACCATTGAGGTGAGAAGAAATGTCTTTAAATTTTCAATTGTTATAATGAAGCTACAATAATTAATTTATAGTGGACTCTTCTCTGCAGTAACTTGACCCTTTTGGGGAAGAATTTAGTATGTTCCTTGCCTAATTGATGAAATTATACACAGACTAGATATCTAACACTTAGAAAAAAAGTAAAACAAATGGATATACAGACTCCACTGTTCTTTAATCATCATCTGTGTGAATTCCTTTAAGATGGTCTACATAGGTTTTTTAAAATGATCATGGCGATTTAAGAGTCTCTTTAATTAAACAAATTTTGAAATTACTGCCATAACTTTTTAAATTCAGGTCCTCTGTGCATTAATGGAAGGGTTTTTTCATGGTATTTGACATTAAAATGCAGGTTCCAAATCCATCTGCCAGTGGATTCATCAAAACAGGAAAACTAATTTTACAATGCTAATGAGATGGGGGAGTTGCAGCTATGTCTTTTTCCATAAGATGACAGAGGGAAATGTCTCACAGTCTTTCATGCTGGTAAGTTTGTAAAGGGAGGAACAAGTTCGACTGCTGATCTTTGTTATACAGATGCACACACACACATACACAACTTGCCAGGATTGCTATTACAAGTTGCTAAGCACCAGCTAGGAATGAGAAGGTAGATTAGGATGTGTTTTGCTATGGAAGGTTCAAACTGACATCCGTGGAGGCAGATACTTGACTTGCATCAGGAATCTGTGTCAAGTTCAGTGAAGCTATGTTGGCATCTCTAGCCAAAGATTTGGCCACTGAGATCTGGAATGCACTGGTTTGTGAAAAGTTACCCTGACTGCCTGTGTTTTGAGATAACCTGGGGAAGGTTGTCAGCTGATGTTTAGAAGATGTACTTCATTGAAACACGCTCCCACATAAGATACAGCTTTTCAACTAAATCTCTCTGTCCCTGTTTCACACTTGCCACTGAGGCTGTAGAGACAATAAGGGCTACCCGTGAATGAAAGAAGTTTAATTTAATTTATCCTTAAAGCTATTTGGGGAAGCACTAAGTGTGAGTTCGGTTTTTTAAAATTTTTTTCTCTTCCCTCCTCACCCTAGTTACTTGTGCAGAATCATAGAACTAGTACTACAACAGTTGTTCCATCGAAGTGTGGACTGAGTTCCTGAGCTTTGGTTTATACTAACTGCACACATACAACTTTTATTGTTGAAATTACCACTTAATGTGATACTTGAAGATGAGAGGTGTTGTGAGTCTTTTGTTTTATCATTTCTGTGAGCCAGACTGTTGTGATAGTTGTGATGAGATAAACCTGTTCCAAGAAGGGCAGCCTTGGGTCTGGAATTGGCGCAATAAAGCTCCTCCTGGTGCTAGAGATGTTGGTTCATTTTTGAAATAGGGAGCAAGGAGTCTCCATAGGTGAGAGAACTGTGGAACAATGGTGTTCTAAATATTTTACCTTCCAGAAAAAGCAATTTATGGAGAATGAAAGATTCCTGGAACTAATGGTGGATTCAGAGTTACAGGACTGCTTATACTTTCAGTTTCATGAGGTAATAGATCTGAAGAATAATTTAGAAGCTAAGTACTTTACCTGCAGGGCTGTATGTTGACCTTAACTGAGCAGAAGTGATAGACTAGGAATTTAAAAATAGTTATCTTTTCAAGTAATCTCTAAATTGTTTTTTTCCTGTATAAGAAAAAATAGTTCAAATATATGTATGTTAAAAATTCTTGCCAATACTTTGAAAATAATGCTGCAGTCATATTTTAAATGATAGTGCAGCCTAATTTTTTTCTCTGTATTAGTGTAGGGCAATATCTATGATATACTTTTCTCCTAATGTGAAACTGCTATATTACAAACCCTTACACCACAATATCATTATAAATATAATTATAGTAGTGAAGTGCATATATAATATTATTTGATCCCTGTTTGTAGGACTGATTGGCTTTTGTGCTTTAGCCACATAAACTTTACTGGCTGCTATTCTGTATTATATACCCTTTTTGACTGTAAAGATGATACAGTAAACAGCTGTTTGACAGCTATGGAACAAGGGAATATTTGTGACCATATTTCATGTTGAAACCCTATATAACAAATCTCTTTGTTCTTTCATGTATTTCTCATGAGACTAAACTATTTCTAAAAAAGGATGTAAAGCCTACAAATTTTGCATTGTTGCTTTAATGACGTTTTGCTGTCATATTCTAGCATCACAAAACATCATTATAGTTCCTAAAGCATAAGTTTCTGGACCTGTGCCCGTGCTCCTACCTTTGCAGCCTGTAATACCACTTTTTTAGATGGTTTTCCTTTTTTTTCTGTCCTCTGCCCTTTTTTATTAAAATTTCTGTTCCACTACTGTTAGCCTACCATCCCCCTTTTGTATTGTATGTTTGGGTTTTTTATATTTGTCAAATTTCTCTTTTATTCAACTCTTGTCTATTGATGTTAGAGGTTGCCAGACTGCTCAGGTTATCAGGTCTCATAATGAGCTCTATGATCAATTTTTAATTGAAAATATTGCAGAGATATGGCTTCACAAATCATCTGGATCTTACTGATCACACTGATGACCATATTTTGGGAACTAATAATCTGGTAAATACTGTAGGCTAACAAAATGTCATTCATAATCATCAGGACATGTCAGTCAGTTGAACGAGAATGAATGTGAATTGTCCTTCCTTACCAGTGGTCCGAGTAGTTAGGTCGTGACACCTTGCTTTACATCTCTTTCTTTAGTTTCTCTTTCTCTCTCTCTTTTTTTTTTAATGGAAGAATACTCCAGTGACTTCACAAGTCAACTTGTTCAGTGTTAAATGTGCCACGTCCTTAATGGTTTGTTTCTACCTTGTTCTCCCACACCTTTTTCCCCATTTTTGGAAGAAGTCACTTAGACTTCTGTATCTGGCTAGACATAACCCAAGAATTATGCTTACCACCTTGGTTATTTCTAACCTGACCAGTTACATCAGGCATTTTAGTGCTTGTTATAGGTAAATGAAACTAGGCTGAAATATAGCAGCAAAAATTTATTAAAGATTTATATAAAATGCAAATAAGCAAAACAGTGCGCTGGGCGGCCAGGGAGACTCACGGCCCACAAGCACAGTGGGCAAAAACAGTAACCTTTATACCCTTATCAATTCCCCTCCCATAGTCACTTGTTATCTCTCTATTGGATCCAAGTTCGCAGGTCTGGTTCTGGTTGGTTCTTTTGCAGGCCTGCTTCAGTTGCCAGGTACTGTTCTATCCATAGTTTTAATTAGTCCTTCGTCCTTGAGGCCTAGTGTGTGGGTCCCTCCAGAGGTCCATCTTGGATCCTCTTTATCGTCCTCGTACTTGACCTTTTGATCCTTGTCCTTCCCTTCGTTACTTTAGTACACTTTTAGTCAATATACTTTTAGAAAAACAAGATACAAAATACTTATTCAGCAAGGCATAATAATTTGTCTTGTCAGCTTAAGAACTGCAAGCTGCAGGACTATCAGCCTATAATACTGACAGGTTAATTAACCATTCTGCAATTTGCAGTCCTCCAGCCTTAACAGAACATTGATTACAATAACATATATATAGGAATATAACATGCAATACAACTGAATGAATAAATTACTACTACTAATTTGATGAGTAAATTACTTTACTACTACTTATTTATTACAGTGCTGGAAGCCTTGGGCTTTAAAGCCAGCTTCTGGAATACTGGTTAACAGCTAGTTGCCTTTTAATTTAATTATAACTTGAAATACGCCAAGTCTCAACTCAGTTATGGTAAGTGATAACTTTGCAAATTAATGCAGATCAAGTTGTTTCTTATCTTCTGCTTAAACATATTCTGTTCCTATCGTAATCAGGGAATCCATCTTGATATAGAATTTTGGCTCATGCCTGTACCCAGTGTAAGCATGTGTGTATGTATATACATACACATACTGCTTCATAACAGATGAGAATCTGAGCTTCAATATGTATATTTTTGCATTACTGTAACATTTTGTCATCAATACCTTTATATATGTTTTGAGTATGGTCGTACACGATTGGCTGAGGAACATTTGTCACTACCTTTATTCCTGTGAAGCTGTAAATTATATTTTAACCAGTTTAACAAGGCATGAATAATGAAGTAGACTAATACATTTCTTTATTATGTATATAGGAAACTAAATGTATGTAGCAAGTTTTCTGGCAAATAGGAAATGTAATATCTACTGGACCACTGTGGCTATGTCTCACACTTAGCACTATCATAGATAGCATTATGTAAATATAATTAAAAATAGTGATGAAAGAAATTCTTATTTTCTATTGGTAGTGGCTGGATGCATACAATACTTGTAAGTTCTGCTTATGGTACCACTTTCAACAGTGTACTTATATCTCTGCCTGTCTCAACACACCGCCAGGTTTTGCCCACATAGATAGTAAGAGTCATGTCAATTGGTTTAGTTTAGGTATTTTGTATCTAAGACTCTGAGTCTTCAGCTTCTAAACCTAGAAAGAACTAAGAGACATATTTTTAAGGAAGTAGCAAACATTAAAAATATTAGGCATATAATGAGTTTTTAAGACTTTCTGTGCCTAAATTCTATTTGATTTTTTTTAGTATTTTCCTATTTCAAAGGGCATCAGATTTGTAGCAGCCTTTAAAGAATCCTACTGTGCCGTGGTCTGTGGGGGTGGGGTGAAGGGCCGCGGCACTGCACAAAGGGGTTCAAGCGAGGTTTGAGGTGCAATGCTCGTTTTGTGAGGGTAAGCAAGGGTTTTATAAGCTCTGGCGTGGAATGCACCAAAAAATGGGGTGAAGCATGAGACAGAGAACCAGAAAAACGAATAGGGATAGGGACTCAGGCGAAGAGGGAGGAAATGGGGAGGAACCGGGGAGGAACTGGGGAAGGAAAGGACGAATGGTAGCTCTCTCCTCACTGCAGCTTCTTCAGCCAGTCAGAGGGAGAAGCAGGGATCAGGCACCACGAGGCATGCCTGGGCAAGCCCGGGCATTACAACCATAGGGAAATCATACAATGCACATATTTATAAACACATAAGAACTGTAAAGTCCATATAATAAAGTCCTTTCAATTGCTGTTTATCTTTTTCCACGCCTGGAATCATTCCCATTCTGATTCTTGCTCTTCCACACTACTGTCTGTAACACAAGGTACCTGAATGTATTTAGAAATCTAACCCTTATTTTTGTCTCCAGCAGACCTTGTAGCTACACACTGCTTCTGATAATGTCCTGAGGTTCAAGGGTGGCCGAGTAACTTGGCGTGGTTTAAGGCCTTGTCTGTAGAATGGAGATAGAGGTAAAATTATAGACTGTCTTGAGGTGCGAGAAAACTAATGAGGAGACCTGCAGTTATGACAGTGCCAAGAGAAACTGGTATGGAGAGAAATGTGGTTTATCTCTGAACCCAGCGATGTGGTATTCTGCAAGTGGTAGATGTAAGCACAGGGCTGCACAGCCATGAAGCTTCTCATTTTGAATGGAAACCTTTCTGTTGCTTGGTGTGCCTGTGTATGTTATGCTAATATTTTGTGGGAAGTAAAGTAGAATTGCATGTTCTTTTAATTAGTGTCAAGATCTGAAAACAGTTTGAAATAGAAAACCACAGTAAATGACTGCTTTTCTCATGCATTATGTACTTGTTACTCAGTTAATAAATCTCAGTGGCTTCTGAATTGCACAGCTGGATAGAAGGTGAAATGTTAAAAAAAGAAACTTTTTGTGACAATGCCTGTCTTCTTTCAAACTATATCTAGCATTTCCATAATTATCTCTTTTGACAAACTCCTTGTCAAGGGAGAAAAAAACATACTTCAGTGAGTTGTGATAAGCCTAAAGTTTCAGTGATTGTTTCTTCCTCTCACTCCCCTGAATAATTACAGTGAAATTACATTGTTTTATTCCCACAATGAGTACACACTTTTCCCATTTGTTTGATCTTAAGTATTATTTATTTGAGAGGTGGTATGATCAAAACTAGCTTCGGTCATAGAGATCAGCTTACACAGAATTCACATTCCTTTAAGGAGAATGGAATGCAGTTTAGAAAAATGTTTGGTTTGGCATTGTTGGGATTGCATGTTAGAGTTTTGTCTCTGTCTGCTTTCAGATGCTTCAGCTGAGAAGTTTTAAAATGAGAACTCAGACTTGGAGATTGTACATTCTTACACAAAGAATAGGGCTTACTCGTGAAGCCACCAAAAGCTGCACAATATGATTTACAGTTCTGGGAAATAATATTTAAAAAGCACAGGGATAAACATGTCTCTGAGCAAAATATTTCCTACCGTTGTTGTCCAGGATCACAATCGGGATTTGGGCCTATTCAAATAATTCAGGTTGCAGTAAGTAGCAGTTTTTTGCATAGTAAATTGGGCATGATTCCAGGGAGGATTATTACTCTGTGAAAGGGCAGTAAAATTTGACAATATAAAGAGCTGAGCTACTAAGGTCTTAAATAAAAGGGAGTGGTCTGAGAAGTCAATTAAAAAAAACAAATTGAACGCTTGCAGAAGCCATCATCTTTTAGATTTTAGGTTTTTTCCCTCTTGTTATTTTCAGGTTGGAAACACAGGTGCTTGTCAACCTGCACAGAGGAGTATTGAGGCACCAATTTGTCCTGTTCCTTCCAATTTGCCTATGCTGCAGATCCGAAGGCTGCAGAGGAGGGAGCTGCTGCTGTTCTGCAGCTCCTATCCATGTGGGAGTGAGTGCATGGAGCATTGGTTCCATCTCCTAATTCACTGTCAGCACAGCTGAATGGGCGTGGAGGGCGAAGTAAAGTGTACCAGGAAAAGGGCTGGTACAGACTATATCATATGTAGACTAAGGGGAATGCAAAGAACAAACTCTAACTGAGTCACAGCAACAGTTCCTTGTTTGCTTGTTAGCAAATCCAGATATGCCTTTCTAATCCAAACTGCTCCTCTGTTTTTGCCATGCCCTGACAGCCCTTCAATGTGGTGGTTGTTTCTCATTCCCAGCTTGGTACTGCTGAGCTCATGTTCAGTGGCTGAGTTATCAAGACCTGCCCTGGATCAGAACATTCAGTGCTTCCCGGAGACAAGGTCCTCTCTCTGCCTCCTACTCTTGAAATATGATGTAATAGCCAGTTATTTCATCTTGTCTATTTAACTTGTCAAACCGGAAAATGGAGTTTAGGTAACTAGTTTGGCGATACTGTAAAAAATGGTGATTCAGCTTAACTTAGCACTTTGCCATATATTTAGTCAATTTGATAATGAAGAAAAATTCTAATGTGTTAAACTGTCTTATAACAATCCATGTTTTAAATACTGTGCCAAAGCAATTTTTCAATTCCATTTATTATTTTTTTATCTTTCTGCCAACTTGTATGTATGAATTTTTAACAGGCAGAGTTCAAAGTTCAAGTACATTAATGATGAAACATAAAATATTCAAACTAGACACAAAATGCAAGTATTCTATGAATATGCAGTGTCTGTATAGTTCAAACAAAGAGCATTAATCTGTCCAGATGTTTCTCAGTTCTGGCATCAGAACCCTATTCAAATCAGGAGAAATCATTTCAACTTACGTATATAAGATAACTTAGAAAGTTGGAATGGTTTCTAAAACAACATAAATAAGCTATTTATCTTTAATTTAATCAAAATACAAACCCATCTGAAATGAATGTGACACCTTGCTCGTAGTTAGTAATAAATACAACCCTTGTATTTATAGGGTTAGGTACAATGTCTTTAGAAAACCTTCTGGAAAGAACAAAACTAAAACAAGTGCCGGTGTGTTAAAATAACCTTTTAAACAATTCTGTTTAGAGATTGTTACATTGGTACTCTGTGTCTAGATACCTGCATCCTTAGAACTACATTCATAACCCCATGTTGCCTTTTGCCTTTAGTAGTTTGAAAATGCTCTGTGAGAGGCAAGTGATGGTGTAACTGATGCTTGCCTGAGGCCAAGAGGGAAACAGTGAGGAAGTAAGAGGAGGGGGAGGAATATTTCCTCCGATTGTGGGGTTCAGGAGGTGCTGCAGGATAGAAATTATTAAGTACAGGCTTTTACCTGTGGAGAAGTGTTCAGCAAAGGCTAGTCACTCACAAGCGAGATCCCAGCTGAAGGAATGAGTAAGTTTAGAGAACCCTCTTTTGTTTTGTGACATTTTCCTGCTAGGAGGAATTAATTTTATTTATTCTGTAAAGCTACTAGTTTATTCACAAAAGGAGAAGAAGTGACAATATAAGATCCTTTAAGAGTGAAAGAACACTGCATTCCAAATGTTCACCCTACAAAGCAGGTCTTCCAGTACAGCCTGGTAGGCAGTGAAAATCCTTTTCACTAGAGACAAACTTGTAGATTTTTCTCTATCTATGGAGTGGAGGTGAATACAGTTTCCAGGCAGCAGGGGATATTTGGTGATACATCTCAGCTGCCATAATTAAGCAAGAGTGCTAAATGAAAATAGAGTTTTCAAAAAAAGTGGAAATTTCATCCAGTGGCAGGAAATACAGCCTGATGCCTTTTGCAGCAATGCATTTGGAAGACAGCAACATGTCTTGGGGTGTGTTGCCCCCATGAGCAGGCCATATTCATTCTTTTTTCATGCAGCTGTTATCAATGCTAAAATGTCAGAATATGCAGAAGTTGTCAGTTTCTGGATGAAAAGCAGCTGCTTCAAACTCCACATAGGGCCACTTCAGTATCTCCTTTGGTATCTTCAAGAAAACCTTAGACATAACTTTCTTAAACTCTGCCTTCCTTAGGAGGGAAGACGTGCAGCTCCAAACATCAGAAGGATTAAAAACCTCATACAGCTTAGAATAATCACCAGGTTAGTTACCTGCAATCAGTCTTCTTTTACTTTCCATCTAAAAATAAACCTTAGAACATGTAACTGTTGGCACATGATGGCTGGATGTCTTAAGGCATTTTTCATTTTTTAGTTTTGCAGCATAACCCCAGTCCTTAGTTTTCTCTTTTCATAAAAATGAAGGACATTTCTGATACTCTTTAGGTGCCGAGTGCTTCCTGAGAACTACTGGTTCAAAGGGCTTACATCATTTATTTGTACAAAAAGAGAGTGTCAGAAAAAGAAGCTACTCCTTAGAAAATTGCAGCTATCTGGAAGATACTATGTTCTCTGGGATGGATAGACTAATTCTGTATTTCCCTTGAAGGTCAGAGCACATTACATGTTCATGTGCTTACATTTCAGCAGAAAATTAATTGCTATGTTTTGGGGGGCAGTTTTTAGTGAAGCCAGCCATCTTATGAAATACTGTGATTCATCTTGGAGAAGGAAAGAAGATAAATGTTCTGAACCTGACAGTATAACTTCAATGAAAAAATAAAAAAAAAACCAACCAAACAGAAAATGCACAAATATTTAGCTCTCTGTTACTTTTCATAGTATATCAAACAGTAAAGGATTGGGTTGCAATGGAGCCTCAAAGTGAGAGTGTGATGGTGTGCAGGTGAGTTGGAGAAACCTGTGGTACCAAACAGATCTATAGACTACTTGTCTTGGGGAGAAGAGCGCTGTAGATGTCAATTCCTCTTCCACTGTCCACGTGATAGGAGGGAGTCTGGGGAGGAACCTTTCTACCTGTCACTATATTTAATTGCCATGCAGATAAACTGAAGGCAAATCTGGAAGATTAGTTATAAAGATCCTGCATATTTCTAGTGTGTTTTAAGGATAATTCCTTCAACAAATATGCATGCAATAGTTTCATTAAAATTTGCATTTTGAACAACGTTGATTATCATATTCAGATTTGGAACTACTTGGATCTTTTATTTAAATACCTGTCCTGGCAGGGAAATTTCAGTGTCATAACTGCTTCAGACTGCAGCAGCTGTGATAGCTGAACCAATGGTATTTAGAAACAGAATCAGAATGTTTTAAAAAAAAGTATATGTTCTAGTGAGAATTGAAAATAATGTATTTTCTGGTGATAATATTAGAAATAGAAAGGACTCAGTGCCTGTGAGAGAATCCACAAAATGAACTTGCCAGCATCAAAGGACAATGTGTTTATGATAAGAAAACTCATCTATTTGACTCAATTTTTCTAACATGCCCAATGACTCAAGATTTCCAACTCACATTTTCTTTAAATTGAACCCAGAAACCCACTGAATTCAATGTACATATTAGTGGCATGAATTTAATGCCTAAAAAAGAGGTGTGCAGATACTTAGAACTTGAAAAATTTTTGTTCTGGTATGGATTGTATAGGAAATTCTAAACAAGTCACTTCAGGGGGCTTTTTTTTCCTATGTTTGCTAATAAGGATAATTTCTCTTTTTCAAGATTCACATGGTTATTTTACTAGATCAGAACTACACTTTGTCCAGTGAAAGCTGATTAAAATAGCCTTACTGAAGTTGGAAAACTAGAAGATAATTATACATCAAGATTTAAAATGGACTCGGAGCATTTGGAATTTAGTTACAGCTGCTCTTACCTGACTAAGATAACTTTATGTTAAAGTAATCACTTGAAAAGATTTTAAATGAGAAAGTAGCTGTTCAAAGAAAGGAAATTACATTTGTATTTTAATAAATAATTTCATTTTTTTTAGCAGAGACTGTGATGCAGTCTTCAGATATCACAAACGTATTTGACCTTGTTTCTTGGTAGTGGGTTAATACAAGCACTGTAGGAGTAATCCCCTTTATATCAGTCAGGAGGAGGTAGAATTATGTGGGCATGAGGTAAACAAGGATAGAATTGAGAGACGTTACAATGAGGTTTTGCTATACTGACTGTTGAAAATTTGATCTTCCTACACTTGGCAATATTTTTATTGGAGTATAGGAGAATTTTCTCCACCCCTTCAGTTTGCAAAGTCGTTTGTGTGCTTGTATATTTCCGTGCAGTATAGGTTTATGAAGAGTTCTGCACCTGCTCTGTGCATATGTGAATTTAAGTACAGAGGCAATTAAGAACTAATAAAAAGGGATATTTCCATGATACCTCTAAGGTAAGGGTTTTTTAAATACTGCCTTTTAAAGCATTCTTAGGTGTTCAAAGTTGCTATGTCAACTCTTGGCAACATCACATGTATTTTTTAACACCATTCCTAAAATAATGCAATGGTGTTCTGCTCAGAGAGCAAACTGTACTGGTCTATTTTGTCCTTAACTCTGTCATATACTTGTAATCTGAAGAAAGCATTCAGTCTTTTTCTTCATTCTGGAGGTCATCTCTATCCACGTGAATAACAAAAAGGTGATCAGGAGTAGTCAGCATGGATTCACTGAAGGTAAATTATGCTTGACCAACCCAATTGCCAATGAAACAACTACCTGGATGGGTGAGGAAGAACAGTAGATATTGTCTACCTCTACTTCAGCAAGGCTTTTGACACTGTCTCTCACAACGTCCTCATAGGCAAACTCATGAATGTGGACTTGATGAGTGGACAGTGAGGTTGATTGAGAACTGGCTGAATGGCAGATCCCAGAGGGTTGTGATCAATTGTACAGGGTCTAGCTGGAGGCCTGTCACTAGTGATGAGGTTCAATACTGGGCCCAGTATTTTATTATTTGTTCATCCATGACTTGGAGGAAGGGGCAGATGCCTCCTCAGCAAGTTCACTGATGACACAAAGCTGGGAGGAGTGGCCAATACCCCAGAGAGCTGTGCAGCCCTTCAGAAGGACCTCAACAAGTTGGAGAGATGGACAGAGAACTGTCTGAAATTCAACAAGGACAAGTGCAGGGTCCTGCACCTGCAGAATAACCCAGTACAGGCTAGGAGCTGACCTGCTGGAAAACAGCTCTGCAGAGAACAATTTTGGGGTCCTGGTGGACAACAAGCTGTCCATGAGCCAGCAGTGGGTCCTTGTGGCCAGGAAGCTCAGTGGTATCCTGGGGTACAGTAGGAAGAGCACTGCCAGCAGGTTGAGGGAGGTGATCCTGCCCCTCTACTCAGCCCTGGTGAGGCCTCACCTGCAGTGCTGTGTCCAGTTCAGAGCTCCTCATTGCAAGAGAGACATGGGGCTCCTGGAGTGGGTTCAGCAGAGAGTGACAAACATGGTTAAGGGACTGGAGCTTCTCACAAGGAAAGGCTGAGGGAGCTAGGCCTGTTCAACCTGGAGAAGAGACAAGTCAGAAAAGACCTCATCAATGTATACAAGTATCTGAAGAGAGGGTGCCAAGAGGATGGATTCAGGCTTTTCTCAGTGGTGCAGAGCTGTAGGGCCAGAGGCAATGGGCAGAAACTGATGTACAGGAAGTTCTACCTGAATACAAGGAAGAAATTCTTTACTGTGCAAGTGACTATGCACAGGAACAGATTGCCCAGAGAAAGTGGGAAGTCTCCCTCACTGAGGATATTAAAGAACTGTCTGGATGCAATGCTGTGCAGTGTGCTTTAGGATGACTCTGCATGGGCAGGGAGGTGGGACCACATGATCCACTGTGGTCCCTTCCAACCTGATCCATTCTGTGATTCT
Source organism: Manacus vitellinus (assembly GCF_001715985.3). Classification (NCBI taxonomy): domain Eukaryota; kingdom Metazoa; phylum Chordata; class Aves; order Passeriformes; family Pipridae; genus Manacus; species Manacus vitellinus. The sequence continues at coordinate 14,479,951 of NW_021939324.1, read as the reverse complement.
GTGATTTTAGGTATTTATTTACTAATCTTGCGTGTCTTCAGCTTATGCACTAGCAGAGTCAAGGTTGCACATCTGTATCTCGCAAAGCTGTGCCCTGTGGCACAGATACCTAATACCAGAGGCATAGTGAATTACAGGAAGAGATGCAAGTGATAAATAGCTATAAGTATCGAGTCCTACACAGAAAACAATGCAAGAGGTAGCCTTATTTTTAATGTATTTTCACATTTGTTGATGACTGTACCTAATTTCTTAATTTCTTCTTTTTGCTCCAATAGAACAGTGAAATGGACACCACAATGCAATTTTGCTTCACCAATAGGATCAAAATATTAAGAACATTCTAAAAAAGCATTGAATTTGAGGTTGGGGAAAAACAATTAATTTTGCCACATTTTATCTAAATATCTGAAAATGGGGATTATAAAGTTAAAAAAAGCAACGACTGTTTAAAATGTTTTATTACAACATTTAGTATTGGATTGGCTTTTGAATCATCTAATTATCTTTCTACTCTGTTCTTAGGAGATTCTTAGGAATGAAAATTATAGAGAAGAAATGAAACAGAAAATAAAAGATGTATCTGAAAAGGATAAGCTGCTTCAGTCCAAGGAATACAAGGAGGGACTTGTTGCTGAACCAGGTCATACTCAGGTTAAAGGTCATGCATCTGCCCCTTACTATGGAAAGAAGGAGCCTTCGGAAGATCCTACAAGCACTGCAAATACCTTCCAGCCTGGTGCCTGGATGCCACCAGGCAGTGGTAGTAGTCAAAATAAATGAACAATTGTATTGTACAGATATTGCTCATGAATAAATGTTTTAACAGACAACATAAAGAGCTTTACATGAAAGTGTGCAATGAAGTGGTATTAAAGCAGTTTAATTTACTTTTGCAGAACTATTCAAATGGGCTTAATCACGAAAAACTGATGTAAAATGTTTGGGTTTAGTGAAAAACAAGATGTGTTACTAAGTTTGGTTTTGACAGCTGCTGTTCATCATTTAGTCCTGAATTCAGTTAGAATGTTGTCTAACTTAATTTCCCTAAATAAGTCTAAATTGTTTTTTCCTTGAATACTAATATATTTTTAAAATTGTTTTTGATGTAATGGTCGGTACGCTTACATTTTCCCAAACCTTGGCCAAGATATCTCTTTACAATAACTCCCTTGTCAGTGCCAGTCTGCTCTCCACTGGCAAGCAGATGGAAAAGCTGATTTCATTGACAGGAATCACTATGACACGACACTGATTACACACTGCATTCATCATAGAGACGTTCTTGTAACTTAAAGAAAACAGTCAACATATCTGAATGTTTGATTTTAAGCCAGCAATTTGCACAGGATAAAATCAGTTAAACTACATATAGCTGCTATAATAGAGGCTCGAAGTACTTGATGAAGCTGCTGCAAAATAATACGAGGTTTGGGACAAGGGACTGTCATGAATATTTAAAGAAAAAAATAAAATTAGTTTTTATTTCTGGTGTATCCATGGACTTCCCTGAATGATTCGATCATTTTGGCCACAGTTTAGATACATAAAATGTATGGATTATTTGCTTAGAGAGAATGTTTGAGAACTTCAAATAAAAATAAAGACCACACAATTTTTCTTCAAAAAGTATCAAATTTATTTATGGAGTTTATCCCTCATCAGTTCTCCTCCCTGTGTTTCAAGCTGTGTAGGTATCAAAGGTGGAACACGTATATATTTGACAACACTTCATACAAAACATGGAGACATAATCTCACATATTTATAAAATGCCCAAATGTCATATCCTAATAATGCTTGCTTTCACCAACAAAATTGAAAGGGGATCAACTTCACATTTACTTTAAGTAATTTCAGTTAGACTCCCCACTTCTGATCCCCCTTGGTGTCAGCGAGATCTATAGGTCTATTCATTTGAACAATGGTACTACTTTAAGGTTTTATTTTTAAACATAATCAAAGACTATCTCCTGAAATGCACAACTCTGTGCTGCTTGTTTAGATATACGCAAAATAGAAAAACTTAATGACTGCCACAAGGTCTTTTGAACTAGACCGTGTAGAGGCCTTTGAAAATTTAATCTGTTCTGTTAAGAAACATAAATTGGAAATAAGGTTAAATAATTTTGGCATGTTTCCTACACAAACCTTTTTTTTTTTTCTTCCAGTATACCAGCATTTTGCAACCTGTAAGGCAGCAGAGTTTCAAGGGCTATGAGAACAAGAATTCCACCTAAACTCAAAGGTCCTAGATCAAAGGTAGCCAGGTCAGAAAGTAGGAAGAACTACTGTCACCAGCATGTGCACTGTCCTCCCACAGCCATGTGCTACAGGTCACTAGGACACAGAACACTAGGCCAGAACACTGGGTCTTTGGTCTCACCCTGTTTATGGCTATTCTTTGAGGCATGAAGAATTTATGAAGGCAGAAACAAATTAGTTACAGGTGATTGTTAGGAAAGACCAAACAACATAGTACTGAATTTTGTAGAACATGATGAGTGCCTTAAGACAAATGAAGCTAACAAGAACAAGTAATCAGTTTCCCAGAGTTTGGGCTGAATTTAAAGGCTGTTCATGGCTGGTAGTTCAGGAAACAGGAAGAGCTAAGGTAGGTTAATTTTGCAGGGAAGCCCCATCATCAAAGACACTGCAGCAGCCATTACAGGCACACGCAGCCATATACAGTGTCCTTAAAGGAAATCAGTCATCTCTGCTATCTAATTAAGCTACAGTTATCTCTACGGCTCTGCTGAAGGTATGCCAAAACATGCATTTCTGTAATCCAGTTTATTATTCACATTTTCCCCTAGATGTGACAACTTTAAGACACTTGTTAAGTCATAGCTCAGCTAAGGGGAAAAACAAATTACCTCCAGAGTTACGCAACAGGGTAATTTTTTAACATAACATGCAAATTTAGAAAAGCAACCTGCGCTAGAAACCACAAGTAGTAGATTTAATAAGTGTCACTTGGGCAAATTTGAACACAAATCATCAGGAAAAAAAATACACTCAAAGTATTACATTTCATACTTCAAGAAATAACAGGATCAGGTATCAAAGGACAGTTACAACACAAAACATACAAGTGTTTCATTTAAAAAGTGGATTCTTTGCGCACGGCAGGTCATTTTTGCCCATTTAATCCTTCTTTGTTCGTTTGGCTTTTGCAATGTTCTCTTGGCGTTTCTGTTTCTTCTTTTGCTCTCGCTCCCTGGCCTCAATCATTTTTGCAAGCTTCCATGAAAGTGCTGCACTGATCACGAACAACGGCGTAAGGGCCAAGATCACCGTGGTAAGAAAGCCATAGGGGTCCTTTGCAGCCCACTCCACGATGTACTCAGCCCAAGCCTTAATATCGAACATCTTTTCTGTTCTTCTATTGGGAAAACCCCGTGGAATAATAAAAAAAAATAATTTCTGAGTACTCAGAAAAATAAAGGCACACATACATGAAAACAAAACATAAGAAGTTCTACCTCTACATGAGGAAGAATATTTCTGCATTGAGGACGGCAGAGCACTGGAACAGGCTGCCCAGGGAGGTCGTGGAGTCTCCCTCTCTGGAGACATTCAAAACCCAACTGGACGTGTTCCAGGTGACCCTGCTTTGGCAGGGTCGTTAGAATGGATGATCTCCAGAAGTCCCTTCCAACCCTAACAATTCTGTGATCCCTAACAATTCTCTGATAGCAAATACCGTTTTAATACAAATTGTCATCAAAGAGCAAGCCCATTTTTGCTAGAAAAGTAGTGCATGGTATGTGAAAGCGTAACACAAAGCACTAACTACACCTTAAAGTTCAGCGTTTATAAAAGAATTAGGCATTCCATCCAATAGAGCTGCAGGTACTACCAAGAATAAATTGCTAAATCGAAAAAAAGAGTACGGTCTGTGGTTCTCTGGAAAAGAAGGAAAGCCAGCCCGGTTGGTTTCTCTCTCCATAGGTTTCACTAGGGACGGCAGGGAGCCCGGGCAGCACTTCAGACACTGAGCTGGCGGTAGCCGGGAGAACAGAAACCCGGCGGCGGTGTCGGCTCCACCG
>NW_021939324.1:14474507-14475810 GCF_001715985.3 Manacus vitellinus | reverse complement strand
TGGGCCCAGGGCGCGCTGCGGGCCTGCCGAGCGGCGCAAGGGCGGCGCCGAGGTCCCTACAGAAAGAACACACGGGCCGTGAGCGGGAGGCGACACGCCAGCAGCGGTGCCGCGCCCCAGCCTCCCTCCTCCGGCCCCCGCGATACCGCGGCCCTGGACGCCTCCGGGGTTCCGAGCGGAAACAGGAAAGAGGCAGCTGAGCCGCCCCGCCCAGGCCGGGCGGAGTGGGGCATCAGAGCCCGCCTGCGGCGGGGATAGGACGGACCCGCGGCGTTCCGCCCTCCCGAGAGCTGCGCGGTGCCGCCCCACGGGCACCGGCCAGGGGAGGAACGGAGTGCGGAGGAGGGAGTCATCACTGCTTTGGGAAAAGGCTTTACGCTGGGAAAAAGGCATTCCAGAGGTACCCGGATGGGTAGTTCACGTTTGTGGAGTAGTCTTTAGAGGCTGGAGTGCCGCTCGCCGCCAGGGAAGGCTGGCAGCGGCCGGTCGGGACGGGGTACGCTCCGAGAACGGCGGTGTGCTGCCGCTCGGGTGCGCGGCACGGTGGGATCAGACCGGAGGGAACTTGTGCCAGTACCTCGGCGGTGTACCCCAAATATGTCGTGCATCTTTTGAGAGCCCTGACCCTCCGGCGGGCGCACAGTGCTGTCCTCGGGGGTACCAGCCATGCATGAGCTGCTGTGGCTGCTGCGCTGATCCCCACTGAACTCACCTCAGCGAAAATAATTCGGTTGATCTCCGAATATTCTGAGCCTTTAATGTGCTCATACTGAAAATTCAATCAAATTCAAAAGTCTCGTATTTGCCTTTGTGTGTTGCACCAAGTCTTCTTCCTTTCACACATACACTGATGTGAATAAAAACGTTGTTACGTTTTCGAAGCAAGAAAAAGGAACTTATTCGCTTAGTATATGAGAGGATCTTGCAGTCACCCAAATTGTATTGAACAATTCTGGAGTTCCTTTCTCTGTAATGTACTAACAAATGCCACCGGGGCATTCTGGTTTTGTAAATCTTTTCTTTACATCAATATTTATATTATTTAAAGGGCAACAAACAGTTAAATAAAAATATATTTTGTCAATGAGTCATTGACAAGTGTCATGAAAGAGATGCACCACCACAACATGAAATCATAAAATTGCTTTAGTGTCAGTATGTTGAATGCAGTTCTGTGATATATGCAAAATTACATTATTGCATTCTTGTTCAAAACCTGTCTGTTGTGTTCTGGCTCTTGTAATATCTTTTGAGGATAGGATAGGATAGGATAGGATAGGATAGGATAGGATAGGATAGGATA
>NW_021939324.1:14448141-14474480 GCF_001715985.3 Manacus vitellinus | reverse complement strand
AGGATAGGATAGGATAGGATCGGATCGGATCGGATCCTTCGGTTCAAAGGCATCTACAATGATCATCTCATCCAACTGCCTAATTGCTTTAGGGCTGAATAAAAACTACAGGATATTGTTATAAGAACTGCACCCTGAGGAACACTGCTGGTGGCTGGTCACCAGCCAGCTCTAATCCCAGTCACTACACCCCTCTGAGCTCTGCCCTTCAGCCAGTTCTTCACCCAGCACACCATGAACCTGCTCATCCCACAGCTGGACATCATGTCCCAAAGGATGCTGTGAGGGGCACTATCAGAAGCCTTAATCCAGATTTAATCCATTAGGAATCCTTAATCCTTCCTAAAATCCAGGAAAATAACATCCACCTCCTTCCCTTCATCCAGTAGACAGGTGACCTTGTCATAGAAGGCTATCAAATCAGTTAAACAGGACTTTCCCATTGCGAACCTGTGTAGACAGTGCATGATGATTGCATTATTCTTTAAGTGCCTTTCAACAGCACCCAGTGTGATCTTCTCTGTAATTTTTCCAGGTACTAAGTTTAGACTAACAAGTCTTCCTGGGTCTTCCCTCATGCCCTTTTTGTAAATGGGAATAACACTGACTATCTTCCAGTCAGCAGGGACCTCCAAAGACCCCAAGACCTTTGGTAGATATCTGTATATGTATCTCTGTACCTGTGTTACTCAGCCATTTAGGTGAGCATTAAAACCCTTAAAAGAAGTTATGGGTCCCTGTTCGGTCTGTAGTTTGTAAATCTTAACAAAACATAACAACCCAAATTTATTGGACTTAAGATATTAGTTTGGAGATGTTGTATTTAATGATATCATTGTAAGAAGTTTTTGCATGCTGTGTAGCTAAGTTAGAAGTAGGTAGGCTATTACATAAGTATATCCTATTTCTGGTGAAATTACGTATTGGGCTAGAGGGGACATAATTACATTTCTGATGCTTGAATGTCAAATTTAGATACACATTCCAAAATAAGCACAGACTTAGTCAACAACTATATACAAACTGTTTAATATTACCATCTTTAGATCTGCTGCAAAGTTAATTTCTAGTACCAGTCTTTCACACAATAGTAATTGTCTCATCTGTCTGTCTTTCAATGTCTTCTCTGCCTTAGTGATTTAAAGATGAAAGTGCCTGATTCATTGTGGCAGGGAAGAAATAAAAGGTAGGGATTTTTAATTCACTTTTCCTAGAAAACAGATCTTATATAATTACCTCTCCTGCTGTCCTTTTCCAGCTAATATCTTGTGAAGCTGTTGACTGGTTATATTGGCAAAGTAGTAGACGTCTCATACATAACAATTCTGCTCCTATAATATCTGTGAAAACAGGGGGCTAGGAAGAGAAGACAGTCCCGGGCTACCACCTTGACTGAAAGCAGCAGTACATCTTTATTAGGAATGAAGAGATGTTATGGAAATACTACCTGATGGGGAGGATTACTTTATGGCTTGCCCTCTACCAAATTCAGAATAATTCACCCACAAGGCCATGGGAGATGAGGATACTTGTTTTGGTTTTCTGAGTTACTCAATTGTACTTTAAGTAGTCAAAGAGAGAACAGAAATTCCAGAATTCCCTACAGCTCGTACAAAGCAGCACAACCCTTAGCATACCATCAGAGTACTTTAAAAGACCACCTTAGGCATGTATTTGTGTTAACCACAATTTTGTCACTGAGCTGCTACTTTGCAAATCTGCACTTTCTTTTACATCTCATCCAGAATTCCTTTAAATGCCCCTGTTCTGCTATTTATAGCTATGTGTGTGCCTGTGCGTATTTTAAGATTCATTAATTTTGTATATGTCAGGGAAGGATCCACTGATGAAAGATCACAAAGAGGAAGTGGGCAGATAAATGGAAACAGCACTCCAAAAATCAAGCAATAATAAAGATACAATGCAGAGAATTGTGAATATAATAATGCTGTGAATATAATACAGGCATGGAAAATGGGAGAGTTACTTGCAAGAAAGCAAAGTCTTTCTCATGCCAGTGGAGACTGAAGGGTCTGTAAATGTTTGATTCTGTGTGGTGAAGACAAGCTTTGAGGAAATGTATTCATTTCACTCAGATGTGTTGACATGTATCAGTAGTCCAGAATAATTCTGTATAAGGAATGAATTCTGTATAAGCATGAATTCTCCAGTAATCTTTATGTGTACTTGTTAATGTCCTGGGCATGTCCTGAACTCCACTTGCTGGAGTTCCCTTTTTCTTTAGGAGGTAGGTGGAATTCTTTTCTGTTGCAAAATGGAGGGTTTTTTGGGAGGTTTGAAAGGTAAAAAGATGATTTTTTTTTTTCTCCAGCCCGTGAAAGCTTATTGGCCCTTTTTTTGACCATCTGTGATATATTCACAGAATGTGGCAGCCAATAACATTCTGGGTTTTACAGGTGTACTTGATTCAACAAAACTCATTTGCAGCACTGGGGATTAAGGATTCTTTTTCTGCTACAAATCTTTGTTTAAGAACATTGGTGTTTCATGTTGAAATGGATGTGCAGTATATCTTTATTCTGTAAATTGCATGATCAACCCCAAGCATGATTCAGACCCCAAGGTCTGAATATCCAAGGCAAAAGTAGTCAAAATCATGATTAATACTGCTGCTGTACTTAAATTCACTGCAAACCACCCTTATAAATTGTTCTGCTCCTATATGTTTTCAAAAACAGAGCACGTATTGGGACAGTGCATGACCCACAGGTTGAGTAATGTGCTACATGCTTCCATGTCTTGACAATATGGTAGAACATAGAAGTACATTTGTCCAGTATTTGATTAAAGAATGATCAAATACTTCTGTGCTCTAGGTGGATTCATTTATGTAATAGCATTAGTTTTACTACTCTTATAATGAATTATATAATTGAAGAACTTAAGTGTGTCAGGCCTTACTCTAGCCTTCATTTGTTCCTATTTTTGGTCTTACTACAGTTTAAAATGTATTAGGTTGCCTATCTTTGCCAATGCCAGGTCCACTCCTAAGTTTCAAACATTCAGAGTATTAGAGCAGGCATCGCTAAGAAAAAACAACCAACTAAACTTGTGTAACTTGGATTGTCACTGAATGCAGTGGTATACATCTGATTTGTTTAGAAGCAGCTCGGTAGTCTAGCTTACAAACCTCACACGACTGAAAGCTACCGTCAGGATGTTTCACCACTGCAACAAAATCAGATGCTATTTCCTTAATTGTGTCTCCATTCTGAGGCAATACAGATTCAAATGCTCATCCAACTTTTCTTTCTCCAGGTAGTAGAAATTCTGTAGAAGAGATCAAGTATGCTTTTAAAGGCAGAAGTATTCCTTGCTCTGCTGCATGCTTTTTAAGAACTGTGCCCACAGGACTACCATGGGAATTTATTCTGCACCCTCCAAAGTATCATGGCCATACCTAGCAGGAAGCAGCAAGGGCAGCCACTCTGTATAGAAAGGTGAGCCAGGGGCAAAGGCTGGCAGGATTGTGGCCTCACTGACAAGGGCACAGTCCCACAGTACTGAAGCACAAAGAGCAGAGCAAGTCTGGTGATCGCAGCAAGGCTCAGATAACAGTCCAGACAACCAGACAAGCCTGTAGTGACGAGACAGGTCCAAGATCAAGCCACAATGTCAAGTGAGCAGGTCAGGATCAGAGTCAAGAGCCAGGAAGGTGGAAGAGCAAGCACAGGCATTCCTGCAACAAAATTCAGGCAGAGACCGAGAGCAAGAGCCCAAGCTAAATAGCAGCCCAGCGTGAAGGTGGACAGAACCCTATTTCTTACAGCTTTTTCTTACACCACTCTTTCTATGCAGACCTCTGACTCAAAGTCACAGAGCTGCATGAAGCCAGTGCTGAGCTTGAGCCATAGGCAGCTAAATTACAGAATCACAGAAACACAGAATATCTCCAGCTGGAAGGAACCTACAAGGATCATCAAGCCCAAATCCCTATCCTCACAGGACTGCCTAAAACTAAACCATGACTAAAGGTGTTGTCCACATGCTCCTTGAACTCTGGCAGGCTTCGTGCCATGATCACTTCCTTGGGGAGCCTGTTCCAGTGGACAGCCACCCTCTCAGAGAAGAATATTTTCCAATGTTCAATATGAACTTCCCCTTGATGCAGCTTGCTTCCATTTCCTAGGGTCCTATTTCTGGGCACCAGAGAGATGAGATCAGGATTTCCCCCAGCTCCCTCCTGCTCTCCTCGAGGAAGTTGTAGAGTGCCATGAGGTCACGCCTCACCTTTGTCTTCTCCCAGCCAAACTAGCAAAGTGAGCTCAGCAACTCCTCCTAAATCTTATCCTCAAGACCTTTCAGAGTCTTGGTCACAAACTTGTAATAGTTTGATGTCCTTTGTATATTGAGATGCACAAAACTTCACACAGTAGCGGAGGACACAATCTGTGGAGAAGAGGTGCCCTTGGGGCCTTAACAAAGCTCAGTATGCCGTCTGCATCTCTATTTAGTCTGAGTTGCCTTCCTTTGATGTCTAGAAAAAAAATTAAGATACACAACTGTAATTTTGGCCACAGTAAGGTGGGCTGTTCTGCCCGTAGTTGATACAAGTTAATAAGTTAGTCCCCAGTGTTTGTTTACAAACCTGTTTGTAACTGCTCTCTAACAGTTCTGTTGAAACTGCCTGGTTTAGAAACATGCTTGAGATAACCTCTGTTTAAGATGTTTTTAAGATTAACTGCATCATTTAATAGAATTGGGTTAGGAAGCAACTACATATGCACTAATGCTGGTAGGCCTTTAGGGGAAGCAATCCCTTAATTCAAACTGCTGTGACTAGATCAGGATTTCTGAAATGTTTGTACATACTTCATGCTCTAAAAAACCCTAGTTTTGAAAATTAGGACTGGGAGTTATCTTCTGAGTGGATTAGTCTTATTACAAGCTATTGTGGGAAACTGTCATCTAATACTTTTTATAAACTTATCAAATTCAGTTCATGAACTAATTTTTCCTGTTGGAAGGTTTGTGCGGAATTTCTTTATTTTGAAGGTTTTTAATATTTAAATTTCTGGTCTAATGTGTTTATGACCAGTTTAGAAGCTTTTTGTTTGGTGTCTTTTTGTTGTTTTGTTTTGTAATGCCAGCATCGTCCTCCAGGTTCATAGAATCACAGACCTCAAGATCATCTAGTCCAGCTTGAGCAAGGGTCACCTGAAGCAAGATGCTCAAGACCATATCCATTAGGGTTTTGATTATCTCCATGGATGGAGACTCCACAACCTCCGTGGCTAATCTGTTCCACTTTTTGGCTACCCTCGCAGTAAGAAAGTATTTTCTTACATTGAAATGGAATTTCCTGAGTAATGCTTACTGCTTCTGGTCCTTTCTTTGGAAAAGTCTGGCCACATCTTCTTTGTGCCCGCTTGCTTCTTTCCCACTCAGGTGTTTGTACAGGTTGATAAGGTCTCTCTGGGCCTTCACCTCTCCAGACTGAACAGTCCTGGCTCATGCACCCTTTCTTCACATGACAGATGCTTAATCATCTTCCTGTATGTCTGCTGGACTTGCTTTGGTCTCCTTGTCTCTCTCGTGCAGGAGAGCATAGAACTGAACACAGCACTCAACATGACTTTGTCATCAAGACACTACTTTTTATACGAGGCTAATTAATAAGAAATAAAAAAGATTAATCCATTCTTCTAGGAAACTTTTAACTTTATTTTTCAACAATAAATGTCATCATCTACCAGGTTTTTTACCTTCAATGAACCATATTTTTAAACAATTTCATTTGCTTACAATATTTCTTTTGTTTAAAAAAATGGTGGGGGTAATATGTATCTTTCCTAAATTTGTGTTTCATATCTTCCTCATTCATTAAAAAATATTGTAAAGTATTAAAAGCTAAATAACTTATTACAAGGAGCAGAAAAAGGTTGAATTTTTTAGAAGCTTCTAAAAATTTTTTTACTAGATGTCCCAGAATCAAAAACTAGATGTCCCAGTCTAAAAAAAATCCATTTTGAAAGAAAATTAAAGCCACTACTTCAGAAATAATAGATATCAGGAAAGGGAAAACTAAACATTAATTCTTATTCTAAAGCAGAAGATAAGAATTGCAGAAGGGTGGTAAGAAAAGGAAGAGGACAAGCTTACAGCCAGCAGAGTTAAGGATAGGTTGGAGTTTTGATTATGTTTTCTTCTAATAAAAGAATTAGTCCAGGAAGAGTTGAAATGTTTAGAAAAAATGTATGAGGTACATCTGGTGGAGAGTCTTGTTTATGGCCTAATATGTGTGTTCACTTACTTATACAGAGATAGGACAGGTTTACATATCTCAAAAGGACCCTTTTACAGGGAAAGAATGATTCTATAAAGAAGCTAGTTCAAAGTAATCTCCTAGCCAGAATCAAGCAACACGTAGCCTAGGCGGTCACAGGGGATTTCTTATATTACATATTTAGTAATTCAATAGAATGTTGAATTGAAACCAGTGCTTCTAGTGACAATGATGCCAGCTTGATGGTGGCACCTAAAGAAAAGTTTTGGCTCTGGTACATAGTTTTTATTTCCAATTAAAGCAGTCTGACTCAGTAGTATGTTACATTGTGTAATGATCCTTCAAATTAAAGTACAGGATTTTTTTCCGAGTTTGTTTCATTTTATTTCCCAACAATACTATCTTTCATCTAGCTTGGCTGATGAGGTAGGTGTTCATGCTTTCTGTCACACCTCCCTAAGTTGTTTGGTCTGTTATTTTACATGTTATATAATGTTTGCTGGAAAAAGCCAATGGCTGTGATATCCTTTTTGAATTGAAGTGTTTCATAACGTTGTTGTTGACTGTGTGTCAGCTTAGCGTTTTATATCATGTGTGTACTGAATTACCTGCTTTCACATATTAAGACTCTTTCAGCCTAGTATGACACAATGTTCTTGATTCTGAGTTTTGCTGGTAAACTGTGATTAACGAAGAAACACCTGCATGACCAGAACTACTTTTTCCACTCAAAGTTTTGCTTAATTTCTGTCTGGAATTTTATGCTTTTTCCTTCAATTTGCTTCTGAAAGGGAAACCTTTTCAAGAGCATTTTTCACATTAGTCACAGTCCTTTGCAAGGCAGGGAGAGGTGGGACTTCTGGTTTTCATTCTTAAAACATTTTGAACCAATAAAGTATGTTTATACTTGGCCCTGAAGTTTAACGACTCCATGCTTGTTGTGTTTATTTAATTGCTCAAACATTTGCACAGGGAATTGTGCTTTTCCCATTTTGAAACAGAGAACAGAAAGATGTGTGAGTTCTAGTGGTTCCCACAAACTGTCCCAATAAGGAGCATTGCCTGCTCTGGCAGTGGAAAGAACAGCCCTCCCTGGTTAAATGACGGGCATTCATGACTCCTAGTCCAGTTCATTCTAGCTGTGGTTGATATTGAATTTCCTTCTCAAATGACATTGAGGAGCACAATGCAGATTTTATACTCAGAAAATCATTGCCTACATCATTGTAGGAGAGGCAGGCATTTAATTGTTTGGCTTTTTGGAAGCTGCTGGTTCATTTTACACCACTTGAGAATCTGCAGAAAAAAAAGTTGAAGGCAGAGGAGAGGGTTGTGTGAATGTCTTAGAGATGATTGCTGAACTTGCATGTTAGGTAAGTGCTTTACAAAATGCCTATGCCTCAGGGAGATAATAAATTAAAAGAGATGCACACACCCAAGACAGGTAAAACATGGAGGAGGATTTCATCCTTGCACTCCACTTCCCTCAAAAAGCACAGAGTAGTTGTGTCCTAATCCCCTGTATCAGGGATTCAAATTATATCCATTAATGCTACCAGTGTCTGATTAGTGGGGAGATATTCTCAGATTCCTTTTTGTCTTTAACATTCTGGTAGTGCCAGAGAAGTATAAAACAGCTTTAGTGGAACTGAGGATCAGAATGCCACAGCTTTAGTGGAACTGAGGATCAGAATGCCACAATGGTAGGTTTGTTAATTCTTTAATAGAAATTCCCTATATTAATGCTCCCATAAATCACAGGTGGAAAAAAACTGTAAGTTAAATATCCTCGCTTTGCTGCCATGTGGAAGAAGTTGGGGCCTTACTTGCTATTTGCCCTTTGGAGAGAAATCAGTAATCCTTCCTAAGAGGTGCTGCTAGGCCACACACAAACAATTCTGGGGTTTTTTCAGAAATCTTCTGTCCTGATTCCAGTCTGTTTCTTGGAAGCAACTTTTAAAAGGCTATGACTTTCTACCAGTTATAGACTGTGCAAAAGTTCCCCACAAAGAATTTGTATCATAAATAAGCCTATGTGACCCATTGTGCTATGTTTGTCTCATGCTGTGTTTAGCATCATTCACCCTAAGCTGAGAATGTATTAAAAAAGTCTATTGAAAAAACCTATTGAAAACAAAAGATCTGTTGAATACAACGTAGTAAATGCAAATGTAAAAAGGCAATGATTTTATTAAATGGTTTAAGTTAAAACTAATTTTTTATTACCTGTCATTTGGTTCTTTCAAAAGTTGGCCAGTTCACTAATGCGGTCAGTAGGTATGGAAAAGAACATGAGGTTCTGACATTTAGCTTCTTTAGAGTGCATCACTTTGTTCACCACCTCTGAAAAGTTTTCTTCTAGGCAGGTTGCACTTTCATCTTGGTTGCAGTTCTCATATGTCTGGTGTTCAATACAGAAACTTCTTTAACTGTAGCTTAGTCAGGAGTTCTCCCATGGCCCCACCAAGGGAGTCCATAGTTAGAACGCTAAAAAATGGTGGCAGCTGATGTGTTATTAAAGCTCTAATTTTAATAATGTACAAAGTAGGAAATTTCAAGCTTATTTTAGAGATGTCTCGTCTATCATTTTTCACTTTTACACCCTGATGGGGGATTGAATTGCTTAATCCCAAAACAACAGATATCAAGATGTATTATGCTACAGTCTAAACTGAACAGCACTGTCTGTAATGAGCCATGCAAATATAAAACTACAAGCACATAAATACAGATATGTGTGCTGGTTTAAAGGTAAACCAGCAGGGGAAATGAACTCAACTCAAAAGAGAGATTATAAGGCAGAATAACAATTTAATAAAATAATACAATAAGTACGATTATACAGACAAACAATTGGTTTTAACCCACAAACCCCAAATATATAACCCAGCACCCTGGGGCATGAACAGAGTGGTGTTCTTTGGGCCCCCTGAGTTCAAAGGAAAAGGAGAGGGGAAAACCTGTTGGTGAGAGTGCTGTTGCAGTCTGGTCAAGAGTGGTGATTGCAGTCCAGTCAAGAGTGGTGGTTGCAGTCTGGTTGAAAAGTGGTGGTTGCAGTCCAGTCGAGAGTGGTGATCTGCAGTCTGGTTGAGAGCGGTGATCTGCAGTCTTCTTCTGGATCCCACGAGTGGTTAAAAAGGTCCTAAGACTCCAAGATTAGATATCCTCCAGTTCAGGTAGCAATGCCCAGTACCTCCCTCAGGGCGGGGGGTTCCTTAATGGGCGTGAGGACAAGAGCACTCTCCTATCTCACAGGCCTCTTAACACCCAGTTTATAGCCTGAGGAGTCAGGCTCTATGTGCAGATGGTGTAAATGGTTCATTGATACCAGTTTCTGGGAAATGGCATGGAAGGCTATAGAATACACAGTTTTGGGTTATACCCATCCAGTGATGAACTGGTCTCAGCTGTCCTAACTAGGACAATATGTTTGTCTTGATAGTTAGTATTATTGCATCTATGTTAAAGGTTTCTATTGTTTTGATTTTGGTTTAGAGGAAAAATTGTATATAATTATTTATTACTTGTTTGATTAACAACTATAAATACAACATAAATACAGTGCACTAGATTACCTCACAGGCTGCTGAAACTTGGTACAGTTCAGACCATTTCAGCTTACTGACCACTTCAGTATTACTTTAGCATTATTATCTGAATCTTTCTCAGTTATGATTTGTGGTGTTTAAGAATGTTATTCTAATTGATCAAAATTCCTTCAAGCATTACATTCAACTTTTTCTCATAAAAAAATAAAGGACAACATAGTGGAATATTTTCTTTTTATAGTCTAGATTTATTTTTATTTATTGATTTGATTTCTGCAGCACTGTTTTGATTTCATAGTGTATAAGGATACTCTAGTGTCTCTTTAAATCACTTGTGAACCTTTTAATAGCACCCTCTGTGCTCACAGAAGCTACCAGAAAGCAGTCAGAGCAGCAGTATGCCCCTAGCTATATCTCGCATGTTTGTGTATTATTTAGTGTGTTTATTTGGGACTCAATTACACTGTGTGGTTTCTTCATACTGTTTTTGTTGTGGAACAAGTAAAAGACCTGTACAACAACCCACAGCTCTAAGTACCTTTCAGAATTTAGAATGGTGAAAGCCTACAAGATTTCAGTACGTACTTCAGTTCATCAGGATTTCTTCTTGTTGATGCTTCTGTTTACATATTCTCCCCCAAAAAACAAAGACACTCTAGGGACTAGTGTTATGAAACCCCACCTGTTCTTTGCATTTCCAGCCCTTCCATCTCTCAAGCCTCATCCTCTTTGAATGCCTGCAAGACAAGAGGGACATGTAGCATGCCTGGAATGTTTCTAAATCCAGGAACAAGTAGACCAAAGATTCCAGAGCCTAGGACCTCACATGGAGAGGGCTCTGTTATTCCTAAACTCCCAGATAGTTTGGAAAGTGTCAGGTTTGGAGCTCGGCTTCTGTCCACATCTATCTAACACATATCTAGTGATAACATACAAGAAATATAAAGATGAAAATAAGGGATATGTGATTCCTTTTTCTCAGTATTGGTTAGCAGCCCTAACTCTGAAGGCCAGAAGATTTTTCTCTTCAAACATAACTACATCTTCCCAGGGAATGTGTATTTAATAAAATAGTGATTTCTGCCTATTAAATACGGCTAATTAAACTCATAGTTTAGCTATTGAAAGAGGAGGATTCTAAATTATATAAGAGTCACTATAAGAACATGAAGTGTCCATCTCAGAGGGACCATGGTTTTTTCCTATTATGTGATTGGGATTTACTCTTTCTAGAACACGTAATACAGTGGAAAGAGCCAAGTGTTTGCCCTGTACTTTGGTCCAACACTGCAGATGTGTGCAAAGACTGCAGAAGACACAGCCTTCTTTGTGGACTTGATTGTAGTATCACATTTCTTACACCTTATACCCTACAGCCTTTCCTAAGGGTTATAGCTAGAACCTAGAATTACTATTGTTTTCAGAAAAGTTTTATGGAAATAAACAATTACAGGAGTTCAGGGCAATTACACTTTGCATAAAGCAGGAATTGAGAGGAGTATGTTCTGGGATAGTTTTTATTTAGGTCAATTTCAAGAAAGTATACAGAATTTTATTTTCCATGTTTTTATTAACTGTGCATTCTTCCATATGAAAGACCATAACTACTAGAGAGTCTAAGTATATTTTTTCATTTGTAAAATCCTTAGTGCAAGCTAAAATATCTCCTTTCCTAGACCAGATTTTTACCAGTAAAACAGCTGGATACTTGGAAATCATCTGTTTCTGACTGTTAGTGTAAAATAAAGTGGGATAAGCATTACAGAATAAGTCTGGAAACACTCATGTTGTGTAAATTCCTATTTACATTATCTGTTTCCAAAGTGAATTAAAGGCAACAAAGCTCAGCTTTGCCTTGGATTTTTGAGGAAATTTGAAGCTGCCATGGCTTTTCAGTCCTTTGACTAGTGTTTGTCAAACAAACTGTTATCTTTTATGACAGGTTAGCTTTCTAACCCATTTTGTTGCTATAGCAGCAAATGCCAGCCTAGGTGACAGTCGGGGCCTATACGTTGGCATTCCCCCGTGCACACACCGCTGCATTTCCTTCCTTGAGTCAGAGAAATTCCTCCAACACACGCCTTCCCATCTGCCAGGGCACAAAGAGCAAATAATGTGGGGGAAGAATTGCCAGTATTGGTAGCATCTGGCTGTTAAATTTGCTTGGCTGTATCATCAGCAATCCAGCTACGAATTTCATCTGTCATGCACCAGAATCACATCAGGTCTTCTGCATCCAGGTACTTTAGGGGATGAGATAGTATATGAGTCTCTTAGCAAGAATAATACAAGGCAATTGTAGTGTAAAGCAAGATTTTCAAATTGTGGCCTCTGAGACATCTCTAGGGCACATCAACAAGATAAGATTCCAATGGTTGGATAGACCTAGGTTGTAGCATCACTCACCAAGTCTTTCATGCTCTGCTAGGCATCACAATATCTAACACCTGCATTTTCAGCTCTTCCAAGCAAATGGATAACACTGTCAACAACATTGTGGAGGTCAGAGAAGGCTACTTAAGTGAAAGTCCATGACATCTTTTGTACAGGCTGAAGAAGAATCATTTGCATGTGCTGTGACAAAAAACAGCTGTCCTCTGAGACATTGAACCATTCACTCATTTGCACTGTGCACAGCATCTCATGTATTTTGTCTGCATGGGCTCCCCTCTCAAGCTGCTGGCATTGTATCCCTTCAGCTACGGGTGGGCTTCTTTTCAGAAACAGAGAAAGGTTCTGTCCCTAATTCTCTCCCATCCCATCCACATCCTGAATCAGATCTCATTCATACAGATGCCCCTTTCCGTGCTTCATGCACTGAATTTTTTCTTCTGTGCTTCTAAATCAGCTCTGTTTCTAAAAAGAACTGATGTAAGGATTCATCTTACCTACCTGCTACTATTGAGCCCCTGACCTCATTAGAACTGCTAGGAAGAAATTACAGTTTAAGGGTGAAATTTATCTGACTCTAACATTTGGGAAAAGATGAACTGTAATCCTGGAAATAGCTTCTTGTACCTGCAGTAGTGTTAAAGGAACATCATATGAGTAGATCATCCATAAACATCTTATTATGAACTTAAAGTTAATCCTTAATGTATGAAGTGTTCCTCTTCTCCTTGTTCTCATGCTGTAACATAACAACCCTCCCCACACAAAATTACGTGATTCCCTCTCATTACTCAAGGAGCACATGTGGGTGTTTCAGGTATGTGCTTCATACTCTTCAAACTGGACACCTTAAAAATCTAGTATAGCAGTACTCACAGCTGAAAGAATGGCATTCAGATATGTTTTTCTTCCAATGTAAAATGAATTTGCACTGTACAGTTTTCATTACTAGATTAGGCTTTCTTTTCAGACTACATAAACATTCAGTAAAAAAGATTCTCTCCCCTTGCCTTCAGAAATAAACAAAATTTTATGTTTCTAGGTTTTGTGTTTCAGTATCGATTGTTATATTATCTATATTTGCTTTGCCTGCCCCTTTCCAGAATGACACTGTGCCTATCAGATCTTATCATGAACTACTTGGTATTGCCTAAGCAGCTTTGAAAGCAATTTATAAACCAGAGAGAAATATCCAGGAGAGCCTTTATGAATACACAGGGGGATCTTTTCATTACATCTGAAAATTAAAAGTGTTTGTATTGAGATAAAACTAGGGAACTGTGTGCACATGGTTAACATGTTTATCCATAGGAAAAGAAAATACAAGCCAGGAAAGAAAAATCCATGATATACATTAAAAAATCCTAGTTATCTTACAATAAACCCAGTTTTATTAATCGCAGCATTGTGTGTATAAATGTCTATATGAATATGAGTTATTGCACATCACACAAAGGAGAATAGTTGGATCTCTCAAGTCAGTGCCGTACCACATAACAATATAATTAGGTAAAAAATGCTGCAGCATCCTGGCAACAGAATCTCCTTGGAGTTCTGTGATGAGGAGGTGGGATTTTGTGCTCTCATGCATACGGATGAAGGAAAACACATAGAAAGACCTTTGCCAGCTAAAGGAACATCAGGGTGCCTGTCAAATTGCTTTTCCTACTATTCTTTCTCTGTCACCTTCCTGAGTCCCACTCCACTACTTAGGCCTCTCGCAGGCCTCCCTTCTCAGGGCAGGGCACGAGTGCTGTTGTGAGCTACAGAGGAGAATTGCAACACTGCTGAATGACCCTTTACTGCAAACTGAGATGCACAGTGTCATCTTGCTGGGGCTTGCTCTC
Organism: Manacus vitellinus; assembly: GCF_001715985.3. Taxonomy (NCBI): domain Eukaryota; kingdom Metazoa; phylum Chordata; class Aves; order Passeriformes; family Pipridae; genus Manacus; species Manacus vitellinus. Next base: position 14,460,447 of record NW_021939324.1, on the reverse strand, counting down.
ACTCTTCCCATGTTTATTTCACTGAAAGTGTGTGTACATTGTGAAACACTTTGGGTTAGCAGTAAGCACTATACAATTCAAAAGACACTAATTTTTCTGTGAACTGGCAATGTTTTTGAGAGTCCTTCTGGTAGTCTTCCACCCTGTATCTTTTCACTCAACCATGGAAACCCATGGTTCCAGAGGTCTGGAACTGGTTCATATGACCTGCTACACCACACATGAAGAAAGTATTTCTGTAGATAATGTAATACTTTTTAAGTATTTCTGCAGGTGCTTAAATTGTCTTCTTTTTGTAAGTCAGCAGCTTGCCTTAGAATATCCTTGAGGTAACCCAGGGAGATGTTGCTATTGGTAATTGTGGTTCCCAGTATATATAATGCTTATATAACAAAATTCTCACATATTCTCTTTAGGTTTTAGGAAGAATTGTTTTCTTTTTCACTTTGTTTGGTACTTGCATGGATAAATATCTAAAATGCTGTGAATATCCCCTGGAGATGGATACCCTTGGATTGCGAGGGATAGCTCTCACCTTTGTTAGTAAACCATGATAATTTTCTGTTCTATTGTCCCATGTATTTGACTATTCTTAGGAAAACAAAAAAAGAAACTGACTTTTTTCTGTTGTTCTGTACCAGAATGAAATTAGTTCTTTGTTGCAGTCCTTGATTGCAGTCCTCTTTCCTGACAGAGAAGAAGAAAGTTAAGAAATAAGTCAAAACTATTCTCTTTCTTTATGAATGCAGAAGCTTTTCTAATTTAGCTAGTTTGGGACACTCAAAATGTTTATTCTAAAAACTGAATCCCTATTTTCTGTTGACCGTGATTAAAGATTTGTAAAAGGACTCCAGTGAATAAAATATCAGCATATATATTTGTGAGAAGAAACTACCCATCTATAGGTAGTTTTAAACTCATGCAGTGGTGACTAACTGCGTGATTCACTGCTCTTAGAAGTCAGTGGAAAGACTTCTATTAATTTCTGTGGGTACTGGATGAATTGGCTCTGTGAACCTCCATTTTGGGACCTAATCTGGTTTAAGCTTGGGTATATTAATGGATATAGATTCTTCCTGCGTTCACAAGTGTATTACTTCAGCGTTTTAAAGAAAATAAAGCCATGCAAATAGACATCCACTCCTGCATTAAATGAGATTTTGTCAATATTTGCTTTTAATGGCTGTTTGCTTGTGGTAGCTAACATGGAGCATAGTCTACTTTGTCCACAGCATGTCATTTCCAAGTGTTGAGTAAATGGCTAAGGAATTATAAAATTAGTTCTTCAAAATTTAGCCAAAGGGATGCCAGTTTCTACAGCAGTAGAAATACAGTATTCCAGGTATTATTTCATTGTTGAAGTATAACAAATGAGTTGCAAACAGAAGTGTCACAAGACTTTGTTCCAATTTTTAAAAGAAGTATTGTATTAAACCTTTTTTCTATAGCTTTTTTTTTAATTCATATTGAACAGGAAGTACTAAAAAGATATTTTGCAGAAATTGTTTATGCAGTATTTTATATGCACACAAATATAATTGTGAATCCAGCAGTAAGCACACAAAGAAAACAACCTCTTAGGGGTTTTTTTTGTTTTTTTCTCCATGTTTACTTTATAACATACTGCACTTCTATTTATAGGATAATATTTCACAGCACAAGCTGCCCTGTTTCTATGCAGGTTCCTCACCTATAGAAAACGGGTTATTCTGTACCCACAGTCCTACTACTTTATCAGTTTTATTTTTCGGCTTCCTTTTTTTGGATGAGGAATAATTCTGTATGTGTGTGACTTATGCAGGCCACTTTCAAGTGATGAAGGTCATTCTTAGTGAATGCACCGTATTCAGTATACATAACTAATTTCTGTGATTTCAGCTAAATAGTCCTAATGAAACCTTAATGTGGTTGTATATCAAAATATCAAACTTCAGAATAATATTTAGATATTAATCTTTAATAATAGTCATGTATGTCACAGTCTGATAAGAATGGAATGTTTACTAAAGAGGATGAGTTATGAGATAGACCAAAACTTCTCTCTCTCAGCAATTGTAAATTCAAAATTAAGGGGCTTTAATCGAGGAAGTGTGGAAAAAAAAAGAAGAAATAACAACTCTTTATTAAAAGATATATGTATGTTGGCAAAAACAGTAACAGAACACAAAAAACCTAGACAGTAATCCTAGGAAAAAAAAAAAAAAAAACAACAAAAAAAAAAGTCTGGATGAATACTTCTCTGTCTTTTAGCGCAGTCCTAATCGTGGGCGGCAGGGGGCGCTGTCAGGCTCTGGCGGTCACCACACGGGGAGGGCTCTGGGGGGTGGTCTCGGATCGCGGGAGAAGCCGAAAGGAAAACGGAGACCCTTCCCCCAGTGGGAGAAAAGCCGAAGGAAAAGCAGTTCACCCCTACGGGACTCACTGTTCCCAGATGACGGTGTTCCAAGGCTCTCCCCTCCTCTCCCAGCAAGCACAGACCTTTCATTCATCATTCATGGCCAGTCTTCGCGAACGAAGATTTGGGAAAGGTCTTTACCCTTCGAGCCTGCGCAGTGGATTTTTTAGGTGAGACACAGTGTGCGCTGAACTGAGCCCACCCTTTAATCCTGAGGTTCATCTGCCGGGGCCGAGCGAGCTCGGACAGTGGCAGCGAGGTCCTCAGGACGTAGGTTTGTTTAGAGTGACCTTCTCTTAGATGGATGGCCTTACAGGGCTGACGAGCTCCATCTGCCCGGAGGAGTTTCCTGACCGGGAATCGAACCCGGGCCTCAGCGGTGAGAGCGCCGCATCCTAACCACTAGACCACCAGGGGTCCTCAAGCACAAACCTCTCCGATGGAAAAAACCCAGTAGGTCCCAGGTGGAGTAATGAGGCAGTGGCAGCGCAGGGCCGGTGGTCAGGCCTCACCAGGGCGAAAGAACCAGAAAGACTGGCTCCCAGGCTTTTCCTCCAGAAATGCCCAGACACAGTCCCTCTGTCTCCATCCCGGCGAGAGAACTCCACGGTCTAACCTGTCCTCTGTCCGGGCACCCAGCTCTCCCCAAATCTCCAAAACCTTCCCCCCCTCACTCCAGCATTCGATGGGCCATTAGCGTGGAGTGCAGCCTGGCCAGCCATTTCTTTTGTAAGGCTAATTGATTCCCTTCCCCCTTCCCTATTCGAACTCTGTTTCTCTTACAGGGAAGCAGAGAAAGAAAAATTTGTCTCTCAGATTTATAACCTATAACAATGTATTATCAGTTATAAGTAAAGCATAAATTTGTGGATAATGGTATATATTTTGGAGTAGGGACTATTGGAGTATATTTTGTCCATATTATCAGGTTATAGGAAGGTTATGGGAGTATAACCACATATCACTGGCTTTTAACTGTTGGTCATACTTTGTCTTTCAGTCAATAAATCAGGTTATAAAATAGTTGTATTTGGAAGAAAAATTAATATGACTGCATTGGTTGCTGTTATTGCTGTTATCAGTGACCTGCATAATGAGACTACCTGCTCACGTGGAAGGTAAAAACTAAGCTCATGGATTTTTTTAAGATTAGTTGCTGACAAATGTAACTTGGGGCTTCCCGTGCTCTTCTCCAGGTACTCTTTCAGTCTGAAATTTTTGGGGAAAAAAACCCTTGTCATACCTTCCAGCACCTGTTAGCTCTAAATATGATTTCATGTTCAACATCTACCCTCCTTTTCTCTTAGCTATGCTGACATATCTGTCTCTGTGGGGGCTGTAATGGTAAAATAATGGGTGGTCTATAACTGGAACAACTCCCAAGTTAACTCAGAAGCAGGGAATAACCTTTTATGGGTGAGCTTGAAAATCCTGAGCCTTAGTGTACTGCAGCTGCATATAGAGAGAGGATGAAATCTTGGCTTCACTACACGTAAGTGGCAAAGATCCCACTGCCTTCTTCAGCAGAGCCAAGATTTCACTAATTGAGTATTTGAAGTAGTAATCCCTCTCAAAGGCTGACTTGTGCAGTGGCACTGGCAGAGCAGCAGCTATCCTATTGCAAGCTTTTTCCTCCCAGCTGATGAGTTGGAAGCAGCACCTCCTGCCAGCCTCTGATAAGAGGCACTGATTGAGGAGTGTTGTTTCAGGGTACAAGAAACAGCAGCACAGTTAAAGTGAAACTCAAAGTGGTAGGATGACTTTCAACATACAGGCTGATTAAAAGTACTATAGAGAGGGCATATTTCAATTAAATTTGATTTGAAACAAATATATGTTGTTCAACAGCATTAGTAAGGAGGCAGGTGAGAGTGACACAACAATCTTAAAGGTCTTTTCCAACCTAAATGATTCTATGATGAGAAATTGAATGCAGCAGGTAGAGTTTAAGAAACCTGAGAATAAGAACATTCTACTTAAGATTTATATTTATATGGAGTCACTCTTAGTCTTTGTATTTCCTCATTCTTATTCACATTAGTGGTCTTACAATAACCTGTCCCATCTCCATTTTACAAATGGTGATACTGAAGGAAATTATTGGTGAGGATAAGACATACCAGTTCAAATTAGCCTTGAAATGTGACTGCCTCAGAGGGAATTCTTACTCTTCCTTACCGCCTCTATGCTTCCCTGCACTCCTCTGGTGCTTGTGAGGCCACAAAGGAGGATGACTCAGGGAACTAATCCAGAAGGTATGTAAGCCCCCACAAATGAGTACTTCTGCCAGTTTAGCCCCCGGCTCTGTGAGGTCAGACCTATCCCAAGAAAAGCAAAAACAGCTCATGGGAGAATAAGGTGGGAGCAGGGCAGCTCTTATACCAGCAGTTTGTTGGCCGATCACTTTTGCCATAACATAAAACCTCACTCTTAGTTATTCAGAACTTGGCTTCAGATATTCATGACTTTATCCAGACAATATCCCATCTGATTGCAGAGAGAACTGCAGGTGTCCAGGATTTTTGAAAAGAGACTCAGTGTCTGAAGCACAACATCTGGAATTAGAAGCTTCTCTTGAATATTTGAATCTTTGTGATTCACTCAGAAACAAGCCAGTGGCACAGTCTGAAACAGATCTGCTACCTCCTGCCTCTCAGCCACATTCCCTGTGCAGTAATGCTCCTGCCAGACCCTGCCATCTTGCATGTACTTTGTGACTCATTCTGGCCCTAAAACTATTTGCACCTGGTGTTTTATTAACAGTGTAATAATGGTTAAAAATATGGCCTTCAGAAGAGTTTGTTTAAACCACAATTATATTCTTATCACAAATCTCCAAGCTTTTATCCTTTGTATGTTCCCGAGTACCTGTAGTCTTCCATGACATTTTGCCCTTGACTCTGTTTAGCAGCAACTGGGCTCAGATGCATACATATGGGGTGGATGTACCTTTCATCTTCCTTACTTCTCGTTCCTAGTTGGTATTGACTAGTGTATTCTTTTTTATGACCATTAAATCCAACTTTAAAATTTCATGCTTCCACAAAGCTCTCCTCTTGCGCTTCTCAGGAAAGATTCCTCACTGGTTTTTTTTTAGTTTCTGTTCTATGTTGCTAAGTCAGACCAAATATCTTTAGAGTTGGAACATTTTCTGTGTGCTTTCCTAGAAGAACAAAGGCACCAGCAGCCCTCATTAATATTATTAATATTACTACTGCCATGGTTTTCTTTTAACTCGTACTTCCTTTTACAACATAATCGATTCCCTGTGTATGGGTTTTGTATATCTTTTGGCATGAAATTAGGCAGAGCTCTGTTTGTGAATGTGACACACATATCCCAGAAACTGAATGACAGACATAAGCTGACCAGCTAGCCAGCTAGAAATTTCTCTGATAGAGTAGCCATTAAGGATACTTTGGTGATAAAGGCATAATATTTACAAAGAAGCATGCCTGCATTATGAAAATATTGTCAGCCTTGTGAGCCTTAAAATGAACATAGCATGTATGCTTGTTTCACTCCTTCCCCTCCAAATGTGTTTGGAGCTGGTAGTTGGAGGTCACAAGGCCAATTCCAACTTTTTTTCCAGGAGAAGCCCTGAGAGCCACCAAGCACTGCAGAATCATACCCTTTGCTTGCTATTCTGCTCTCCAATAGAACTTGCTTCTTTTCTTCATGGCCTCTGTCCTCGGCATTTTTATTGTCTTCTGTGAAGGGAGATTTGTGGACTTGAAATCACTGTGGCTGAAGAAGGATCTGAACTTTCTCAATTCATAAGTGTTCTAGGCCTGAGGCTGGGTACATAAGTTACCTGTGCCACCAGGAACAAGGTCTGAAAAGGACAAAAAATGCAATTGTGTTTTGTAAAGGATCTCATTCTGTCAGCTTCAGTTTGGTGTTTTTGAAGAACATTTACTGAGCAGGGCTTACATGTCACTGTCCAAGTTTCTAGGTCTCGTGGTGACTGTGCAGTGCTTGCCTGATCTGATGGCAGCAGTCACAAAGGAGGTAGTATTTATGGGACTCCAGAGCCCAAAGACTAATTTATAACACATAGACACCGTGTGGATGAAGGGTCATAGATAGGGACTTAAACCCCAAGCATTCCTAAATCTGATTCTGATGGCTCAAGTTCATCTAACTAAGGCTACGAAAGACAGCAGGCAGAATAGACGAAAGCAGAATCCAGGATATTCTCTGGACTAAACTCTTCTCCTCAAAACCCTACTTCAGGAAATCTTGTATAGGTAGGTCTGAGTGCTTAAGTTCTCTCAGTTACTTTAACAGCCTGTTTGGCTAATGTAGGGATTTGTTGCTTTTCATATGTATCAAATTAGATTCTTTCTTCTAAGATATTTACTGTTTCTGATTTTGGTTCCCAAAGACATTAAAGAAAAATAAAAACATCAGTAGGTCCAGGCTGTCCACTGATCTGATCCAATGAGGGAAAACTCCGGGTATCATCCAAGTGGGGCATAATTTGTTCCTAGCATTTCAACCTTTAGCACTTCAAAGAGGAGATGAAAGAAATTTTTGGAAGGAAGTGTTTGCCTTCCCTGTGAAGTTTTAGTTATAAAATGGGACATTATATGATTTCATTGAATATAACTGATTCATTTTTGACTGGAGTTCCTGAATAACCAGCCTCAGCTGGAAAGTTTTTGGAGTGACATTTCACATACTGGAGTGTCATACTTTTATAATGCTAAAAAGCCTTTGTTAAGTGGTCTAAAAATATCTTTGAGGATAAGGATTGGGTTTGGGATGAGGCTTCAGAGACAAAATATGTACATATTTGATTAAATTTTTCTTTATGGGGCAACATTTTTTAAAGCGAAGTGAAATTTGATGCTCTTCTATCTTCTGTAGCTGAAGCCAGTGAAGTCAGATCCTTTCTGTCAATCATAAGTGATGGGGAGTTCATTCTTTTCACAGTTTTGTGGACCACAGCTAGTGTATCCACAGCTCTGGGGAGCCTTGACCCTTACCATCAAACAAATAGTTCCTTTCTATGACAATGCCTGACCTAAACCTGCAGAAGTAGCTGGAAATGGAGATGAAATCAGCTTTGCTGATCATGGATGAACAGGAAGCCCATCTTTATTCTAAGAGTTGTAGATCCCTCCTATTTTTTACTGTGGTTTTGGGTTGTTTTTTTTTGTTTTTAATTTTGTAGAAAATACACAGTACACTGTAATGAAGAAAAAGAAATGTTATTCTGGATTCCTAAATAATTACACCAGTCCTGGTAATGGCAAACATCAAAACTATCAGGGAATGCTGAAAGAGGAGAGCCATCACATATTCTTTCCCTTGCATTTCTTGAGTTACTAGCTGTGTGTCTATTTCACAAGGACAAAGGCATTCTTTATTTTATAGGTTCAAAATGAATTATTATAATATGTGATTTTACTGGTCTTGGGACAATGATTAACGTGTGATAAGCTCTGCTGAGAGCAAAAATACTGGGTTGTTAACAGTTTGCAAACTGTGTGCCTCTAGAGTTTACAGTAAGATATTGGATGTCTGCCATGAAGTGTTTAAGAATAGCTGAGCAAAATCTTGCCAATTAAAGTCAATGTAACTTTGCCACTTATTGCAGCAGGTTGTGTTTTCGTGTACTGGGGAGGGCTACTGTGAAGAATTTTGAGCAAAATCAATTATTTTTAATAATGAAAAACCTGTTTTTCTCTCATTCAAGATCCTAACCTAAAAGTCATCTTGGTAGTGACCTCACGATAAAATCTTGTTTACAAATCTTGTGAACACTGAAAAAAGTGTAAAGGCATTTAAACTTAATAAAAAGCCTTCATTAAAAATGTAGGAATGTGAGAAAAGATTATCACTCATTATCTCCTCTCTAGGGGACAAGACTGGCCACCACCCTACATTCCAGTCCAGTTACTTGTTTTGGAGAATCTCACTCCCCTGACTTTCCCCCCTACATGGAAAGTGTCTAACAAAACATCCAAATCAAAACAAAACAACCACACAAACAAATGAAAAAAAAAACAACAACCAAAACCAAACAAAACAAACCACCAATAGAAAGTTTCTAAGATACTTCATGTTTTCAGTAGCCAACCAGATGTGTCCAACCAGTGTGCTACGTGGTGCACAGGACACAGATGCCTAGCTGCAGAACCAACTATTTGTCTTTGACTTCCTTAGTTTTTAGCTTTCACAGTTTTTCTCTGTTCTCGTTTCAGCCTGGGCGATTTTATATTTTTCTATTTTTTTTTTATATATATATTTTTGTATATTTTAAATGCCTTTGGTGATTTAAATCCATTTGGGTCAGATTTTTCTCTTTAATACCAGTTTTCTCTGTCAATAGAAAAAGAAATATCTACATCAAAGCTGACAAATTCTCTCCTTTTCATAGCTGCCATTGCCCATGAAATGACAGAGTGCTTGTCTACTCCAGTTCCTAACATGCTTATATTTCTGTATCAGAAGCTACTGTCACTTGTTGACCAGCTATACAGAATAGCTGCTGAGAATGAGAATGCTGCATTTGAGACAAGCCAGCCTTCTCATCTTTACTTACAGTTCGTGGTAGACCCTTGTGCTCTGAAAATGCGTTCAAAATTGAGGGAAAAGTGCATTCTGAAAGCTACAGGCTATAAATTGTCAAGTCTTCCCCTTCTAAATCAGAAAGCCTGGGGAAGTGCTGGTAGAACAGTGCGACTCTAAAGGAAGCAGTATTCCTTTAATTTAAGTGAATTACTAGAGAGAAATTCACTTTGCTGATCAAATAGTTTTGCAAGCAGCAGTTAGAGATGATGCAGTACTTTTCTACAGGGGTGGGTCCTTCATGTTTTTCATAGCTGTCTCTGTCCCTGTGAGCAGAGGGGATCAGGGAGCATTTTCACAAGACCAGCTGCCCTGCAAGGCATAATCAGCTGACCAAGGGGTCGAGCTGAGGTCGACCGGGAGATTTAAACTGCTCCAGGAAGTGGAGGCAACCCGGAGCATGGTGAACAGGGGTGGGCAAACAAGAGCAGGCAAACAGGAATGTGGCACGGCAGTTTGCACAGGCAGGGTGAGCCAGAAGGGCACAGCCACCCTCCCAGCTCTCTCTGGTGGATTGTGTAGCCGTGGTTTGTTGTTGTTTTGTTTGGGAGTTTGTTTGGTTTTTTGTTTTGTTGTGGGGTTTTTTTTTTGCTGCAGCTCAACTTGACCTAGCAATGGTTTCCAAACAAGCGAAAGCTGTTGCTGCTGCTCTCAGGGGGAGTGTGCTGACCCAGACAGAACCCCCCAGGAAGGACACAGCTGTTCAGGTCACTGGCTGCAGTGTCTGAGCCTGGTGTCAGTACCCGAGGACAGTGTGAGAGATGCCTGCAACGATGTGAGCAGGTGAATGATTTGCTGTGTCTAGTGGCAGAGCTCAAGGAAGAAGTGGAGAGGCTAAGAAGTATTAGGGAGAGTGAAAGGAAAATAGACTGGTGGAGTCATACCCTTCCGACCCCAAAAGAAGTCCAGCAGAAGACGGTGGACTTCCTCCATCTGCCCCTCCATCAGGCAGATGGAGCAAACCAAGTAGATGGGAAGGAATGGAAACAGATCCCTGATTGGAGAGGTAAAGGAATCCCCTCCCAACCCCCACCAGTTTCCACAGTGCCCTTAAAGAACTTTCCACAGTGCCCTTAAAGGTATGAGGCCCTGGACCCAGAGTCAGGCAGAGGGCAGTCAAGAAGAGGATCTGTCTGGATCCTCTCCCGGTTGCACCCCATCTACCTGACAGATTACAACCACAGCTATAAAGAAAAAAAAGAAGGGTAGTTGTAGTAGGTAACTCCCTTCTGAGGGGAACTGAAGCCCCTATATGCCAACTGGACCCATCCCACAAGGAAGTCTGATGCCTTCCCAGAGCCCAGGTGAGGGATGTTAGTAGGAGACTCCCTGAGCTAATCCAGCCCTCTGATTATTATCCACTGCTGGTGGTCCAGGCTGGCAGTGATGACATTAGTGAAAGAGGCACCAGGCTAATTAAAAAGGACTTCAAGGCACTGGGTTGATTAGTTAATGGGACAGGAGCACAGGTGGTATCCACCTCAGTTCCTGGACTAGGAGGGATGAATGAGGAGAGGGGTAGGAAAACCTATCTTATCAATAGGTGGCTAAGGGATTGGTGCCACTGGCAGAATTTTGGTTTTTTGACCATGGGCCAAATTCTATGTTACCTAGCCTGCTAGAGTCAGATGCGCTTCATCTATCAGGCAAGGGCAAAAGGACTCTAGCCCGTAAGTTGTCAGAGCTGATCAGGAGGGCTTTAAAGTAGGTTTGAAGGGGAAAGAGACTGAAACCGGGCTCGCCAGAGATGAGCCTAAGGGTGGAAAGCCAGAGTTAGAAGTGAAATCAGCAGCCCAGCTGAAGTGCATGAACACCAATGCACACAGCATGGGTAACGAACAAGAGGAGCTGGAAGCCATCGTGCAGCAGGAAAGCTATGATGTAGTCGCCATCACAGAAACGTGGTGGGATGACTCGCATGACTGGAGTGCTACCATGGGTGGCTACAAGCACTTTAGAAGGGATAGACAAGGTAGGAGAGGTGGAGGAGTCTCTGTATGTTAGAGAGTCTCTTGACTCTGTAGAACTTGAAGTCAGTAACAATAAGGTTGAGTGCCTGTGGATCGGACTCAGGGGGAAGGCCAACAAGGCTGAACATCCTGGTGGGAGTCTGTTACAGACCACCCAATCAGGATGATGAGGATGATGAATTATTCTACAAGCAGCTGGCAGATGTCTCAAAATCACCAGCCCTTGTTTTTGTGGGTGACTTTAACCTGATGGATGTCTGCTGGAAACTCAACACAGCAGAGAAGAGGCAGTCTAGGAGAATCCTAGAGTGTATAGAGGATAATTTCCTGCTCCAGCTGGTAAATGAGCCTACCAGGGATGGAGCCCCGCTAGACCTGCTGTTCACAAACAGAGAGGGGCTGGTGGGAGATGTGGTGATCAGAGGCTGTCTGGGGCACAGTGACCATGAAATAATAAAGTTTTCAATACTCAGGGGCGCAAAGAGGGCCATCAATAAAACTTCTACCCTGGACTTCTGCAGGGCAGATTTCAGCCAACTCAGAAGATTAGTTCAGAGGGTACCTTGGGAAACAGCCCCTGAAAACAAAGGGATCTAGGAGGGACAGTCATGCTTCAAGAAACAAGTCTTGAACACACAGGAGCAGGCTGTCCCAGTGTGCCAAAAGGCGATCTGACAGGGAAGACGGCCAGCCTGGCTGAACAGGGAGATTTTGAAGGAAATTAGGGGAATAAAGAGAGTTTACTGACTATGGACAAAAGGGCTGGCTACTCATGAAGAGTTTAGGAATATAGTTAGGTCATGTAGAAAGAAAATTAGAGAGAAAAAGGCACAGTTTGAACTCAACCTAGCCACTTCTGTTAGGGGTAACCAGAAGTGCTTCTACAAATACATCATAGCAAAAGCAGGGGCAAGGAAAACCTTCATTCTTTGTTGGACATGGCAGGGAACATAGTCACCAAAGATGAGGGAAAGGCTGAGGTACTCAACACCTTCTTTGCCTCAGTTTTCAACAGTAAGACAGGTTATCCTCAGGACAACTGGCCTCTGGAGCTGGTAGACAGAGACAGGAAGCTGAACAGCCCCCCTGTAATCCAGGAGGAAACAGTTAGCGACCTGCTGAGCCACTTGGATCCTCACACATCTATGGGACCAGATGGGATCCACCCAAGGGTGATGAGGGAGCTGGTGGAAGAGCTCGCCAAGCTTCTCTTCATCATCTACCAACAGTCCTGGCTCACTGGGGAGGTCCCAGATGATTGGAAGTTGGTGAACATCGTGCCAATCCACAAAAAAGGCTGCAAGGAGGACCCAGGAAACTACAGGCCTGTCAGCCTGACCTCAGTGCCTGGCAAGGTTATGG
>NW_021939324.1:14392462-14447792 GCF_001715985.3 Manacus vitellinus | reverse complement strand
CTGCATCCAGTTGGCAGCCGGTCACTAGTGGTGTCCCCCAGGGATCAGTGTTGAGCCCAGTTCTATTTATAATATCTTTACTGAAAATCTGGATGAGGGGATTGAGTGTACCATTAGCAAATTTGCAGATGACACCAAGCTGGGGGGGAGTGTTGATCTGCTGGAAGGCAGGAGGGCTCTTCAGAGGCACCTGGAGAAGCTGTGGAGAGATGATCTAATTCCAATGGGACGAGGTTCAACAAGGCCAAGTGCCACATCCTGCACTTTGGCCACAACAACCCCCTGCAGCACTACAGGCTGAAGACAGAGTGGCTGGAGAGCAGCCAGGCAGAGAGGGAGCTGGGAGTTTGGATTGACAAGAAGCTGAACATGAGCCAGCAGTGTGCCCAGGTGGCCAAGAAGGCCAATGGCATCCTGGCCTGTGTCAGGAACAGCATGGCCAGCAGGTCCAAGGAAGTGATTCTTCCCCTGTACTCAGTGCTGGTGAGGCCACACCTGGAGTGCTGTGTCCAGTTCTGGGCCCCTCAGTTCAGGAAGGATATTGAGATTCTGGAGCAGGTCCAGAGAAGAGAATAAGGCTGGTGAAGGGACTCGAGCACAAGTCCTATGAGGAGAGGCTGAGGGAGCTGGGGTTGTTCAGCTTGGAGAAGAGGAGGCTCAGGGGAGACCTCATCACTCTCTATAACTACTTGAAAGGAGGTTGTAGAGAGGTGGGCATCGGTCTCTTCTCCCAGTCAACCAGCAGTAGGACAAGAAGGCATGGTCTCAAACTGTGCCAGGGGAGCTTTAGATTGGATGTTAGGAAGAAATTTTTTACAGAGGAAGTAATCAGACATTGGAAAGGACTGCCCAGGGGCGTGATGGATTCACCATCCCTGGAGGTTTTTAAGATGAGACTGGATATGGCACTTAGTGCCATGGGCTATTAACTATGGCAGTGTTGTATCAAGGGTTGGACTTGATGATCTTGGAGGTAATTTCCAACCTGGTTGATTCTATGATTCTATGATAGATACCTGATGGGAGGGAATGAAGAGGGAGACAGACTCTTCTCTGTGGTGCCCAATGACAGCACAAGAGGCAGTGGGTACAAACTGAAACACATGAAAATCACTCTGAACACAAGAAAGTTTTATTTGACTCCCTGCCAAGTCCCAAGACCCAAGACCCAACACAGAAACCTCCGGCAAAGAGCAAAAGAAAAAAGCTATGAAAAATCCAGACTAGCTGAATTATATTAAAATAAATGTATTTATGTATATTAGAGTTATATACAGTTGAAATACTATATACAATCCCAAAAGGGAAAGGGAAAGGAAGGGGAAGGGAAAAAAACCCAAGAAAACCTGAACAGATATACACAATCAAAAAAACCCCTCAGTATCTAGCAAACGAAACAATTAACAAAAGAATATCTCACTACTTTCCTTGGGATAGCACAATTGCCCAAACGCCGCCACCACGCTACCGTACTCCAGATCAGCAGAAAACAACAGGCCCCGTAGGCCCAGCCAGGCCCAGCCAGGCCCCAGCTCCCCTACAGAAGCGAGACTGGCTGCGGGGAATCTGCTGTCTCCAAACCTCACTGGAAGGGAGGAGAGGAAGAGGCTTCTCTCTCTGTCTATTTATATGTTTGGGTTACATAAGGGAATAGGATGGAATACTTCCTTCCTTCCTTCCTTCCTGGCGACCTGGAAGAAAGGACTAAACTCAAAACCATCACAACTGTCAAGCACAGAAATGGATTTCCCAGAAAGGGTGTGGAGTTTCCATTGGTGTAGATACTCAAAACCCAACTGGACATAGTCCTGGGCAACCTGTTGCAGCCAACCCTGCTTGACCAGGGGACGTGGATTAGTTATTTCACGATGTCTCTCCCTGTCTTTAATTTTTCCAACAGTGGCAGAGACTCAGAGCAGACTTTTTTCAAGTGTATAATTTTTTTAAAAGTACAAAAGAAATATCAGAATACATACTTTAATTTCACCAGCACTGACAAATACTGGCTGCTGTAAAATTCAGGATGTTTTCTTTGTCCATAATTGAGTTCCATGTTATTGTGAATTCTGTACTTTGGTACCAATGTTACTTTAGTTTCATGGTAACGTGGCTTGAGGGATTATCTCAGTTTGAAGAGACTGGAATGTTTGCTAAAGAGGATGAGTTATTAGACAAACCAAACTCCTGTCTCTCAGCAATTGTAAATTCAAAATTAAGGGGCTTTAATCAAGGAAGTGTGGAAAAAACAGAAGAAATAACAATCCTTTATTAAAAGATATATGTATGTTGGCAAGAACAGTAACAGAACACACAAAAAAACTAGGCAATAGTCCTGTACACAAAAAGTCCCCTTCAAACAAAAGAAAAAGTCTGAATACTTCTCTGTCCTTTAGCGCAGTTCTAATCACAGTTGGCGGGGGCGCTGTTGGGTCACTGGAGGTGCAGACCCTGCAGTACCCTGTGTTGGCCTGCAGGGGGCGCTGTCGGGCTCTGGGGGGGGGGTCTCGGGTCGTGGGAGAAGCTGAAAAGAGAATGGGGACCCTTCCCCCAATGGAAGAAGGGGGAAAGGAAAGCAGTCCACCCCCACGGAACTCACTGTTGTCCTCAGATGACGCTGTCTCAGGGCTCCTCCTTTTTTCTCCCAATGAGCACAAAAACTCTCCAATGAAAACACAGCAGGTCCGAACTGGAGACAAAGACAGCTACCCTGTCTCCATCCCAGAGAGAGAACCCAGAAACTGACTTCTCCCTCCCCCCCTGTGAGCGGGGCCAGCTACCCAAAAAAATCCCAAAAAATCCTCTCCCCCCCCCTCCTCCAGCCTTCGATGGGCCATTAGCTAGGAATTTGGCTTTGCCCGCCAGATCTTTTGTAAAGCTAATTGACCCCCTTCCCCCTTCTCATTCAAACTCCATTTTTCTTACAGTGGAGCAGGGGAAGGAAAATGTCCCTCCTGGGATTTATAGACTATAACAGGGATGTTTCTTAGTTGGGTGTTAGCAAGTGAGACCTGAAATTATTTCTCATGTTAACAAAACTGGAAAAATACTTTTTATCCTTTAAGTTGGGGGAATGACCATTACTATGTCACCAGACAGTGCTTCTAAAAAAACATGTTTAAGAAATAGGACGAATTTTTAGAAGGGAATTTCATCCTGAAAAAGCAATGAAAGAATATTCTTACTTGAAGGGGGAAATTGCATACAAGTGTAAAATCATATTGAAAAAGCTACACTCTGAAAACCATCAAGGCAAGTAACATGATTGTTTGATGTTTACCCAGAGAGCAGCAGGAAAGAGGGATCTGCTTTCACATTGCAAATAGCTGTTAGTAAAGAAAAAAATTAGTATTGTTTAATAGTTAAGAGGGACAGGTTCATAATACTGAAGCTTTCATGTAAGAAGTATGAAACATCCAGTACAAGCTGGCACCATGTAATTCAAAGAGACGCTTAAGGACAAAATTATAGTCTCACCACTTAAACTTATATTTTTTCCTTAATTTTTCCCATACCCTTAGTGGTTTTAGACATACATAGGCTAGATAGAAATGTTAGCCTTTAGGACTCATGTTAACATTTACTCCATGTGTCAGCTATCTAACAGACAAAAATTATTCTAGGGGACATTATTTCAATGTGTATTATTTCAATGAAAATTTCCACATCTGAATAGTTAATGTCACAAACAAATGCAAGTTAATTTCATTTTTTCTGGTGTTATAGTCAACAACAAATTAAAAACAAATACTCTAAGATTCATACTATAAGAATAATAAAAAGAATAATAGACCTAGGACTAACGAATGCCAAATGAAACTTTAACATTCATGTCAAAGACTTCTTTGTCATATTTGCTTTTTAAAATTTAAGTTTATTTAGCTAGTTGGACAATATATGGCCCAGATTTTGGCTGCATTATTGCCTTGTCCATTTACAACACCAGCAGTGAGTATAACAGCAATTCTGAAATATTGACTGTAGGCTGAGTCTTATACATTTCCTGCTTCAGGGAGTAGTAGAAGTTGGGAGAAGTCAAAGCAGTCTCAGGAGCCTGGGCCATGACCAGTCTGTGGGCAGCTGTGCAGGGTGATCCCTGGTTGGTCCCTCATATAAACTACAAAGCTATGGGAAGAATCCTAGCAGGGTCATCCATATGTCTGTTGCAACTCACATGGTGTAACAATGCACATATTAGCCTTTCTTCAAGATGAGATGAACTTCTGTTGCATCTTCTCAGAGCAATACCTAATTTGTCAGCTATTACAGCTCTCTCCTCAGATGCAACAGCAAGATTGTCACTGACTTTGTTGGGCTTTGGGACAGTTTATGATTAATTGATGATCATCTTCAAAAGATCACCATGGACATATGTATTTAATTTTTTCTTTCAGAACTGTGTTCTTCCAGCTCTGCTGCAATTGCAAAGATTTATCAATTAAAAAAAATATAACCATTTCTTTATATAGTAATATCAAGTGGGATTTTTTTAATCACCGTGTGAATATAAGTTCTTAGAACACTTGACACATATCAAACTTCATCAAAGTCATTAGGAGTTTGGAACAGAAGAAATGCTGTCTTGTGACATGCTCTGTCTGATGTGCTTCAGGTGGAAACCCCTGTACTGGACACTGTTACAGTCACATGCCTGTAAGGAAAAGCAAGAAGACACTTGCCTTTTGGGATTACTTTTGTGAATTGGTCCTGAAAGATATTTCAGAAATTATAGCTGGAAGACTCAGGTGCATGACTGATTCAGTCTTTAACTACGTAGTTTGGAACCTTAAAGGCACCATATAAAGACTAGACACATTTACACTGTTAACACTTGCTCCAGCCACATGCATATATTGCCTCATTGTTCAAATGTTAAGACCATAACAACTTTTGGTCTTTGTGGAACTTGTGAATAGGTTCAGGGCAATGGAACAGAACAGTCTGAGCTAATAAAATTCTGCTGCACACTTCCTTTTACTGGTATGATTGTGACTAACCATGAACTGGGACAGAAATTGCACACAGGCTCAAACCTCAGTGCTGTTAGACAGGAAAAAGCCAAATCTTTTAAATATTTAGATCCTGTAAGTTTCTTTCATTAAGTCTGAGGGTTGGGGTTTTTTTAAGTATTTAAGTATTAGGCCTGATCCTGTTGCTTACACCTCTTTGGAGTTAAATCCTGTTTATCCTGTGTTTGTGGGTTCCCATACATTCCAACAATTTCAGGAACATCAGAATCAAAAACACATCTACCTCCTTCCCTTCACCCACTGGGCAGGTGACCTTGTCATAGAAGGCTATCAAATCAGTTAAACACGACTTTTCTTTTGGGAACCTGCGTTGACTGTCTGATGATTGCATTATTCTTGAAGTACCTTTAAGTGCATTTTTTTTCAACAGCATCCAATGCAATTTTCTCTATAATTGTTCCTGGTATTAAAGGGTCTATGGTTTCCTGGGTCTTCCCTCACACCCTTCTTATGAAATGGAATAACACTGGCTAGCTTCCAGTTAGTGGGGACCTCCAAAGACTCCCAAAATCAAGAGGAGTTCTGTCATAACATCCCCTGTGTTCTTGAATACTGTGGGGTGAATCCCCATCATGTCCCATGGACTTGTGAACATGCAGCTGATCCAGTTGGTCCCCTACAGTATCAGTGTCTGCAAACAGAAAATCATTGCACGCACACTCACAGTTCTCCAGCTCAGGGCACCAGGTAGCCCAAGGTGTATCAGTATTATTAAAGACTGAGACAAAACAATGAATTGACTGTATCTGCTATTCTCTCATCCCTTTTAGTCAGATGACCGTCTTCAACAAGTATCAGTCCAATGTTTTCTTTTGACCTGCTTTTGCTATTAATGTACTTAAAAGCAACCTTTTTATTGCCTGACACAACAATGGCCAGTTTCAGCTCTAATTGAGCTTTGATCTTTTGTGTCATCTGCATGCATATACAAAGCACAACTCTGTAACCTTCCTGTGAAGCCTGACCTTGCTTCCAGAGATCATGTTTCCTTTCCCTCTTGAGCTCCACAAGAAATTCCCTGTTTAATCAAGTTGGTCTTCTGCCACACTTGCTTGAGGTATCACACAGTGAATTGCCTGCTCCTGTGTCTTTTAAAGTGTTTTTTAAAGACAACAACACTCATGAAGTCCGAAGCTCTCAAAAGCAGATTCCCAGGGTACTCTACTAAATAGCTCCCTGAGTAGCGTAAAGGTTGCTCTTCTGAATTTCAGGGTGGCAACTGTGCTGTCCTTTTTTCTCATTACTATGAAAATTTTAAACTCAACCATTTCATGATCACTGTGGCCAAGACAGCCTGCTACCATCACATCTCCCGTAAGTCCTTCTCTGTTTACAAATACCAGAATATCAGAGTAATTGAAATAACTGCATGCTGAAATATGTATGAACAAAGTTGTCCTGGTAGATAAACAAAAGGTCCTGAGTTAGTTGCAATAGTTTTAGTAGTTGTTCTGATTTCAAAGTGATCAAAAAATCTCATGCTGTTAGGTTGTACAGACAGCTATGGCCAAATGTAGTGGCAGCAAATAGAGATGGAAAAGGTGTATATGCTAAAGGGAATGGCAAGAAACATCCCCTAAACATCATCCTAAAAATATCTTCCTTCATTTTATGGAAGAACAATCACAACACCTACAAAATACAGGCAAAGTTTAGAAAAATCATAACAAGCAGAGAGGATGGATGTGAGCACAGAAGAACATGGTGGCAGTGGGAGTACAAGGTGTGAAACAACAGTTGCTCTGACACCCCTTCAGTTTGATTGAAGGCTTCTTACCAGCTGGATCTTCTTTGAAAGGTCACAGCCTCCTGCCTGTGTTATCTGCTTTCTGAACTAAGGCTCATATTCAATGGTTCCCCACAAAGGCCATTTGTGTATTTTCAACAGTGAAAGTTTTTCACTTGAGTAGACACAAACAACCCTGATACAGGCTCAGTTTAGTGACTGGGCTGTCTCAGGCACATAGCAACTCAGTGTAGAACCTTTGGTGTGTTTCATGGCTAGGCTTCACGAACAAAGATTTGGGATAGGCTCTATCCACATTTGTTACAGGCACGCTGGTGGCTAGTGAGGTCGATACGAGATATACATGTCTGATTGCAAAAGGCACAACAGAAAGACTCCTTAGGTGGTAAATTCAGCAAGGCACGATTCTTTCTGCGTTGTCTTTTCTCCTCGAGAGTGATCCTGTGTGTGTTCTCAAAGGAGACAGCTGCGTTATAGATGGTGTGTCTCCAGGCCTCCCGATTGGAGGCCAGAGTAGACCAGTTACGTTGATCAATATGGCCAAGGCTGAGATGTTGTTTCAGGGAGTCCTTGTATCTTTTCTTTGGGGCTCCTCTCTTGCAGCAACCAGTGGCAAGTTCACCATAAAGCAGGATCTTAGGGAGGCGGTGGTCCTTCATCCTGGAGACGTGCCCTGCCCAGCACAGCTGTGTTCTCATCAACATGGCCTCAATACTTGTGACTGCTGCCTGTTCTAGAACAGATGTATTGGTCACATAATCTGACCAGTGGATGTTTAGGATTGTACGGAGGCAGCGTTGATGGAAGCGTTCTAGGAGACGCAGGTGGTGGCAGTAGATGACCCATGATTCGGATCCATATAAGAGAGTAGACAGCACTATGGCTCTGTAAACACTGATCTTGGTACTTTTCTTCAGGTGTTTATTTTGCCAAACTCTTTTATGAAGCTTTCCAAAGGCACTATATGCCTTTGCTAACCTGTTGTCTATCTCTCTGTCAATCTTACCATCCGAGGAGATGAGGCTACCTAGGTAATTAAACTGCTGAACTGATTTGAGCTCTGATTCGCAAATGATGATATGGGGCTGATGGAAGACTTCCTGAAGTGCCGGTTGATAGAGAACTTCTGTCTTCTTTAAGCTGACTTCCAGCCCAAACAGCTCAGCAGCCTCAGCAAAGCAGGATGTTAAACACTGCAGAGCTACTTCTGTGTGAGCGACAAGGGCAGTGCCACAGCATAGAGCAGCTCCCGGACAAGATGGTTTAAGGTCTTAGTGTTGGCGTTCAGTCACCTTAGGTTGAAAAGGCTTCCATCAGTACGATATCGAATGTAGATACCATCTGATCAGCGAGATCTGCCATGGCCCTTTGGAGCATCATGCTGAAAAAGATTGTGAATAGGGTTGGTGCAAGAACGCAGCCTTGTTTCACACCATTCTTTATTAGAAAGGGCTCAGAAAGTGCATTGCCATATCTGACTTGGCCGTGCTGATCCTCATGGAGTGAGATGATCATTTTAAGGAACTTGGGGGGACAACCTAAATGTTCCAAAATCTGCCACAGACCTTTTCTGCTTACAGTATTGAAAGCCTTGGTGAGGTCAACAAAGGTTACATAGACACCTTTGTTCTGTTCCCTACACTTCTCTTGCAGTTGTCTGAGAACAAATACCATGTCTGTGGTACTCCTGTTGGCTCTGAAACCACACTGACTTTCAGGTAGAATTCCTTCTGCAATAGCGGGTATTAGTCTGTTCAAGATTATTCTTGCCAGGACTTTGCCAGCAATGGAGAACAGAGTAATACCACGGTAATTTGAACAGTCTGATTTAATTCCTTTCTTCTTATACAAAGTGATGATGACTGCATCTCGAAGGTCTGATGGTAGTTTGCCTAGTTCCCAACAGCGCACCACAAACTCGTTAAATTTGGTGTGGAGTGCAAGGCCCCCATGTTTCCAGACTTCGGGTGGAATTCCATCAACCCCAGCTGCCTTGGCGATTTTCACCTGCTGTATGGCCTTGAGGGTTTCTCCTAAAGCGGAGGCAATATCTGGTTCATTCTTCACCAGTAGTTGTGTGATGGACTGAATTGCTGAGTCTTGGACTATACGGCTAGTATTGAAAAGAGTCTGAAAGTGTTCAGACCATCGATTCAGAATGGAGGTTTTATCTGTTAGAAGCGTTTGACCATCAGCACTGAGTAGAGGGCTTTGACTTGGTATGTAGGCCCATATGCTGTTTTCAGGGCCTCATAGAAACCTCTGTGATCACCTATATCTGTGCATAATTGAGTTTTTTCTGCTAGATTGATCCACCACTTGTTCTGGATGTCACGGAGTTTCTGTTGGAGCTTTTCTTGTGTGACAGGATGGCAGTGCAAGGTGTGCTTGGTGGGTGGTACTGTTCTTCCTCAACAGTTCCTGGATTTCTTGATGGTTTTCATCAAACCAGTCCTTGTTCTTCTTGAAGGAGAACCCTAAGGATTCTTCGGAGTATTGCAGGATGCTGTTTTTATTATGGTGCCAAAGTGTTTCAGGAGAGGCACGTATAGAATCTATGGAATGGTTTTTGAGCCTAGTTTGAAGATTTGCCTGGAATCTGTATCTCACTGTGGCTGATTGGAGATTGTTAACTTAGAGTCTCCTCCTTAGGATACTGCACTTTTTGGGTTTGAATTTGAGATTGAAGTTGAGTTTGCAGCCACAAGCCAATGGTCTGTTTGACATTCTGCACTGGGGATCACGCGAGTATGGTGGACATCATGGACATCTCTCTGTCGCACCAAGATATAATCGATGAGGTGCCAATGCTTAGATCTGGGATGCATCCAGGTTGTCTTCAGACTATTTTTCTGCTGAAAATAGTATTAGTGATAGTGAGCTGTTGCTCCACACAGAATTCTAGCAGAAGTCGACCATTATCGTTGACACCATGCTTGCCTAATATTCCTTTCCAGGTTTCAGAATTCTTGCCTACTCTGGCATTGAAATCACCAAGGATAATGATCTTATCATCTGCAGGCACCTTTTGGGTAAGGCAGCGCAGATCGGTGTAAAATTTATCTTTTTCAGCAGGGTCAGCTTGGAGAGTTGGGGCACATATACTAAAGAGGACAACGTGTTGCTTGTTGTTTAGTGGAAGGCGCAGGGAGATAATGCGGTCAGAGTGACCTGTTGGCAGATTTTCAAGTTTAGGAACAATAGAGTTTTTGATCATGAAGCCAACTCCTGAGAGATGCCTTTCAGTTCTGGGTTTACCTGACCAAAAGAGTGTGTAACTGGCACCATGTTCTCTGAGGCTGCCTTCCTCATGAAGGCGAACTTCACTGAGAGCAGCAATGTCGATGTTGAGACGAGCCAGGTCATGGGCAATTAGGGCAGGCCAGCTTTTCTAGGCCCCTCTCTGAGTGGAGCAAGCAGTGCTGTCCTTGAAAAGGCTGCTTGGTCATTCAGGGTGCTGCCCCAAGAGACTGTCATCTCCGGTCAGTCTCAAATGACCAATATCCTGAACCACCTGCATGCAGGGTTGGGTCTGCAGCTTCCAGTGCACCTTTCAGTGCACCTTTCACCTGCCGTTTCGACCCTCACCTGCTGCTACAGGACTTTTTGAATGTGGGTAAAGCCTTCAAGCCTGCACAATGGATTTTTTAGGTGAGATGCAGTATGTGTGGAACTGAACCCACCCTTTAATCCTAAGGTTCATCTGCCAGGGCCAAGCAAGCTTGGACGGTGGCAGCAAGGTCATCAGGACGTAGGTTTGATTAGAGTGACCTTCTCTTAGATGGATGGCCTTACAGGGCTAAGAGAGCTCCATCTGCCGGGGTTTGGAATTAGAGTTTCCTTCTCCTAGGATGACTGACAGAAGGCTAGCGGGCTCATCCTGCCCTTGGATGTATTGTGTCTGACCCTGTGGCTTTGATCCGTCTGGCATGGGAGACCCTGCCAAGGTATGTACCATCGCCAGCATAGCTTGCAACCACAAAGGCTTCTTTCTACTAAAGTGGACTGGGGCAAGCCATTCACCCCCCTACTTTTCTGCCACCAATCTATGCACAATCTCAGGGAAATACCCAGGAACATCCCTTTGTCCTGACCATCCAGTCAGGACGCAGTAAAAATATCCAAAACATACCAAACCTCGGCAGTAGCTGCAGGTGAGCCAAAACCAAACCGTTTCAGTCCCCATACCCACCCAGGGCTCGGGTACTTCCCAAGGCCCCAGCCCAGCTGAGACCCCCCAACCCCCAGACGAACCCACTATCCACCCTAATCTTCTCCTCTCCGCACCGTGTTACCACAGATCTACCCATGCACTGCTCACCCGCGACACACCATACACTCCTTACGGGACTGCCCCTCCTGGCCTCCCACCAGCCTGAGGGCCCCCATGGCCCACCCAACACCCCACCCCTCCCCCAAACTGGACCACCAAACCTCTGTGTGCTCCGAGGTTCTCCCTCTTCTCTCCCATGAGGGCGAAGTCCTTGCCAGCGAAGCTCCACCTCTCTCCTTTCTCCTGCCCGGGGGCCGCCCCGCGGATACCCAGGGGCTGCCCTGGGGTCCATGTGCCCGCAGGGGCCACCCCAGGGGCCACGCGCCCGGCTGCGGCACGCGGCGGAAGGGGGGGAGAGAGAGACCCCCCGGCTGCCTTTGGTGTGTGTATATATAAATATATGCACACATACACACACATCTATATATATGCACACATATATGGTAGGTTAAAGATGACTCCCAAACATGTCACCTATTTCAAAATTATTTTTGCCTTGAAATATAGTGAGGAATTCCCCTGGAGCATTCCAAAAGGAAATCTGTTGGGCTGCTAATTCTAAACTACCATTTTCATTTTTTTTACAGCAGGAATGCTTATTTTCCCGAACCATAAAATTTTCTCATTATAGAAATGAGCCAGTCCCCAAGGGTGTGGTTACCAAAAGATAATCTCACCCCAATCTGATTAGAAGCATAAGGCTCATGCCTCAAAATGCTCCAGGGTATGATTATCTTATGATAACCATACCCTGTATCATGTCTTATTGATTACCTAATTACAGCATTATTATTTGGTGAAGGACCTAAAATATCATCAAGAGGTCTGATTCTAGAATGGGAAAGATTCTTTTAAGCTCTCCAAATAGCCTCTCTTGTTCTGATTATAGCATGTCTGAAATTATGGGGCCACCAGATGCAAGTTTTTGTTTCCTATTGGTGACTGTATCAATGGTATGTTAAAACTCAACCATAGCCAGATACTTATGTAAAGATGCAATTGCATTAAATTGCAGCTTTGCATTTATATTGCAGGTTTAGGTTACACAGCAGAACAGATTTATGTTCTCTGGAGAGGATTTTGTAGTCCAGATACTAACTGTGCTCTTCACTAAACTCCGAGTTTTGTGAACGATTACATTGTGGAGAGATTTCTGTTCTGCCAGGGAATTGCTCCCTCTTTGCCCACACGCTTTGTAAAAAGAGGGACAATAAAGCCAATGCCTGGGCTCCTGAGCCTCCCAGTCCAAGTCATTCGGAGTTGCAGGCTTAGTATAGCTGTTTCAAACAGTAATGCAAAGAGGCCACAAACCAATGCTGGAGCTTTAACTGCAAAGCCACCTCCACCCTCTCTGTAGTGTACTTTGTTCTGTACAAAAAAACCCTGCTTAATGATGTGGGACTTGCTTGAAAAGGCAATCTAAAAGCTAATGTTACAGCTAGCAGATGCTGATCTTCTCTGCATCAGTGAAAACCTGGAATTATTTCACTGACTTCTGTGGAGTAAAGCCAGGTTAACAGACACGTCTAAGAAGAAAATATGGCTGGTGCATACAAAAGAAACCTCACTAGGAATTCTCTTGCAGTGCAACTTCTACATACTGATATCAGAGAAGGCAAAATGACTCCTCTGTTAAGAGTTAGATGCTTTTATGGAAACAGGAGGCAATATTTACATCTGTATTGCAATCTCATTTTTAGATGAAAATTTAAAACAATGAAACATTTGATCAAACATCTCATGTAGGGGTGTGCAGCTTTCACCTAATAGAGGGATCATTATATGGTAGTGCAATCTACATCACAGTAATCCACCACAATTTCTTCTTTGGCAAATTTGCTGTGTCTGTTGTATTGCCATCCACTCCATTAATGGAGAAATGTTTATATCTGAAACTAGCTGAAATGAGTTGGAGAGGTGTCATCCCACCCTTTCATGCTGCATGGCAAAAATAACTTGCTGTTCCTACTGCCAACACCAATCCCTTTTGGCTAGTCACAGAGGGAATGATTAGGCTCTGGAAAAAGTGGCATTTTCACTATCACAAGCCAGCAGCCAGGAGGGCCAACCCTGTCTTGGGGTTCATCAGGCACAGCATTGCCAACCATTTGAGGGAGGAGATTGTCCTGCTCTGCTCTGCACTGGGGCAGCCTCACATCATGTACCATGTGTAGTTTTGGTCACCACAATATAGTAAATATATAAAGCTATTAGAAAGTGTCCAAAGGAGGGCCATGGAGATGATGAAGGGCCTAGAAGCCATATGCAGAGCGGCTGAGGTCACTTGGTTTGTTCAGTCTGGAGAAGAGGAGCCTGAGGGGGGAACTCATTGCAGTCTACAACTTTCTCACGAGTGGAAGCAGAGAGGCAGGCGCTGATCTCTTCTCTCTAGTGACCAGTGACAGGACCCAAGGGAATGGCCTGAAGGTTTGTCATGGAGGGTTTAGTTTGGAAGTGGCCACAGCACAAAGCCAACCAGAGTTCAAGAAATGTTTGGACAGTGCTTTCAGACACATGGTGTGATTCTTGGATTGGTCCCATGCAGGGCCAGCAGCTGGACTTTGATGATCCTGATGGGTGCCTTCTGACTCAGGGTATTCTATGAGTCTATGACTCTATGGTCATATTACCTACAACATCCTGAAGCAGGTTCACATGACTAATAGCCAAAAATGTTGTATTCCTTCCAGCACTGTAGCAGTGCTGCCATTTTTAATTGGGTACTGCTAAAATCTCTCCAAGAGGCAAGGTGTTAGGACTGTCACCTGGTCTCTATTGAAGATTTCTTTCTCAAGGTGAGTGATGTTATCCTAGGGCATGCACCCATAAAATAAAGGATAAATCACTTTTTGGACTGTTTGTCTCTCACCATTGACAACAGGGAAAGAATCAAGATGACTAGTTTGGAAGGGATGGCATTTTTATAGAGCCAGGGGAGATGAAGGATTTCTGCCTTTATTATATCAGTCTTAACTGGAACTTGGGTTATTAGCATACAGCCTTCATTGTTGCCATCTTTTCCTCATCTACCTAGAAAATACTTCTTTGCCAGGCTGCATGCCATGGAGCTTTGTGCAGCAATCTGGCTGTCTTCTGCACTGAAGAATTAGTGCCAGATACCAAGCTTGCTCTCAAGTCTTATCTTTCTCTGTACAATGGTTCTCCTGAAAAGAAATGTACAGTTCCTACTAAAGACACATCCTACTAAGGAACTCTCTCCCTTCAATGGTACCTTTCTGTTTCATGAATTACAATGAATAGAGTTCATCCTAAGTCATAATAAGTCAATATTTTTCTTGTCTTGAATAGGCTGTAGCCCAGGTGACAGAAAAAGAAGAGACAGGGCAGATTTAAAAGTCTAGAAAGCAAAAAGCGCACATAAAATGCTTTTTTAAAAAAGTCAAGATATTTAATCATTCTCCACTCCCTATGAAAATTACAGCTTTGTTTTTCTATGATGTCTGTGAAGTATTTTTGCAAAAATGTTTCTTGTTTTGTCTATAATTTTGTAGTGGAAAATGTTATGTTTTCTACTTATGTACGATAAACTAATCTAGTTCCAAGGGTATTTTTTTTTTATTTTATTTTCTGACAGAGAAAAATCCAAGTGGTCATCCTGACCATGAAACACCCGTTTCTTGAAACATCCCTGAATGAAGTATGCCTTCAGGACATGACAAATGGTTGGCTATTAAAGCAAAAGACCCCCATGACCCTCATTGTACATCACACTTTCTACTCATCTTAACGAAAAATCCATTGGGTGAAGTATAGGATGTGATAAGCAGTTCTGCTCCCTTCTATTGAAGATGGACAGGGAACCTGACTTGCTCTTGAAGAAGAGCTTTGTAATGGTTGCAAAGCCCTTTTGAGATTTAAGATCTGATCATCCATTTTCTACATAATTATTTTACATGCAGAAAAATTTTAGTGGAATATAAAATCTCTACTCCTTCAAAATCTGAGGTATATCATCGTGAATGAAAAAAAGGCTTTGGACAATCCCCTATCAAATTCAGGCTTATGTTCAATGGCTGGGCTGTTTCTTTCCACGCTGGTTACAGATATACAAGCCAACAGCAGATGCTGTGAGAATGTTCATTTGCCTTCTCTTCTTTCCATATGACTTCCCTCCCTCTGCTCTTGTTGCTTAATTGCCCTGGCCCACACTGTGGAGTGAGTAGGGAAGAGTTCAGAACGCTGTGCAGCCTGTGCAGTGTTTTTAGTAGCTACATAATATTCCAGCCCCCTTTGTTGCCAGCACAGATCGTCAGCAACAAAATTGTTGTTTCAATGAAACACAGACGATACATCTGAACCTTGATGATACCCTAGAACAAGATATTCTACATTATCATGAGCCTAAATATGTGTGCATATGTGTGTTTACAATGTGTGATGCCCTAGAACAAAATATTCCACATTATCATGAGCCTAAATTTGTATGGGCATGTATGAGTGCCATCTTCAGAACTGATAATATCTCAGTTTAATCTTCACATTTCTCTTACTTCTCTCCCCAAAAGTTAGCAATATTCTAAGCATTTTGGAAGAGCAAAGCATATAAACAGACTTTCGTTTTCTGCATAACATTTTTAATTAAGATTTAATTAAATATTTGTAGAGACATGAAAGTGTTGTCCCTGATATCTGTAAAATACTAATCCAAGAATTCATATACAGTTTGTTACCCATTTAAATGTAAGAGTATGCAGGTAACCACGAGGGAAGGTTTATAGTTTGTTTGCTAATTTGTTTAGGTTTTCTTGTTGTTACTATCCGAGGCAATGTATTGTGTTTGGTACATAGCTGGGCTACCAAGTCACTACTGTAATGAAGAGTTAAATGTAAGGATAGTTGCTATTCCTAAATGTTACCTCATTCCTCTGATAGTTTCACTGATTCAATAGGAATAGTTTTGTCCAGTGGAAGTGGAGAGTATTTTTTGGAAAATATATGTTTGTTTTCATTGCGACAGGAAATGCAACTACCTAAGTCAACACATAAAAAGGCATCCTGTGGAGTTGAGAGTGATGCCTAAAAGTAGTATTGCAAGAGTAATGACGCTTTAAATGCTCTACACTGCTATTTTAAGCAGAGGCCTCTGAAAGATATTAATTTTTTGTAAACACCACAAAAATGTTGGTTTTGCTGGATAAAATAACAGCTGCAAGGGAGACTGAAATTCTTTCTGAGATAACAAAGAACAAAGGAAAGGCTTTGAATCAGGATTTGTGTCACCTTTAACAGCTAAATAGTGCTCTCAGCTCAGTGGGCAGGATCGCCACTGAAAGCATTGTGTGATCACGTTAGACTATGCCCAAAGGGAGAATTTGGCCCAAATGGATGACCAAATCCAGGGCTGAGAGCCAGCAGACAGTAAATGAATTGTCCTTTCATTGAAGTCCTCCAGAAAGTGAAGAGGCTCATCCCTAAATCTGTGCTCTGACAGAAATAGGAGCAAGAGCAATTTAAGCCATGTCAGTCTTCATGGCTGACAGTGCAGCCCAGCAAACTCCGGTGCAGCACAAATGAGGAGGGAGTACATTGCAGTACAAGACTGAGTAGCTACACTTCTGTAGAAGTGGAATAACCTAAATGCCATTTTTAGAATGAAAATTGTTTTTGCTACTGCTCAGAAAATGAGTAATATCCCTAACTGAAATCTTTTGGTTTCAGGTCTAGGACCGAAAAAAGGCAATTCAGTCTCTAGTTCCCTAAGGCAGGGTCTTTGTGTATAATGTGTATTAGTCTGGAAGATTTATTCTGTACAAACGAAAGAACAACAAGATAGAGTTTGCTTATTCCTTAATAAGTTAGTACATATGCCCTGATGAGGTTTTCATCTTGCAGGTTTTGGTCCACTGTCTCTTTGGTCAGTGGCTTCAAGTAATTACAAGCTTTTT
Source organism: Manacus vitellinus (assembly GCF_001715985.3). Classification (NCBI taxonomy): domain Eukaryota; kingdom Metazoa; phylum Chordata; class Aves; order Passeriformes; family Pipridae; genus Manacus; species Manacus vitellinus. The sequence continues at coordinate 14,430,839 of NW_021939324.1, read as the reverse complement.
AAGTCTTTAACGCCCCTTTTTAACAGAAAAGGCTGGCTCTGCACATTTTGGCACTGCAATGTGGAATGAAAAATGTGAATGCTTTAAGAATGTATTTTTTTAAATACTGGAATATGTGTTTCACTTCAGTGCAAAGATAAAAAGACAGAAGGGGCTAGAAATGTAGATATCCCTCAATGACAGAGATTAAGATACAGTACATCATATTCTGCCCTTGAATGGGTCTGGGTCACACTGTCATAGAGGCAGTGGCCGATCAAGCACCACCTTCATGGGGTGGTAGGTTGAGACAGAAGGATTGAAACTCCCATCGGGAACAGTCGGTGCCAGCAGCCACTCACAGGTCACCAGAGCTTCAATACCAAGCTCTTTGGGTGACTTACAAGTTATATTTTAAGCACAACATCAGGTTTTCCTCACTTTTGCCTTGAGCTGGGCAACATGGACCCCTGTGAGATGTAAATCCAAGCACGTAAATAAGTAAATAAATCCAGCACAGATAGATGTTCCTGCTGAGAAATACACACCTAAAGACAGGGTAGAGGGAATGAGATGTACAAATGCTTGTTTAAATATGAAAGAGATGTTTATGGCCTTTCTGTTTGCTTCTAACAAATATTCCCATGCTCTCTGATTACTACAAAGATTTAATATTAAGCAATATGTCAGGCAAATAAAACCTGCACTGAGTCTGTAAAAAAGTAAATGAGCCCTCGTGAGCCCCTAGCACCTTGCTCCCACTCCTCCAGTCTAAGCCACCATGGGAGGTGACATGAAGGACAGGAGGTCAGTAGGTAGGGCTACTAAGGTAGGGAAATGAGCTAGAGTTTCTCCCCACCATGCAAGTATGGGGGAAATGGAAAGCAGCCAGGGTAATCCTTGTGCCTTTCCTCTGCAAAGCTAAGCTGCCCTGCTTAGCAGTGATCTGTAACAGAGCCCTCCAGGGTCAATTGCAGTCAGCAGTTTGGCTTGTTTGAATTCTGTATGCCTGGGTCCTTAATCTTAAGGTAGCACATGTGCCCTGTGGATATTTTTGTAAAACTGGAGTCTTTTTTACTTCCCTTAGAAAGGACTGGACTGAGCCACTAGTTTAGTGCAGATTGTAAGCTGACAGCATAGAAAGAGATATCATATTGCTGTATGTGAACAGCCTCTCTGTTTCTCTTTCTATGGGGCCCTTCAGTGTCTTTGGTCTATAGCCAAAGAGACTTGGACATTATAATGCTGGAGGTCACAGTTCCTGAGTTGTAGACACCCAGTGGTATTTCTAACATCCAAATCTGATTCATGGGTATGCTGGAAATTTGGCATCTTGCAGTGGGATTTGTTAGAAAGCAGCTGAGTAGGGAGCTGCCAAAGCTGGGCAATAATGCTGCCAAGGGGAGAAGGATACGTTTTAAATTGCATCCTTTTCTGAGAATTGACACTCTAACTCTGGGCAAAAGATGCCATTTTTTAATCACTCTACTGAACCTTCCCCTTTCTCTGAAGGAGTGGGAAACCTCATGTTTGGGTTTGAGAAAGGCCATTCTGCCCTGGTACTCTGGAGCCCACTGCAAACATCTGTAGAATGCCAGCTTGTCTTTATCAAGCTCTTTTCTTCCATGATGTTTGCAGGGGCCTGAATAAGCCAGGCTGCAGAAGTGTACTGCCTAAATTGTCTGTTACTGACATTGTTCCTGACTCTCCTCTTATTATGTCTTTCTTTTAATAGTAGGATTGTGAGTCCTTTAGGGAAGGATATGTCATTTTGCTCTTTGTTTTTCATCTTTAAATGACATTAATTCCTTGTGGTTCTAGACCAGGAAAGAAATGCAGTTCTTACTCTGTGTGTGTGCTTGCATCTGTTCAGAAAATAGATGCAGTGTCACCTGGTGTGTAACCACGAATACAGAAATTAGGACTATTGGTAGTGAGTTTTTTAAAACAGTTTTTTGGTAAGGCACTACTTGGTGACTACCATCACAGATAAGTAATTTGGACATCTGGAGTGGTGTGTAAGTTCAAAAGATCTAAATACTTACATTTATACTACTATATACTGTACATTTATGCATGGCCAACCACCTTTATGTTTGAGCAATTCTTTGCTGTCTGCTGAAACAGCAGAGAGTGGAAGAGAGAAATCTGTGAGTGTCTTCCCCTGGGATGTCATGGGCTGTATGATATCTGGAATAGGCTTTGATTAAGAGGCTACCTTGGCACAGGATGAGAATGGTGCATTAGTTGTCTTATGTGGTAACAAAAAATGCTGCTAACCAAGAGGCAGATCTTTAATAGCTTGTTTGACCTGTTTCACTACTAAATAAATATTTGACTTCAGATAACAGTCAACATTAAAAAAAAAATCAACAATGCTAGAAGAATTCCTGGGGGGATGGTATCACCATATTTATTTTTATCTATATTGTATTGAGCTCATCTCACTTAATTTTTCTTACCTGAAGGTTAGACACTCGGTTGTCCAGACTCCTTCACTAGTCTGTGGAGAAAGTTCTAGATGGGATGAATCACCTGCCAGGGGTGCTCTCTTTAGACATCTGTCTCAGATGGCATGAATGTTTCTCTGGAGTGCCTGTTTCTCTCCTATGTCTATACATGGAGGCACTTTACTACCCCAGCTAAAAGCCTAACTGTTAAACATACACAGCTGAGCAACCCCACCCTTCCTTGTGGGCACTCCTCATCTTTCCATCTTTCCTTTTTCACAGTGGAAAAGCTTATTAGGTAAGGAAGTGTCTTCAGTGCTAAAGTGATGGGGTAGCACTATATTATCCCTCACTTGCTAGCTCACTCTAATAGTCAAGTCTGGCCAGGTGTATCAGGACTTAATTAGATGTTGATACTTTGGTCTGTGTTTGGCCCCGCCACTTGTGAAAGTTTCTTCTTTTACTGCCAAGTTCTGAGAAAACAAGCACTGATAAATGAGAACTTCATCCTTGAAGCAAGCATCTTGTATAAGCTGAAATTAATTGCTGTCTTATGATTGTCTCGTCACCTTTCCAGGGCACTTGAAGGAGAAATTGAAGAGGATGGTGATGAAGTAAACCCCCACACTTATTTAGAAGAGACCCCTGAGGTTTAGTGTGCAAGTGCAGGGGATATTCCAAGGTACCCACGCATGCACAGAAGAGATGCCACTTGCATAACTGGGGGGTGGGATTGAAGGCCTCTAGCGAGGCGGCGCTGCCCACACCTGCCCAGGTAGACATCACCAATTAATTATATAAAAAGCAGATAGCTCATGAAGGGAGGAGGAATGAAAAATGCAAGCTTCACATCAAAGGACAACGTTGCCTTTTGCAGGGACGCTTGCTACCTTGTGAGCCTGCTGACTCTCCAAGAATGCAGCTTCTGCTATGGGTAATTGTAGGCATTCTAGGGCAGCAAGATAACTTCATATGCAACACCCGGGTGACTGGGGGAGTCATACTGAGGGCTTATTTCTCTCCTCCTTTCTCTCTCTTGGTTTTTTTTCGTTTTACTTGGCCACTCCTTTGTAATAAATATTGGGGTTTTTGAGCTTTCAACGGTGTTTTGGTTTCAATCTCAGCATCCTTTGAACTATTACACCAGGGAAGGGAAGTCCTGGGCTGATAAGACACCTCACTGTGGGAGATGAGTCTGAGGAAGAATACAAAAGATGGAGAGATCATTTGAGAGTGGAGGATACTGATGAAGACAAAGCCCCTCAAACCCTTGTTTGATGTTTTCCAGACTGTTTTATCATCATTGCAATATTGAGTTTCCCCATTTTGAGAGTTCATTGTATTTTCCCTATTTTTGTATTATTTCCTATTTATTTGAAATCCTGTTTCCCCATTGGTTAATTCCTTCTGCAGTGCAGCAGTTTCCTTATATGTCCCATGGTCCCTTATATGTTCAAGTCCGTCCCATGTTCTAACATATATGGTTCTATTTTGCATGCTCCTCCCAAGTTCTGCCCCTTCTTCCAGAAAGTTCAGCACCTGCCTTATGAAAGGCAGGAGCCATTTTAATAAAGTTGTTGGTTCACCCCCACACCCTGGAGTGACATGCCTTTCTCCCGTTTAAGACCATCACCTCATCTCCCATGAGAATCAGTGGGATGTGCCAGGGCTCCCAGCTGTGCTGGGTGAACCAGCATTTACCCGTCTCCCAGGGCTCATGGTGGGATCACCAGGGGTTTCACAGGTTACTGGTGGCTATTGTGCCAAGTACATATGCATGTGCCACAAGAGCTGCATGAGCCAGAGAAACACATGCCAGATCTGCCTAGTGAGTAGGAAATAGATTTTTCTGTGTAAATAGTGACACAGTAATGGAATAGACATGAGTTTTTCATGGGAAAGAAAGACTGGCAGAACTGTATCTACATTGCCTCCTGGAGAGCTCCTTCTTTACACCGAGTAGTTCCATCTGCAGTGGACTCCTAACTTGGGTCCCTTTTAGGAGGTGTGGAAAGAAATCAGGCTGTGAGTCTCACTCACACCTGTGAGACACTCACTCACACAGTGAGACTCAGTGTCTTACTTCTGCCAATAAAGCAAGTCATTCAAGTTCTTAATTCTTGGGCTCAGTGAAGGAACAACCAGTTGTGGACAATGGAGATGATTACCAAATTTCAATATTCTTAGAAAATAATTGAATAAACAGCATTGTGAAGCTCAAAGAGCTAGCCAGCTTAACCAGCTGCTAAACCTTGTTTGAGAAAGAAAGAAGATAAAATCCAAATATATTATCACTCCACCCTGGCTAGCCCACACTGCAAACTTCTTTGTCTCCACCTGTCTGCCACTCATTTAGACAGGCTGTCACTGTCAGCCATCCACTGGTCCAGCTTTACCCCAATTTTTTTAAGCCCTACAGCACTGTCATTTGATGTGTCTAGTCAGAGAATTAAAGTAGATGAAGACTGAGGATACCACTCCCTTAGGTAATGATATATTCTTATTCCCTCCAGCTATCTTCCTGACAACCCAGTCCTCCTCATCCTGGCCTTACTTCCTACTTTCAAAGACTGAAGAATAATTAAAACTCCTCTACATAAGGCATGGCTTCATTCAACAGTCATCTTAGACTCTGTTAAAAAATGCTTGTGACAGATGAGGTATATTCTGTACCATACCAATAGGTTAGTTGGCATGCCGTAGCCAGCAGGAAAAGAAGAACAAAAATACCTGGCATGCAAAAGCCAGGAAGGGAAGGAGACAAAACCACCCTAAGTGTATATATGCTTGAAATAAGGCCTTATCAATTTAAACAAAAATGCTGGACCTTGAAACTATTATGCAGGTACTATCCTGAATGCATTCAGCAGAGATAAAACCACTGAAATATATCTTCTTGATCCATCAGAGACTTTAGGATGAGATGGGACATACAGTTACTCTGGAAATCCATCAGTACTGCAAGTCGGGAGAATTACACTTTGGAGGTCAGCACGAGTGGGTCAAATTTCTTGGTTCCAAATTATGCTGGAAAGCAAACAAGAGATCTTTAATTAAATGAAACACAGTCACGTCAAGTCACCTAATGAGGAACTTTGGGAAGAAAGTTTCTAGAATAAGCAGTTTAAACACCATCAGACTATCAGAATGTGAATACTAGGGTGATCCTGGAAATGATCATTCTCATAACTTGTTCTTGCTATCAATGTTTGTCTCTGGTGTTATTAGTCATATATTTAGATGCAGCATTTACTGCTAGGAAGCTTCATTTCTATCTTAAAAATGCAGTCAAGGGAGTGAAAAGCTGTGCCTAAAAACCCTACAAAACTAATTTTTAACCAAAAGGCACCCACACCCAGTCATTCTGGCAAAATCATACTCTCTCAAAAAAGCAAAGCTCTCATGACTTGTGATATTATCACAGCCTTGCAATGCGTGCAGTCTTGCTTACTTGCAGTGTTACTTTTTTTTTTCTTAATTGTTTGAAATAGTTGATGTATCACAAGCTATTGTAACAAGAAAAGAGGTTTAGTAAAACAAAAAAAATAAACAAATGTGCCAGTGAATAGAATGGGTAGTCATAATTATTTTTAAGAGATAAAATAGGCAAACATGAGATGTAGAGCCAAAATAAGACTGAATGTGCCATGGTTTCCTTAATTATGTGGACACAGCTTCATGTTTCTCAAAGGTGATACAAAGAATACACACTGGCCACCAGATAATTGTTCTCCAAGAAGTTTTTCTTTGTTGCAGATTGGCCAAGGCAACACAAGTGGCTCTAACCCAGGCTGCAAAGGAAGCTAGGGCTGTGGTGACCCAGGGAAGCCTGCAAGTGTGCATTTATTCCACTCCACAAACTCCCCATCACTTTCAGCACAACCTGAATTGTCCACTTTATGTCAGCAAAGGGAAACCAAGAAACTGAGATATTCTCTTGAGAGTAATAACTAATAAAGCTGTCTTGTCTGGGTGATGACAGCTGAAAGCTACTAACAAGTATTGGTGAGCAAGTTTAAAAGGGGAAGGAGAATGATAACACCTGGTAAAGGGGAAGAAGTTCTCCCCTGCATCCAGACTGGAGTGAGCACAGATATGGGGGAAGCAGAAAGAGTTGTACTGCCCAGAGACACTGAGAATCCCTCAAAAATCCGCACTTCTAATTTTTTGTCCAGGTCTTAGCTCTCTTGGTTTTGTTTTTTCTTTTGTTGTTGTTGTTTGTTTGTTTCATGCTGACTGCAAAGTAAAAAGGTTGTTTGTGAACACCATAAATGCTCTACCCATCATGTAGTTCCCAGAGAGTTAAACTGGGAACTGGAGCTGTTATTGACTGCATAATCCCTAGAGAGAGCACCTGTGCCTGAGTAAGGTCCATGAGGCAATGAAGGTTAGACACACTGCTGGTGCAACTCCAGCTGAGCTGGCTTGAAAGAAGATAAGATGCAAAAGGCAGATCCTATACATAAGTCCTGTGACTACTCACAAAGAGGAACTAAGCTGGGACTATAACAAGATTTCTTGTGGATAAGAGACTGTAACTGAACATATCAGATGCTTCCAAAGGTAAGCCAGTACAAGTTCTGTGAGTTTTCTTTCTGGTTTCATAACCTTCATAGATTAAGTTTTTAGGAGGTGTAGTTTAGGTGTCAGAGGCAATTATACACTTGATTAATGTTTATTTGCATGTAAAATCCCATTGCTCTTTCACTACATAGTTTAATGAAGTTCCAGATACTGTTTTTAACCTGTTTGGTTGTTGCTAGTAACTGTAACTTTGGGCTTGCATGGTGAAGGGACTGGAGGGCTCCAACAGGATGGTATCTGAGTAGAAGTCTTGTTATCACCATGTGTGAGGTATTCCCTCTGCACACAGAGTTATATCTGTAACTAGCCAGTTAACAGAAGAAAACAGACTGTTCCTGGCCACAAGGTCTTGCTCTAGTGGCTAATCAGAGAGCTTTTCTAGCAAACTGAAGACTCATTTAACCTCTTACCTGGGGAACAAAGTGGATTCCAAGAATGAGATCTGCTCAGGATTTGTAAGGAAGGTGGTCTGAGCTTGTGGATATGTCTAAAGCTGGCTGGATTCCCAAATTGAATTTCTTTCATGTGAGGATTTTGCTTTGATATTATCTCATCCACAATTGATCTTCTTGTCTGAGGCTCAGAGATCTTAAGGAAACAACTCTGCTGACGGTATAGGCTTTAATATGGATGATTCTGTGTTTCCTTGCTTGCATCTGTAACTAATAAAGGAAGAGGAGTCACTTTGCACTTTACATTCTGTTGTCTATCATTCAGGGAGAGATGTAGGATAACAAATGATACACTGAGCAGAGCAAGACTAACTGTTTGGAAGAACATTCCCAGCTGGAAAATTAGGGGGAGTGTGGGAGAACATGGAGTGGCAGAGCAGCCTCAATCCTCAAAACTGCTTTTTCAAAAAACCCTGCTAGACATGGGTGGCCCTGATGCTTTTGTTTTTCCTTAAGGAAAATAGGCTACAGTACAGCACACTGCCTATCAATGATTGCTAACTGTGCCAATTGAAAGGATAAAAGAAACAAATTTAACATCAGTCTGAACTTTGTCCTTTATAAAAGGAATACCATATCTAATTGCCTGAATGCATTTTTTTCACATTTCTAGTTTTCTGATGACAACTTGAGAATATAACTTTTCAATAAGGTGTAGTGGTTTTGGTTAACTTCCCTTACACATATTTGAACACATAGTGCATGAAGTAAAAGTAAAGTTGGGATTGACAGACCAAATATGAAAAGTCAGAAAATTCTAAAAACTCACGGTGCAATTCCTTTGTTGGTGTGCATCTTGTATATTTTGCATGAGCAAGCTAATAACGAACTGCACTAGGCTTTCATTAGGACTCATACACCATATGGTTAGAACACCTTGAGTGTTTTAAGCATAACGTTAGCCACCTGAACCATTCTGCTTACGTTAGCAAGGGTGTCAGAGCACATTTGAGACCAAATGGTTTCTAGATCTGCCTTCTTGATGTTACCTCTCTTCTTCCACTTCATTGCTCCCCACCCTGGTCATGGCTTCCCTGCTGGAGTTTTTCTCATTGCTCCTTCCCCGGATGCTCCACTGGCTCCCGCATCTCTTCAGCATAAGGATGCTTAACCAGTTTGCAGATATTTTGATACCTAGAGACCACAGCAAAGGTAAGAAGGCCAGGTTTGAACACTCGCTGCATCCTACAGCCCCTAGTCAAACCAAACTCCAATCCACCATGCCACTATAGTGTTTTGTACTATAACAGTACCTGTGTGTCAAAATCAAATTTCCATGTCACACACTGCACAAATCAAAAATAAAATGCCAGCTCCTATCCTATCCTATAGATGTTATACCTTTATGACATGGTCTAACATAGTTCCATCTCAGTCAACTGGGGTGTAGTATACAGGCTGGCATTGCCTTCAGTGGATGGCTCGTGCAAAGTCACAATCAAATCATGGCTAGGCTTTGCAAACAAAGATTTGGGGAGGGGTTGTTACAAGCACACTGGTGGCTAAAAAGGCCAATACGAGATAGGCACGTCCGGTTGCAAAAGGCACAGCAGAAAGACTCCTTAGGCTGTTTTTCTTACATTGCAGGATGGCTGTGCAAGGTGTGCTTGGTGATCTCTTCTCCCTCAACAATTCCTGGATCTCTTTGTTGTTTTTGTCAAACCAGTCCTTGTTCTTCTTGAAGGAGAACCCTAAGGATTCTTCAGAGGACTGCTGGATGCTGTTTTTAATATGGTGCCAAAGTGTTTCAGGAGAGGCATGTATAGAATCTATGGAATGGTTTTTGAGCCTAGTTTGAAGATTTGCCTGGAATCTGTCTCTCACTGTGGCTGATTGCAGATTGTTAACTTGGAGTCTTCTCCTTAGGATACTGCACCTTTTGGGTTTGAACTTAAGTTTAAAGTTAAGTTTACAGCGCACAAGTTGATGGTCTGTTTGGCATTCTGCACTGGGCATCACGTGGGTACGGTGGACATCGTGGACATCTCTCTGTTGCACCAAGACATAAACGATGAGGTGCCAATGCTTAGATCTGGGATGCATCCAGGTTGTCTTCAGACTATTTTTCTGCTGAAAATAGTATTAGTGATGGTGAGCTGTTGCTCCACACAGAATTCTAGCAGAAGTCGACCATTATCGTTGCAGTTTCCAACACCATGGTTGCCTAACATTCCTTTCCAGGCTTCAAAGTTCTTTCCTACTCTGGCATTGAAATCACCAAGGATAATGATCTTGTCATCTGCAGGCACCTTTTGGGTAAGGTGGCGCAGGTCAGTGTAAAATTTATCTTTTTCAGCAGGGTCAGCTTGGAGAGTTGGGGCATATATACTAAAAAGGACAACGTGTTGTTTGTTGTGGAGTGGAAGGCGTAGGGAGATAATGCAGTCAGAGTGACCTGTTGGCAGATTTTCGAGTTTAGGAACAATAGAGTTTTTAATCATGAAGCCAACTCCTGAGAGATGCTTTTCAGTTCTGGGTTTACCTGACCAAAAGAGGGTGTAACTGGCACCATGTTCTCTGAGGCTGCCTTCCTCGTGAAGGCAAATTTCACTGAGAGCAGCAATGTCGATGTTGAGACATGGCAGCTCATGTGCAATTAGGGCAGAGCAACGCTCAGGATGTCCACTTTCCGCACTATCAAGCATGGTTCTGATGTTCCAACATGCTAGAGTTAATTTGGGTACACCTCTGGAGGCAGGTGTACCTTGTCTTTTGATCTTTGTGTGACCGCATTAGTAGAAGATGCCTGTTGGCCGCAGTTAACCAGCTGGGTGAAGGGGTAGATGAGCTTTGTTTAGGACACCTCTTCTAGGCCCCTCTCCGAGTGGAGCAAGCAGTGCTGTCCTTGAAAAGGCTGCTTGGTCATTCAGGGTGCTGCCCCAAGAGACTGTCATCTCCGAGGTCAGTCTCTAATGACTGAACCGCCTGCATGCAGGGTTGGGTCTGCGGCTCCCAGTGCACCTTTCACCTGCTGTTTCGACCCTCACCCGTTGCTACAGGGCTTTGCAAATGTGGGTAAAGCCTTCGAGCCTGTGCAGTGGAGTTTTTAGGTGAGACACAGCATGCACGGAACTGGACCCACTGTTTAATCCTAAGGTTCATCTGCCAGGGCCGAGCGAGCTTGGACGGTGGCAGTGAGGTCCTCAGGACATAGGTTTTCCTAGAGTGTCCTTCTCTTAGATGGATGGCCTTACAGGGCTAAGCGAGCTCCATCTGCCAGGGTTTGGAAATTAGAGTTGTCCTTCTCCTAGGATGGTTGCCAGAAGGCTAGTGAGCCCATCCTGCCCAGGGACACATTATATCTGACCCTTCAGTTTTGACCTGTCTGGCATGGGAGACCCTGCTGACAGCATGTACCATTGCCAGCATAGCTTGCAACCTCAGAGGGGTACCCAGGCTTCCTCCCCACTAAGACCCAACGGGTTGCCAGACCTCCTCCCCCTCCTCCAAATTGGACTGGCAAACCTCTGTGCACTCTGAAGTTCCTCCTCTCTTCTCCCCTCCTTCGGGGCGGCCACTGGGAGCCGTGCAAAGTCACACTACCCTGGGTATTGCTGTTCATGCTCTTCTCTCCCTGCGTGCTTATTTCTCGTCAGTGCCCATCCTCCTGCACGAACAGATTATGTTACAGGTGACACTTTTCTCTCTAAACTAGTTTAACCTTTTTATACTTGTTGGGCCCCTGACTACTGCTAGGCCTTCACCACTTCCTTCAGCTAAACTTGAACAGACTCTTTAAATACTAACACTGTGCTTTGGGGTTTCCACATTTTAATTGGGATATTAAAATGTTGTTAAACTTGCCATGCTGCTGCTCCTAAATTCATGGCTCTGTCCCATCTCTGTCTGTCTGACTGGAATAGCAACAGCAGACTGGTTTCACTTGCAGGTTCTCACCAATGAGCATATCATTATTATTCTTGCCAGAACAGTATTTCTTTCACCATTATAATTGTTAGATTCACTTCATCATCCTTCTTTCACCCTTTCTACAATTACAAATAACAATAAACATTAAATGTGTCAATCAAGCATAGTCTGTTCCTTTATTCCCAGAGAACTGGGATACTGTGTAGTCCACAATATCAAAAGTAAGGAAATACAGTAATAGATTTGATGCTTTTAATGATCTCCTCCTGGATTTTTAAGTGTATTTCTGTGGTTTTCATGTGAAAGTCACAGATATTTTAGCATCACTTTTCACACTTTTATGTATTTCCTGGGTCTAAAGATTATTATTGTTTAATAATGTGGCAGACAACCAGACAACTGAAGAAACAGAAATGTGGAACTTGTGTATGGTATAGGAGAAGCAGGACACAAAACTGGCATAGAGATATTGCATATTTAATGATTTCTTTTTTTGATACTGATAACATCTTGTAAAAATCAGAGCTGATGCAGTTCTTATAAAATTTTCCACAAATTACCTTGTGCATGGAGTAGCAAGTATGAAGTTGAAAAAATATGCAGTAGAAACAGCTCTAGACAAGTACAGTCTGTCTTTGAAATACAATGATACATAAGGTCCTAGTCTAAGCATCATCAGTACAAGGAGGTTTATTGGCATGGGTGGAGACATTTTGGAGACAGAGAGCTTTTTTCTTTTCCTCTTTGTTTGCTTAAAGTGAAATATAGCACTAAAAATGTGTTGGGGATCTGATCTCGACTTTGAGAATTCCAGAAAGACCTCAATCATGTCAACAGCCTGTCAATGTTTTAGCCTTGTTGGAGTCTGGCTAGAAAACAACAACCTTGTCTATGAAAACATTAACAAAGTCTTTTATTTCCATATTGCCACCAGATGATTAATTTCACATTTTTAAGTGTAAAATTGGACTTTCCAATAAAAGGAGAAAAGAGTAGGGAGATGATCCTTGCAGAGTCCTGCAGAAGCACTGGTATTTCCCAGCATGGGGGAGAAGGTGGATTGGCTTCACCCCTCATACCTGCCTGTGAGCCCAGTGCAGTGCAGGCAGCTGCAGCCTCTCTGCTGCAGCCCGGCCCAGACACCTTGTGATCATTTCTCTAAAGAGGAGTATCTCCAGCAGGAAAGCAGGAAGGATAGAGCATGGTGCCACAGTCGGGACATTGGCCAGGAAGGTGGGAAAACCCTTTTGTTCCTGATGCATCTGAGTAGTGTGGAGTGCATGCCTTCCGTTCTCATCCCACAAAAAAACCCTGGCCCAGGGATGCTCTTCACATTTCTGTGTTCTTGTTGCTGTTGTCAAAGCTGTGCCATTCCTGGGAAATATTCGGTTTAACCAACAGTTATTTTTAGATGGATAAAACTTTCCTCAAAAATGCTTCTACCTGCTGTGCTGAATACGTACTCACTCCTGCTCACAACCCCATTGCTTTGAAAGGATTGTTCATGGCAGTCTGTTTTTCTGAAACCCTCATCCTGGCCTGGTGCCCCATTATTTTAATAGGGGAAAATAGTAGCACAAAACTGAGGGGGACTGGTATGAATTCTTTGAGCCATTTAAGCTGCCACTCAGTTAAAAATCAGACCCTTCAAACACAAAGCTGCAACAGACATTAAGGTAGCCAGCTAACAAAAAAAGTTTTTAAAAAAATTTGGCATTTTTTCTTCAAACTGCTCAGAATTCGTAATGCTTATAATATGTCTGTCAGCTTTACAGAAAGAGGAAACTTCCAATACCTGCCTATGGAAATTTTTATGGACTTTTTTTTAAATTAAATAGAAGCACACAACAAGTGACTATTATAATTTAAAATATCTGTCATTGTGCAAACACAGAGCAAAGCCTGCTGATGCCTTGACTGATCTGACAGAAGCATATCCAGCTAGGAGAGGACTTCAAATGAAGAGGGTAGGAGAGGTGTCCATCTATATTAGACACTGGCTTGTCAGGAATCCTTTCTCCCACTGGAGCAGTACTAGGGCTGAGTGGAGCACCGCTTCCTGCAAGCCAATCCAAAGTCAGGACCTCTGCAGATGCAGGCTGATCTCCTGCCTCCCTGCCAAGCAGAGCACTGTTTCAGAAAGGTGCTCCTGGGGGAGCAAGAAGGGCTGGCAGGGCAAGAGAGACAATTTAACCTAGTTTAATAGCCTTTTCACAGAATTGCTTGGTAATTACAAAAAATGTGTTCTGATTCAGTATTTATATTTTAATTGGATTTATCCAGGAAAATCATTTTGGATTTGGTATGACAAGGTTTGAATTGCAAAACAAGCTTTGCAAATATATTAATCAAGTCAGCCTGCTATGAGAATGACAGCCTCTTTTGCCACAGTGGGACTTTTTTATTGGTAGACTCAAGTGCTTAAATAAGCAGACATTATGTGTTTATTCTCTAGGGGAAAGTATAGGCCAGTGTTTTCAATTTGCTCTTTGAAGGCCTACCCACAAAATCATATAGGTGTAAGAGCCCTGTCAGAAGCTCCTTGCACCTGAAAGGACAGCATGGACACCTTCCATGTGTGGGTCTGTGGAGCAGACAGTCTTTTTCTTCAGTTGCAGCTCATCTGTGTGGGAAAGCTCAATTTAAGGCAAGGCATCTTCATCCACTAGGTGCTTGAGAATTCACCCATCCATGCCCATGATGGTCTGTAGGGTTAGGAGGGTATGCAAAGCTCTCTCTTCTGAATGTATTATGATGCTGGGGGAGGAGTGGCTGGAAATCTGCCCAGCAGAAAAGCACCTGGAGGTGTTGGCTGACATCTGCTGAAAATGAGCCAGCAGTGTGCCCAGGTGGCCAAGAAGACCAATGCCATCCTGGCCTGTATCAGCAATAGTGTGGCCAGCAGGACCAGGGAAGTCATTGTGCCTCTGTACTGGGCACTGGTGAGGCTGCACCTTGAGTCCTGTGTCCAGTTCTGGGCACAGTACAAGAAGGATATTGAGGTGCTTGAGTTTGTCCAGAGAAGGGCAACAGAGCTGGGGAAGGATCATAATCTTAAGAGGAGCAGCTGAGGGAGCTGGGGTTGTTTAGCCTGGAGAAAAGGAGGTTCGGGGAGACCTCATCGCTCTCCATAATTACCTGAAAGGAGGTTGTAGCCAGGTGGGGCTTTGCCTCTTCTTGCAGGCAACCAGTGACAGGAAATGGCCTCAAGCTCTGCCAGGGGAGCTTCAGGTTGGACATCAGGAAGAATTTCTTCACTGAAAGGGTTGTTAAGCATTGGAACAAGCTTCCTAGGGAAGTGGTGGAGTCACCCCATCCAGGAGTGTTCAAGAAATAACTTAACATACCACTTAGTGCTATGGTTTACTTGACAAGATAATGTTTGGTCAAAGGTTGGACTCAACGATCTTGGAGTTCTTTTTCAACCTTGATGATTTTATGAAAGTTAGGGAACTAGAGCCTGTGAATGCCCCAGTAGGAGGCAATGCTGCCCACCACCACTAAGATTCAGATAACATGATAACTGCTGCTCTACCATAATAATAAGCCCTTATGTAAACACACTTGATGTGAATATTCACAAATGAAAAAGGTCTTTGCCAAAATCCTGACCTCAACCTCTCAGTTGAAGGAGTAATCTTGTTAATTTCATAAGATTGCTTGCCTAAATACATACCACTCATGTGAAGAAAGTGATATTATTTAGCCCTAAACAAATTAGGTTGTGCTAAGCAGATTGATAAGTGAGGACAGCAAAGGGGTAACAGAGTTCATTTTGTTTTGAAAGATTATTTGATTATTCTTTAAAAGTGTACAGAATAGAAGACATTTGCATTTTTTTTTTTTTTATCGAAAGTAATCCAACCCTCTCCTAACCTTCATTTTAGCAGGCTGAATAAGCCAATTTATAGAAATTACTTTGATTTGCCACTTCCCTTCTGAATAGTGGTTGCTGTATATCCCTGGGACACTGTCTCTGGAAGGCTTGTGTTCCCCAAGCACCCCAGCCTGCTCACTTTCTTGACATACTCCTGCAGTGCAGATATATCTGAGATCATCTGGAAAGGTTCTCCTGCTGAACCTGATAGCCTTCTGGGAGACATCTGTGCTCCTTTAGGCTAAGCTGGATAAGCAGTAGCTAGAAAACAAAACCTCCTTCAGAAGGTTAGGTGCATTGGTGGTAATGCAAAACAAAAATAAGAGAGGAGGCATGATAATTTCTATTAAAATCATGGTTGCAGCTCCTCGTGACTTTCTGCCTAAAGGTACATTCAAAAAGTAAGGGCAATCTTTTTAATGCAGAATAAGCTAAAGGGCCTCAACACTGGGATAGAAACAGAGAAGTTAGCACTCAGTCCAATAGCAGAGTGCATTCTGCATGTCCTTGTGAATTTTATTAGTTACTTCAGCTGAATACTAAGTCTTTGAAAACTGGATTTATGTATGTTCATTAACAATTGTTCATATAAGCATTTGCCAATGACTGCTAAAAACTCTGCACTCTGCTTTTTACCTTGTTTATCTGCAGTCAGGTGTTTAGAGCTCTCAAGCCAGATACCATTGCCAAAAATCACGCCTTAGAGAAAAAAATATAGTGGTTTTTTTTTTGTAAAAAGCAGGGATGTTACTTGCTGGTGGTAGTACATTCCTTTCCTGTACTGCTCACGGGCTGTCACCTTCTACCAAAGTCCCCAAGTATTTATGTTGAGAATTGAAGTGGTTTTTCGTGAAAGGGGCTTTATAAATATATTAAACAGTTTATTCTAATTCAGTGAGAAACATTACATCATCACTTGTTTCTCCAAGGTATAAGCCTCTGAACCAACTAAGGATAAGAATATATGGTTAGTTTTCTAAAGAAACTGACAAATTAAGTAAAAATTAATAGGAACAAAAGAGATATTTATCTAATTTTCTTTCTGCACAATTACTTTCCATAACTGCTGGGGCTTTGTTCCATAGTATATACTAGTGGTGCTTTTTTAGATATAAAAGTCATAGAATTTACTGAATCTAGGGTTTTAGATAAAAATATAAATTTAGGCATTTAAGGCAATATAAGTAAAAAGGCCTTCAAGGTAACTAAGGCTCCCTTTTACTTGTAGCTTTATTATTACAGGCTTATTAAAATAATTCTCAGCAACATTAATTGCCTTCCAAGAAACAGAACACTGAATTAAAAGAAAAGTAATTCTGAATCATGTGCTAAGATACCCAGTAGTATTAAATTTAATCAGTAAGCTTTGCATCTAATGAGTCTAGTTGTGGAGCTACCCAATTAATGTATTCTTGTTATGGTGGAGTTAGTCTGAATTAAATGCAAACTACCAAGAAGGAACTAGCTATTTAATTAGCTCTATTAAGACACTAGGTTTTTCAACCTATTATTACCTAAAGTTGCTACATAATGGTGAAAATTTATCTGTCAGTAAAGACACAAATCTTATGTAAAAGACTGAGAAACCTGTTTTACTACAAGCGTCCAAATAGCAGGTAAGTTTTCTTAAAAAGTTAGAAGGTAGATTTTCTGTGGTATTGGCTTAACCTGAGTGATTTTTATAAAAACAAAACAAACAAAAAGATGGAACCATCTCTTGAATTAATGACTCTGACAAACTAACACTGAAGAAGTCTTATTAATATAACATTATTGACATGGGCTGAGTGGCAGCTTGCAAAACAGAGTGAGAGAAACAGAAAATTTAAGAATGCTATAAGTTTTAAATAAAACATAAAACCATTTTGTGTGTATGCGTGTGTGTGGAGGACCATTACACATAAGTCATTGTTTGATATATGGCATATAATTACAGCAAGTTTGTAGCAGGTTCCATGATACCTGTCAATTATCAGCAGGCAGAAAATGAAGATAACATACATAATTCATCAGCATACTGCCCTTTGTTGTTAAGCTGGCTGATTTAGCTCCATAACATAACTGCTTGTTTAAAGTAATAGATTTAAATTCAAATGAAATACTGTTACCTTTTCAAAATGTGTTCAGTTGTTATACAGATTCAGATGCATATATATGCATTGCTAAATGTTAGCAACGAGGACTTCACTACAACTACACAGATTTATACGTGTACACAAATCCGTTGTATTATGAGGAGGAAAAGAGATGTTGTCAGTATCAGTCAGCCCTTATATTCTTGCATGAGAGAATCTGTTAGCCAATTCTGACCTTCAATAGAAAACAATTACCATTTAAACTGATTGTAATGTCCTTAATATATTTATTTATTCTGCAACTCTCACTGAAATTATTTTAAGATTTGCAAATATACTTTAAAATTAGTTTTAAAAAAGTGTAGAGGCCAATTCAGATTGATTTCTCCTGCTGTAGCATTTGATTCTGCCTGCTTGAAGTCAGATAGAAAAAAGCCATCCAGATAAGGGGTAGCAGAAAGTAGTGATTAGTTATTGTGTTGAGGATTTTCATGCTTTTTTGGTCTGAGTAGGAGTGCTCTCATTTAAGAATAAAAAAAAGTAAAAAACCCAGCATTATCAAGATTAAAAAAGGCCTAATAGGAATACAGAGGATCTGGAAATTATTAGTATCCATTGCCTGGGTATGAAGAGACAAAAATTTGACATTTGGAGGGGGACAGACCTGAGACACGATATAAATTTGTGAACAGTACAGAGAATATAAAGGAGAGAGAAATTTACTGGGTTTATTTACTATTTCAGAATACAAGAAGGAGAAGGCACATTGTGAAATCAGAAGAATATTAATTAAAAAATCATCAAGTGGCTTCTACATAAAAGCAAGGTGTTTGCAGTTGGAGTTCCCTCCCACAGTGTGAGTGGGAGTAAAAAGCTCTTTTGCACAAGGAGGATTTCTATAAAATTTGAAGTTTTATGAGTGATGAATGCATTCACACCCAGATATAAAGCAAGCTGTGGACATTCTCATTGTGTACAAAGTTCCATGCTATTGTACCACAGCTGCCACTATCTGATGGAGGCATTTGCCTTAGGGGAGGTTGGTGTTACTTGCCTTTGCTGGGTTTGATTCTAGATAGGTAGATGTACTGTGCAGCTAGAATACAGCACAGCCCCTGTTATTGCTAAATTAGCATAAAAATCTTCCAAGAGGCAAATCCTTTCCATTCAGAAAATTATTTTTCCTAGGTAGAATAACAAAATCTAGTAAATCAGATGACATGTAGAAACACACGACAAAAGTGATCTGAAAAGAAAGGTAGAAAAATGGGCATGGGATCTGTCCTCTCCACCTGGGCTGCAGTTAACAAAAGACCTCACTAGCAGCCTAGCCTTGGCCTGTAACCCTTTCCAAGCTTCTAGACTTCCATTACCAGCCCGAATGAGGCCTTGAATAATCTCTCTCACATCTGAAGGGCAAATCCTACCAATTCTGCTTAGTAAAATGTTTTAAGTTTTCAAAAGATTGTTGGTGGGGATAGCAAAAGAAGCAATTGATTACATCCCAGCTTATACAGTTTAAAAAATGGGACAACAGTCTGCAAAACTAGCTTTGTGGGAGAGGGTGAGGCTGGCTCCTGTCCCAACCTCTGAAGATTCCCTTGAAGGCCAGGGACTTTCTCCTTAGCTACTAAGGTGTTTATCCTTTCTGTGTGGGTTCTGGAGCTAACTGATTATTCAGTGGCTGGGGCATCCTTCTTCTAGACCCAAGAAGAAGTTTCAGGTACTGCATCTCATTTTATATTTTATCATTCAAACTCATCTCTTACATAAGATGCTGCCTATTTGTTCTAGAAAATGCAAAATTAAATATCCATAATTAAAATAAGGTTTTGGATATCATGCTTTGGTTAGCTGCAAATAAATTCAAATCAATTTGTCAGCATTTAAAATACAATGTGTTGCCATATTTGTGTCTAACACACAATATACATTATTTATCCATAGTAGCATTGTAAAAAGTAAGCAGCATATTTTGATATGCATGATGCATTTCTCATAAGTCATTTCTCATAAGTAGGTAAAACTGTATTCAAATATAGGTGCTGAATAAACAAAATATTTATTGTACTCACAAATTATCTGTATACCATAAATGTAAAAAATTACTGTACTGCTGATTATTTCCCCTGAGTACACACAAAATAGTGCCAAAGGGCAGAACATTACCAGACTAGTTCAACCACACCTCAGGCTTCCTGCAGGCGTACTGAAACAAAGATCTCCATATATTTTTTTTGTCTTTGTTGCCCTTTCTCTCGCCTTGGTGACTACTTTACACACGTGGTCACTATGTGGGAACAAGATGGCAGGAAGATGCAGAATGTAAGAGCTTGAAAGCAGCTGCAGTTTGGGATGAGCAGAGGACGTTGTTCCCCTGTAGTAAGATGGAGTCACCCAAATACGTGGACAGTGATCATACAGAAGTAAGGGTAAAGACAGATTAGGTTGCTCAAAGTACCATCTAACCCAAACTTGAACATTTCTAGGATTGGGGCATCCACAGCTTCTTGGAGCAACCTGTTCCAGTGCCTCACCACCCTCACAGTAAATAATTTCTTCTTGACTTCTAATATAAACCTGTGCAGTTTTGGCCAGAGTAGTTAATTTGGATTTGTGTAGAATTTGGAATTTGTGCTGAACATGAGGTTGATAATGGAGAGATGCTTTTGCTGTTGCTGAGCAGTGCTTACACAGGGCCAAGGCCTTTTCTGCTTTTCACATTGCCACAGTGGCAAGGAAGTTGACAGTGCAAGGGAAGCTGGGAGGAGACACAGCCAGGACAGGTGGCCTCAACTGATCAAAGGGATATTCCATACAATATGGCATCATGATCAGTATATAAAGAGAAGGAAATAAGGAAGGAGGAAGGGGGGAACATCTGGAGTGACAGCGTTTGTCTTCCCAAGTAATTGTCACAAGTGATGGGGCACTGCTCTACTGTCCATGGGAAGCAGTGATTTCATGCCTTGTTTTGCTTTGCTTGTGTGTGTGCTTTTTGCTTTCCCTATGAAATTGTCTCTGTCTCAACCCAGGACTTTTGTAGGTTTTACCCTCATGATTCTCTCCCCAGCCCCACTGGTGGAGGGGGAGCAAGCAGCTATATGGTGCTTTCTACTTCTAGCTTAAAATCATTACCACTTGTCATATCACTATCTACCAGCATAAAAAAGTCTCTCTGGCTTTCTTGTAGGCTCCCTTTAGGTATTGGAAGGTGTTATAAGGTCTCCCTGGAGCCTTCTGTTCTCCAGGCTGAACAACCCCAACTTTCTCAGCCTTTCCTCAAAGGAGACATGCTCCATCCCTCTTCTGACCATCTCCAACAGATCCATGTCTTTCCTGTGCTAGGGAATCCAGAGCTGGATGCAGTCTTCCATGTGGTGTCTCACCAGAGCAGAGCAAGGGGCAGAATCCCCTCTCTCGCCCTGCTGGCCATGCTGCTTTGGATGCAGCCCGGGATACAATTGGCTTTCTGGGGTGCAAGTACACGTTGCTGGGTCATGTCCAGCCTCTCATCCACCAGCAGCCCAAAGTCCTTGCCACCAGAGCTGCTCTCAAACCCTTCATCCCCCAACCTGTATTCATACTGGGGACTGCTCTGACCCAGGTGTGGCACCTTTCACTTGGTCTCCTTGGACCTCATGATGTTCACATGGGCCCACTTCACAAGCTTGTCCAGGATCCCCTGGATAGCATCCCTTCCATCAGTTGAATAAGTTAGAGACCTATTCCTCTGAATAGGTCACAGACTATGTTTTCTATGAAACACTACAAACTCTTATCATATTCTTGCTATAAAATAGTTGATATCCATGCAATCTCATATTCTTTACAAGTTCAAATTGATTCCAATTGAGTAATGTTCACATGGCTTGAAGATGAATATAGAAACCAAAACTAAAACACATTAAAGTATAAACCTGGGTAACTGCTCTAAAAATTGCATATGTATAATATTTGTAATGTTCATGGTCAGTATAAAGATATGAGTAGCTTCTAGCAGAGCCAAATTCAAAGGCTTTACTGAGAGAGTGTGGGCTTTTGGGTTTCCTTGAAAAAGTTGCTGCCAAGGACTATGCCAGTCTCTGTTAACCTTCCTTTTTTGACAAAATAGTGGACATAATCCCAGTTACTCAGATGAAAGGCAAAGGACTTTAAACCTCCAGTATGCAGTGGTGTCCTGGCAGCGGGATAACACATATTAAGATAGCTAGACTCAGACACACACTAGGAACTTATAATTTTTCAGATTAGTTATATGTAGCAGCTGCTTTTTATTACAGAGTTTTCAGATGCAGAATGTCAGGTGGCATAAATCATCAAATCCATTGAAGTCTACTGGAACTATGATAATTTACATCAGATGAAAATCTAAACTATCATTGGAGATATAGACTCACTACAGGAATCTTAAATGAGAAATGCTGCCAAGTAGATAGAGCAAAACCTCTGGAAAATCATTTGATCTGATTGTGTCAGTCAGTCCATATGTCAAAGAACAGTGTGATAGTCTGGGCAATGCCTGCCAATTTGTGGATATGATTTCACAACACCAGAGTAGGTAAGAATTTTGAAGCCTGGAAAGGAGTATTAGGCAAGCATGGTGTTGGAAACTGCAACGATAATGGTTGACTTCTGCTAGAATTCTGTGTGGAGCAACAGCTCACCATCACTAATACTATTTTCAGCAGAAAAATAGTCTGAAGACAACCTGGATGCATCCCAGATCTTAAGCATTGGCACCTCATCCATTATGTCTTGGTGCAACAGAGAGATGTCTGCGATGTCCACCGTACCCATGTGATGCCCAGCGCAGAATGCCAGACCATCGACCTGTGTGCTGGAAACTCAACTTCAATCTCAAATTCAAACCTAAAGGGGCAGTATCCCAAGGAGGAGACTCCAGGTTAACAATCTCCAATCAGCCACAGTGAGAGACAGATTCCAGGCAAATCTTCAAACTAGGCTCAAATGGAAAACCATTCCGTAGATTCTATATATGCCTCTCCTGAAACACTTTGGCACCATATTAAAAACAGCATCCAGCAGTCCTCTGAAGAATCCTTGATGCCAATTTTAATGCCCCAAACAGGCACAGAGAAACTGCTCAGAGACAGAGTTTTTAGTCTATAAGCAGGAGGTATTTATTGCAGCATTGGGGAACTCCCAGCTCGCGCTGGACACAGAGTTCCGAAGCAGGCAGTGAACAGCTGCACTATTTATACAGTTTTTGTGAAAGATTACATCATCATCTCATATATATTTATGTTATTGCAACATCTAGTTATAATACTCATAACAGGCGGACTTGAGGCGGAGTCAGGGGTGTGGTCATCAATTTGGGGACAGTTTTGAGGGTACATCCTGTTACTTCAGCCTCAGAGTGGTCATTTTTCTCTCTTCTCCCTCACTGAACTCCTGAACTCTTTAATTTTGTCTGACTCCAATATGTGTTTGGCAGGAGTTTCTGATATTTGGCAAGAGTGCCTAGGCCTTGGCTCATCTCCTTTTCCTTATCTCCCTCTGTCCTCTTTCCATTTGTCTATGTTAGCATTTTGTTCTCTTACTTCATGTTCTTTGTGTCAGTATGTCCGCATTCCTTAATGAATTTATTATATTCGTTGTTCTTGAAAATCAGTTCTTTATGCCTTTGCTCCGAGCACGCATTCTGAGTTAACTCTTCAAACCTTGTTTTGCTATATTAAGTTAACCTTTCAGGCTTTGCTCTGTATCATCCTTAGGGTTCTCCTTCAAGAAGAACAAGGACTAGTTTGATGAAAACAATCAAGAAATCCAGGAACTGTTGAGGAAGAAGAGAACCACTCACCAAGCACACCTTGCACTGCCATCCTGTCATGCAAGAAAAACAGCCTTTTGTCTTGCATGCAGCAAGCTCCAACAGAAACTCCGTGACATCCAGAACAAGTGGTGGATCGATCTAGCTCAAAAAACTCAATTATGCTCAGAAACAGGTGATCACAGAGGATTCTATGAGGCCCTGAAAACAGCATACAGGCCTACATACCAGGTACAAAGCCCTCTACTCAGCGCAGATGGGCAAATGCTTCTAACAGATAAAACCTCCATTCTGAATCGATGGTCTGAACACTTTCAGACCCTTTTCATGCACTGCATGTTAAATTTCACGAGTCTGTGGTGTGCTGTTGGGAACTAGGCGAACTACCATCAGACCTTCGTGATGCAGTCACCATCACTTTGTATAAGAAGAAAGGAATTAGATCAGACTGCTCAAACTACCGTGGTATTACTCTGCTCTCCATTGCTGGCAAAATCCTGGCAAGAATATTCTTGAACAGACTAATACCCGCTATAGCAGAAGGAATTCTACCTGAAAGCCAATGTGGTTTCAGAGCCAACAGGAGTACCACAGACATGGTATTTGTTCTCAGACAACTGCAAGAGAAATGTAGGGAATGGAACAAAGGTCTTTTTGTTGACCTCACCAAGGCTTTCAATACTGTAAGCAGAAAAGGTCTATGGCAGATTTTGGAACGATTAGGTTGTCCTCCCAAGTTCCTTAAAACGATCATCTCACTCCATGAGGATCAACACGGCCAAGTCAGAGATGGCAATGCACTTTCTGAGCCCTTTCTAATAACTAATGGTGTGAAACAAGGTTGCGTTCTCGCACCAACCCTATTCACAGTCTTTTTCAGCATGATGCTCCAAAGGGCCATGGCAGACATTGATGAAGCCTATTCAACCTAAGACGACTGAAGGCCCATACTAAGACCTTAAACCATCTTGTCCGGGATTGACGGAGAGATAGACAACAGGTTAGCAAAGGCAAATAGTGCCTTCGGAAAGCTTCATAAAAGAGTTTGGCAAAATAAACACTTGAAGAAAAGTACAAAGATCAGTGTTTACAGAGTCACTATGCTGTCTACTCTCTTATATGGATCTGAATCATGGGTCATCTACCGCCACCACCTGCGACTCCTAGAACGCTTCCATCAATGCTGTCTCCGTACAATCATTAACATTCACTGGACAGATTACATGACTGATATGTTTGTTCTAGAACAAGCAGCAATCACAAGTATTGAGGCCATGTTGTTGAGAACACAGCTGCGCTGGGCAGGGCACATCTCCAGGATGAAGGACCACCACCTCCCTAAGATCTTGCTTTATGGTGAACTTGCCACCAGCTGCCACGTGAGAGGAGCCCCAAAGAAAAGATACAAGGACTCCCTGAAACAACATCTCAGCCTTGGCCATATTGACCACCATAACTGGTCTACTCTGGCCTCCAATCGGGAGGTCTGGAGACACGCCATCTATAACGCTGCTGATGCCTTTGAGAAAGCACGCAGAATCACCCTTGAGGAGAAAAGACAATGAAGAAAGAATCATGTCTTGCAGAATACACCACCTAAGGAGTCTTTCTGCTGTGCCTTTTGCAACTGGACATGTCTATCTCATATTGGCCTTTTTAGCCACCAGTGTGCTTGTAACAAACATAGGTAGAGTCCTTCCCAAATCTTCATTCATGAAGCCCAGCCATGATGAATTTAAAGTGCAGATTAGACTCACCATTTTGTAGTCAAAACAAGATTATACCTATGGAGTTGAAACAGACTCCAAGAGTACCTCAGCCAGGAATACTTTCAGCCTGGAAGAGCAATCAGACTGCTGCTACAAACAATTGTTATCACAGCTCTTTTACAAAAGCCTGGTGTGTAACTGAGGAAAATCTAATCAGAATTTAAAGAGACTTGGGCTCTTTCAGAAGAGAAACCTCCTTCAATCCAAAGAAAGAAAGTAAAACTGGGGAAAGGAGGATGGAGAAGGTTTTGCCTCCTTTCCTCAAAACCACAGATCAATTTTTTTTTTCTCCCAGTGCCCATGAGAAAGGGGGATATGATGGTCAAGTGTACGTGTGAGTAGACCAGCAAATGCAGTGCTGCTTTGCACAGTTTCTCCTTGTGACCTTGTTGCAACACAAACAATAGCATCTGAGATGCAAGACTAGCAGAAAGCGGCAAAAATGAACTGTGGAGGCATGAGGTATAAACTATTGTCTCATAAAAGGAGTATTGCCAGGCAGAGTCTTTGCCATAGAGGGGACACACAGAGATTCAAAGTTAAAGATGATTCTTAAAAGCATACAGTACAAAAATGGAGTTCTCAAGGCATGGAAACATAGGACCACCCACCTGAGAGGTTCAGATACATGACATACAGAATACTTAATCTGATGCTTTGCTTACTGTGCTGGTTTTGGCTGGAGTAGAGTCAAGTTTCTTCACAGTGCCTAGTATGGGGCTGTGTTTTGGATTTGTGCTCAACACGCTGTTCATAATATAGAGATGTTTTTGTTATTGCTGAGCAGTGCTTACACAGAGATAAGGCCTTTTCTGCTTTTTTGTACTGTCACATGCAAAGAAGTTAGAAGCAGACACAGCTGGGACAGGTGACTGAAACTGACCAAAGGAATATTCCATATCATATGTCATCATGCTCAGTATAGAAAGGGAGGGGAAGAAGGAAGGAGGAAGGGAGGATCTTTTGGACTTGTGGTATTTGTAACCATCACAAGTGATGGGGCCCTCCTCTCCTGGAGATGGCTGAACACCTGCCTGCCCATGGGAAGCAGTTAATTAATGCCTTGTTTTGTTTTGCTTGTGTGTGGAGCTTTTGCTTTCCCTATTAAACTGTCTTTATTTCAGCTCAGGAGTTTTGTAGCTTTCACCCTCATGATCCTCTCCCTGATCTCAGTGGTGGAGGAGTGAGAGGCTGCGTGCTACTTGGTTGTTGGCTGGGATTAAACCACAGTTTTCCAGAGTAGTTTAAGTACAGTACAACAGCCATCTGATGTGAAGGTGGATAAGGAAGGAGTGAGATATTACATTTACACTTCAATGAGTGGCAACCAACAAAACTACTAAGAACATGCAAGGCAGTCTCAGAAAAGAGAAAAACTATCCTTAAAAGAGAATAAAGAATTTCTTCAGAAGTAAAATACTGTTTGGGAGCTCGTGAGAAAGTGGCTTCATCTGAATAGCAGCTGAGCTCTGGAGCTTCTGATACCAATGGCAGCAATTAGCCCAACTCCGTCCTGGTCAGTGCTGCAATGTGGAGGTGACCAGTGTTACCTACTACTTCCATGACAGTACTGTGGCTCTTCCTTCTCTTGACTTCTTAAGATCATGCAATTTATTAGCTTCTTCAATATGGGACAGGAAAACACAGGGTCCTTTGTGAAGCCTTTTTTTTCTTTTTCTTTTTCTTTTTTTTTTTTAAACATATACTTTCTTTACCAGTATCGAACTAATTAAAGAAGATGAGTGAGTTGTACAGAATACCAAGATCAACTTTGCACCAAAGGTCTGTTGAAAGGGATTGCCATCAGGTATAAGGTTTTAGCGTGGAGAAAGTTTAACACAAAAATTCAGATGATCAGTCATAAAGAAAAAATAAGTGACAACAGAGATATAAATATCCAATTCTTGTTAGGGACTACTTGGAATGCTGATCTCATTGAAACATGCTCCCCAACATGTTTTAAAATTCTTACATAATTATACTCTGTTCTCAAGTTCTTGTCGCTCCTTTTTGTACAAGTTCATATTCAGGTCAAGTTCAGAGAGGCTTTATAGACATCAGAGACAAGATGTTGCCCTTTTGTCAATGTGGTTTTGCCCTAAGCTGCAAGAAGGCTGAAATGGCCATTGTAAGGGATATTTGCATCTTTAATTACTTGCAGAAAGGAAGTTTTCAGCCAAGGAAGGATATACTTTTAGTTTTCTGTGCACAAAGAGGGAACTGGTTTGCTGTAAATAATGATAAGCTAATGTTGCTAAGTACTTCTGCACTTTTTATTTGAAGGACTAAATATCACTTTACAAACAAGAGCCAAAACACAAGTTGAAAGTTTTGGACAATACAGACATACTCTTGTTTTATTTAAAATTATACAGGCATAAAAAAATCATACAAGAGCTAAAATGCATACAATACATGAGCTGCAACTGTTAATCCAGAACAGTATTCCACCTTCTGTATATTACCACAAGATTATACAGTGGCACAGAATCACCAGATACAGTATTAATTTAGAAGACTGGACTAAACAGGACAAAGGACTGTTAAAATTCCACATGTGGCTGGTTGTCTTCCATGTACATCTTTAGAACAGGTTTTTATGCAGTCTGGATCCCTTGCCACACTACAGTATTTACAGATATATCCTTTCTTAAACAGCTGCATCTGCCCTGAAGTTCCAGTACAAATGTCAGCCTTCACAGTCAAAAATATGGATCATGAAGTAAACCCACAGAAGATGTGAAGGAAGAACCAAAAGCACTTTGGTGCCCATCATGTATGGCTAGAACATCCACTTTGACCATCCACTGCATTGATGTGTTTTGTCACAAAAGTCTCTAAGGTGCCCTGAACTACTGCTGAGTTGAGCTAGAACACATCTTTTAAGACAGACATCTCTCGAGGTTAAAACTAAAGATGGAAAGCCCATTATAATTTACACTAAACTCTTTCAATGGTTAACTGATCTGTATTCAGGGAAAATTGTACCATTCGGTTCTGGTGTGATTTTGTTCACCTTCTAACATTTAGCAATTGGATCCTGTTATGTCTGTCAACTAGGTGGAGAAGCCAGGCATCAAGTTTCTGTTTCACTGCAGATACTTTTGGACTACAGTCAATAAAGGTTTTTGTTTGATAAACCAAAGAGAAAAACTGGGGTGTTGAATAAGGCACGAACCCCACTCTGCACTCTGTGAGTGTAGGAGCAAGATTAAGGTTTATTACAAAACACTTTGGTTTAAATACAGCGCTTAAACATGTCACATGATCTCTTAACCAATGACATCCAAGCACTCTACTGAGCATGCGTCAAAGCCCGGAGAACTACAAATCCCATAATTCCTTATTACATTCTTCCTGCCACAAAAAACTTCCTTGTATCATGTCACATGAATCAATGACTTTTCTGACTCTTCTTTCAACCTTTTCTGTATAGCAAGTCTTCTTGAATCCTAAACTGCACAGGGCAAATTAACGAAAAATTGTTTCAGTGCAGAACATATAATCAGTATTGCCTATGCAGTCCTTAGAGATTTCTTTTAATTTAGCCAAGGCATTATACAAGGCATTTTGACTAAAGTACCATATTTAAGAGTTCATTTATTACCTTCCTTGACAAATATCTCTGCATGTCTTCATTCCTTCTCCAAATCCCCAAATAAAACCTCATTAACAGAAAAAAAATTCAAACCAGCATTTTCAGTTTTTAAGTCCAGCAAAACACAAATGTCTGAGGATGGAAGAGGCAACAGCAGCATCAGCTTTACCATAACATGACTGATTATTAGGCTATGGGAATTGTCAGCAGGTCTGGTTTTATTCCCTTTTTTGTTATAGCTATACCAAAACATGTGAAAAGGTCATGCAAGGCAGAGAAAGGTTAACAGAAGTTGTGATGTATCTACCGTATAAGACATATTTAAAAATACTGGCTCAAGGTTCAAAAGTAGACCAAATTTATAGCATGGAGATCTTTTAGCATTACTCTGAGATGCCAAAATAAAGTTGTGTAAGCATGTAGCATAATAAACACTTCAGAGATTATCAGAGCCAAAATATAGAAGGAAACCCAGGCCAACAAATTGGAGGGTTAGACTCCCCTAAAACAAAAGGCTGTGTTTGCTAGAGAATTTTACTTTGAGAACACCTTGCTCAATTGGCCTTCAATGGCTCCAAATTTGTGTATCTTCTCCATTTTTCATATCTGGTGTTTAGTAAGGCAGACTAAATATACAGATAAAAAAGGACATGCTGCTTTTACTGTTCGCAAATGTATTACTTTAATAATTATCCACAAATCACTTGTCTGTTTGCCCCCAGCTTATTAAAAACATCTGGACTACATCAATGACTTATCTTTGTTGCTTATTACATCTTCAATCTTTTATGTCATCCATGAGTCTCATTAATAATTTCGTACAATGTTTGATATAATTTAAAATAAGCATTAAATAACACGTAGCAAAAACCAATTCCTAAAATAACGCCTATATAAATATACTTGTTCAGTTAGGATCCTCCATGTACCGTTCTGGTTTTGGCTGCCAGTTAATCAATACTCTACTAATTAACAGATCATATTGATCAAATTAGTATGACATATAAAAAGTGTCATGCAGCAGTAAGTAAAATGTTTGGAGGAAGTCTAAATATTACATAACCACTATTGCTATGTAAACAGTATAGTTCTTACCAAGTGTGTTGTTTACTAAAACTGTGGTCAGAATTGTTTCTCCTATACCCATATTGACCAGTGTAAGTTCTACTGATTTTCTTTGATCACTTACGTATGTTATAAAGTTTTTGCCTATACAGTTGCTAGCCAATAATCATCTGGATTGTCCTCTTTACCCCTTTTACTGCTAAAACTTCTAACAAAACATCCCAGTTTCAAATTTACTGTGAACAGACCATAGCAATACAAATAGTTGTTTGGTTGGTTTGAGTATGAACACTGAATTGAAGTTATCTGAATCTGTTAAAGCTAGTTTTATCACTTTATGAAATGATACAAGTTTGGGGGTTCCCCATATACTTCAAAAATACCAGGGCATTCACAAGCCCCTGGTCCTTTTGCGAGCTCTCAACCACCCCAATATCTGTTGGAGGGACAACACAGCAGGGCACAGGCAATCCAGGAGGTTGCTGGAACGCAGTGACAGTAACTTCCTTCTCCTAGTGGTAGAGGGCCTAATGAGGAGAGGTGCTATGCTGGACCTTGTCCTTACCAATAAGGAGGGGCTGGTGAGGAACGTGAAGCTCAAGGACAGCTTGGCCTGCAGTGACCATGAAACACTAGAGTTCAAGATCCTTAGGGCAGTGAGGAGAGCACACATTACCCTGCACTTCAGGAGAATGGACTTTGGCCTCCTCAGGGATCTGCTTGGTAAAGTGCCATGTGATAAAGCCCTGGAGGAAGGAGGGACCCCAGAAAGCTGGTTAATCTTCACGGCTCAAGGTCCTCCAAACTCAGGAGCAATGTATCCCAATAAAGAGGAAGTTGGACAAAAGTATCAGGACACCTGAATGGATGAACATGTTGCTCCTGGACAAACTCAAACACAAAAACAAAGCCTACAGAGTGTTAATGCAAGGACAGGTACCCTGGGAAGAATACACAGAGATTGTCTGAGCAGCCATGGATCAGGCTAGAAAAGCTAAAGCCCTGAGAGTATTAAATCTAGTGAGGGATGTGAAAGCCAAAAGAAAAGCTTCTATAGATACAATGATGATAAAAGAAAGATGATGGAAAGTGAGTCCTCTCCAAAAGGAAATGGGAGATCACATTCCCCAAAACATGAAAAAGGCTGAGGCACCAAGTGACTTTTTTGCCTCAAAGACTTCACTGGCAACTGTTCCAGCCACACTGCCCAAGTTGCAGAAGTTGCAGAAAGCAAATGCAGGGGTTGTCATAATGTAGAAACACTGTCTGTAGGGTTTGAGACCATGTAAGGCACCTGAAGGTGCACAAGCAGATGGGACCTGGTGACATGTATTCAAGGGTCCTGAGGGAACTGGCAGAGGAAGTGACTAAGCCACCATTCATCATATTTCTGAAGTTGTGGCAGTCCAGTGAAGTTCCCACTGAGATAAAATGGAAAAATAACCCCCATTTTTTAAAAGGGAAATAAGGAAGATCTGGGGACTACAGGTCAGTCTCACCTTGATACCAGGCAAGATCATGGATGGACCCCTGGTGTTAATGGTCACACTCCAAAAATTGTGAATGGCTTGATGTCCAAGTGGAGACCAGTGATGAGTGGTGCTCTTCAGGGTCTGGAATTTTGACTGGCACCATTTAACGTCTTTGTTGGTGACATAGACAGTGGGATAGAGTATAACTTCGGCAAGTTTTCCACTGACACTAAGCTGTGTGGTGCACATGCTGGAGGGAAAGGGATGTCATACAGAGGGACCTTGACAGGCTTGAGAAGTGTGCCCTTGCAAAGCTCAAAAAGGTCCACAAGGCCAAGTGGCAAGGTCTCGCATCTGGGTTGGGGCAATCCCAAGTACTAATACAGGCTGAGTAGAGAATGGGTTGAGAGCAGCCCTGCCAAGAAGGACTTGGGGGTGCTGGCTGATGAAAAACTCAATGTAACTCAGCAATATGTGCTCACAGCCCAGAAAGCCAATTGTATCCTGGGCTGCATCAAAAGCAATGTGGCCAGCAGGTCGAGGGAGGTAATTCTGCTCCTCTACTCTGCTCTTGTGAAACCCTACCTGCAGTGCTGCATTCATCTCTGGGGTTCCCAGCACAGGAAGGACATTGACCTGTTGGAGAGGGTCCAGAGGAGACCACAAAGATGATCAAAGGGATGGAGCACCTCTCCTACGAGGAAAGTCTCAGAGAGTTGGAGTTATTCAGCCTGGTGAAGAAAAAGCTTTGGGGAGACCTTAGACAGCCTTCCAGTACCTAAAGGGCTACAACAAAGCTGAGAAGGTCTTTTGACAAGGGCATGAAGTCATAGAACAAAGGGTAAAGGCTTTGAACTGAAAGAGGGCAGGTTTAGACTAGACACATGGAAGAAAGTCATTACTGTCAAGCACTGGTACAAGTTGCCTCACCACCTCACAAGTTGCATCCACCACCTGTTGTGGATGCCCCATCCCTGGAAGTGCCCCAGCAACCTCGTCTAGTGGAAGATGTCCCTGCCCAGGGCAAGGGGTTGGAACTAGACTGATCTTCAACATCCCTTCCAACCTCAACCATTTCATGAGAGAAAAAAATAGTTAATTATTCAGTCTTTTGTGTTTTACTAGCAACATTTCCACCATTTCTATAGATCCATATGATTCTGAGGACTAACATAACCCTTCCTAAATGTACCACATTTACCCATGAGAGTAGTGAGGGACATGAATGATGCAGTGTTCTTTGCAGATGTAACTGCCATTTACAGCACTGACTTACATGAAGTAGAAACCCTACATAAAATATGCCATCAGACTGGCTAATGTGTTATTCCAAGATGGTGTGTTGTAGCAATAAAGAGCAGTGACTGTTCTGAGTATCTGTTGAGAGGGCAGAGTCAGCTTAAAATCTAGCCAATTTTCACAAGTTAGTTAAAAGCAGTTCTACATTTTCCTACACATCTCCTAAATGACTTGTGAAACTTATTTACATAAACATTTCTTTCCTGACAGGTGACAGATGCACACACAAGAGACTGACTAAAATAAAAACAGCGAAGTTAACCACAGACAAAAGTGCAGGCGGAGTAACCAGAGAATTATTTTTATTCAGCATTACTTGCAACAGCTGGCATGACTCAATGAGAAAGGTGTAGTTACGTTGACCCTGCTTCTTTCAGAAAGAAATGACCCATGGAGAGACATGAAGAAGCAAACTATAAGTCAATCAACCTTCATTCTGTCAAACCACAACTTCCTGTATAAAGGATTTCTGCAAGAACATCATAACATGCAACAACCAGAAGTATTTACTAGACTAAGATTATCAACAGTTTATAACTGGGATACCAGGGGACTTACTTAGATCTAGAATTTCCTTTTATATTCCTCTCCTTAGTCTCATTCACTCCACACCTTTTTTCTTTATATGCAGACAGTAGAACATTCATCTCATCTAAGAATTGTCATTCTTCTTTTTATGTCCCCCAAGTAAACTTGGAAAAAAGATTTTAACTATATCTGCACTATAGTTGTTCATAAAAGGCTAGTAGTATTTGTGGGTTTTAGGTATACTTCACACAAAATTATGGTTGTTATGCATCTAGTCTGAATCACCACTGGCTATTAGTATTTATAACATTACGCTTTCAGTCATCAAAGGAAGATCTACACAAATGATACCACAAATATTCTTGCTGAGATCAGCATAAGCTAAAATAGTAAATTTTGCATAATTTTCACACTGCATATGCTGAAGTGTATTCCCATATGGATTGTAATCTAAAACATTATTTTTCAGTTCTCAAGCTAATTTCAAACAGTTGCTTTCTGAATGCTAATTTCAGGATCATGTTGGCAGATCCAAACAAAGCATGTCCTGAATGTCACCATACTCTCCATTTGGTAAACAGTATGAAATAAACCCACATTCAATGGCAATAATGCAACTTAGACCAATCCCCAGGTACTCCTTTAAGTGTTTTCTCTTCATGCACACATCTTAAACTCTGAGTAAGCAGGATTGTAATTTCATTTCCAGGTTGTCACTCTGGGGGACACCATGCCTTTTAAGAAGTGCTCAAACTTAGCAGTAATTTTTCACTCCTAGGACCACCACTGCAGACAAGGCAAGAGATTCTGAACAAAGGGAAAAAGTTGCCTTCTTTCCCTTAGCAGATGTGGTAACTGCATCTCATGAGCACCAGATGGAGGCTGTCACTACAGCATCAATTACTAGGAGAGGAAACTACAACTTTTGCAAGGCCCAGAGCTATTTTAGGAGGATTTTCTGGATGCTAGAATCAGACCAGGGTGGATCCAATTTCCCTGGCAGTAAATGCCATTTAGAGGGTGGAACTGGCAAGGGATTGGGTTTATACATTCATCCCTCAAATCTTATTCACATTAGTTCTGCCCTTCTCTTCCTCGGTTATTCTACTTCTCATATCCTAGTGATTTCTTGTTTTCTTTTTAAAGAAAAGATCTCTAGCAGCATGCACATTTTTTTTAAACAAAAATCAAAGACTTTATGTTTGCAGAGATAATTGAAAGGTCAGAGCAGGATGCAGACCCATCCCAGTGTGCACATGGTGAGTTTTGGTGCCTGTGCTGCTGCCCTGAGCAGCTGTGTGCTGTTGCTGCTCAGAATCATGGAAACCACAGAAGAACAAGGTGATTTTTGTGCTGTTTGTAACAAAGCCCTGAGAATCACATATTAAAGTCACTGACTGGGAACCAGTTTTGAGTTAGGGCACTGGAGATATTCTTCCATCTTCTCAGTCTGGGGAACAGTAACATAATGTTGGACCTTTACTACAAATGGAGGAATTCAAAGGCTTCATATACCTATCCTTGCCCAAAGGCTTCATTTTTGGAACCTCTAAAACCTGTATTTTACCAGAACACACCAGAAGAGATTTCTACCCCTTCTGCTCACGGATCACATCTGCAGGGCAACTGATAGTGACATCTATGTAAGCTCACAGTCACAGCATCTGACAGAATAACTCCTGCAGTATTTGAATCACACCACACACAGTGCCTGCATCTATTCCCCCTGAAGGACCCCAGTCCAGCCCAGCAGCAGACACTGTTCAGCAATGGGACAGCTGTCCCATGAGTCCTGTTTAATTTATTGATGCAAAGAAGCATGGGCACATATTAAGTATTGATGGGTCCTTTCCTTCCCAGGGGTAAACCTGCAAAATTCCTCCTAATACCTACCCTGGAAGAGGCTCAGAGCACTGAGTTTCAGGAAATATAGGAGTAGATTCTGCCATTATTATTTCAAGTGTCGAAGTGTAGCAGAGGCATGTCTCTCAGCTCCTCTTAATCCCTGGTTCACAAAAGAGAAAAAAGAAGAATGTTCTCCCTTTCTATTCAAAGCACCTTCAAGTGTTAGATGTTGTTATTCAGAGCAACTTCAGAAGTCAGATGTTGTTTAGTCACAGACCAGTAGAAAAAAATTAAATCCCTGCTCCAAGAAAGGGATTCCAGTGAAGCCTTTGAAGCTAGTGAAGTAGAAGGAAGTACCAGTTTCTCTGACAAAATTTTACTGCAGCCTCTAACCATAGCTTATCTCTATCTACTGAATTTGTTTACAAGGCTTAGCTTGACATATTAGCTCTAGTACAATTTCCAAGACTGCAGGACAGAAAGAATAGGAAAAGGGAAATAAGTGGATGGAAAGTTTACCCATTTTGTCCCACTAGCTCAGACAGAGTGTACAATGCATTGGTAACAGTATAGTCAAAAGATGATGGGAAAGAAAAAGAAGGGACAGAAACAGATAAATAGACAATGAAAATACTTACAGTTGGGGTATAAAATAAAGGTTAAAGTATATCAACATCACCCAGAATACATGTTAGTAAACTGTGTTTAACCTTGAAAATTGACTGATCCGAATGGATGCAGTATTCCACAGCTCAGTCACTCCGTGTTGCAGGGAAAACTAGGTAAAACAAGTACATACCACTCTAATTAGCACTTGGGCTACTAAATTTCAAATAATCTCTAAAATTCTGGAACAAATGCTCAAGTTTACTTGGTTAAACCCAATCCAAAAAAGAACTTAAATGACACTTCGCTTAAGAATGGAGCTGACACCAAATATTGCTGTACAGATACAAATAGAAGATAAGGTCTGGGTGGGGAAAAAAAAAGAAATGAAAACAACTCTTCAAAATATTATAGCCTTGCATTTGGTCTTTATTAACTACTCCTCACTGGGTAGTTGTCTTTGACCAAATGAAGCTTAATGATATAGCACAGCATTTTTTCACCACACAGAAAATTTTTGGTCTCTAATTTCATAGGGTGTCTGAACTATACAGAAATCCTTGTATTTAGAGCACTGCCTTGTAAGTTTGTCTCTGATACAACCCAAGAAAAGAATTGTCTGTAAATCCTGACTAAGTGTTTCAGTTCGAGCAAAACTAGAGGTAGGTTTGGAATATTGTTCAAGTATTTGTAAACTAAGAAGTTAAGTACCAGTAAGAATCAAGTTTTACAGTGACTAGTAAGAAAAAAAAATTAAAGTCCAGCTCAGTTTTCCCAGTTTTCTAAATGGAATCACTGGGGACCAAGTCAGAGGAAGCAGATGTTGTACCCAAGCTTTTTAAAAGAATGCCTGTTGTTTCAAGAGGAACCATTAAAGTGTTGCTTAGCTATCTCAGCCTTTTCTTTGCCTCCATAGTTTCTGTGTCCTCAGTTATAGTTCATAAAGGCTGAGAAGTTCAGAAAAGATGGGCAAACACATGAAGAAATTGATGGTGGTGGTGATGGTGCCTCATCCAGTGGGTGGCTGGTAACTAGTGGGGTTCCCCAAGGCTCAGCATTGGGGCCAGGTCCATTTAATATCTTTATTGTTGAATTGGATGAGGAGATTGAGTGTACCCTCAATAAATTTGTGGACAACAAGTTGGGTGGTAGTCTTACCAAGTCTTACCAAGGCCAAGTCTTATACTTTAGCCACAATAACCCCATGCAGCAATGCAGGCTGGGGGCAAAGTGGCTGGAAAGCTGCCCAGTGGAAAAGGATGTGGGGGTGCTTGTTGACAGCAGCTGAACATGAGCCAGCACTGTGCCCAGGTGGCCCAGAAGGCCAGTGGCATCCTGGCTTGGATCAAGAACAGTCTGGCCTTCAGGACCAAGGCACTGACTGTCTCCCCGTATTTGGCACTGGTGAGGCCACACCTCAAGTCCTGTGTCCAGTTCTGGGGCCCTCACTACAAGAAAGACATTGAGGTGCTGGAGTGTGTCCAGAGAAGTGTAACAGAGCTGGAGACGGGTGTAGAGAATAAGTCCCATGAGAAGCAGCTGAGGGAGCTGGGGTTGTTTAGTCTGGAGGAGGCTCAGGGGATACCTTATCACTCTCCACAATTGCCTCAAAGGCAGTTGTAGCCAGCTGGGGGGTTGACCTCTTGTCCCAGGCAACTAGTGACAGGATGAGAGGACATAGCCTCAAGCTGTGCCAGGAGAGCTTCAGGTTGGACATCAGGAAGAATTTCTTCACTGAAAAGGTTAGTAAGCACTGGAACAAGCTGGGTGGTGTTGTTTCAAGTTTTGTTTAGTTTTTTTGCTTTAAAGCCATTTTAAAAACCATTTTACCACTTAGCATGCCGGAAAATGCTCTTCTGAAAATTTTAGTATGTTGTTTCACTTTCTTTGCCACAGGTGACAATCTAGGCAAGCAATGTCTTTTTTTGCCTGACAATAGCAGATTGAGGTTTGCATGTCCTCCACGCAATTTATGCCCAAGAATTATTATGCTGCCTACCACTGCAAGGTAGTTACTTGGTCTAATGCAAGAAAGTCTAAAGTAAAGTGCAGTTTAAAGGGAGAAAGCC
Organism: Manacus vitellinus; assembly: GCF_001715985.3. Lineage (NCBI taxonomy): Eukaryota > Metazoa > Chordata > Aves > Passeriformes > Pipridae > Manacus > Manacus vitellinus. The sequence continues at coordinate 14,393,504 of NW_021939324.1, read as the reverse complement.
TGAGAAGACAAAAAGAGGGGTTGTTTGTGTAGGCTGCTTATCCACAAGAAGGCAGTCCCATAACATTTCCTTTTAAACCACCAGCCCATTTCACTTTCTGTACATTATATGTGCTTAGGTATTTGCATATGTGGTGGTAGAAAGATTAATGGCGTTTTGTACCTGATAACTTCTGAACTGGTGAAGAATGTCTGACTACAAGAGGATAACCCTTCGAGGAAACTTTTTTTTTCCAAACCACTTTATCACAATTAAGTGTATGTATTTGCAGTGAAGAGAGAGAATACATGGAAAAAGACATTTTAAGACCTGAATTTTTCACCAAAATTGCTTTTATTTCAGTACTGGAAAAATACAATCCTTTCAAAATAACATTTACAAAAGCCTGTGAGAAGAACACACTGTTTTTGAGTGTTCATCTATTTAGCAACGCAGATCTATACAAGGTCACAGCAAACTCCCAGAGACATTAAATCTAGAGTCTTCTCAGAGACAAGATTTTCTCCTTTTGACTTTTGGCAAATGGTAAATTAAAACTGTAAAGAAAGGTGAGACACTCTTATTCCTCTATTCCAAGAGTTCAAAACTCTGAACCCTCTAAATCAGTGCAACACATTTAATTTTAAGAAGTCACTTGCACATTATCATTTTATTTGTAACAGTGATGCTTTTATCCCTAATAACTCAGCAGTGAGTTAAACTGTCCCAACAGATATCCCAAGACAAGGCTCCTCATAAGGAAGAAATAATTCACTCCCAGGGTCTATTCTCAATAAATGTAAACGGAATGTGCTCATTCCCTGAGGAAAACCATCATCATCATGGCTGGGCTTCGCAAACGAAGATTTGGGAAAGGGCTCTACCCACGTTTGTGACAAGCGCACTGGTGGCTAAAAAGGCCAATACAAGATAGGCATGTCCGGCTGCAAAAGGCACAGCAGAAAGACTCCTTAGGTGGTAAATTCTGAAGGCCATGATTCTTTCTGCATTGCCTTTTCCCCTCAAGGGTGATCCTGCGTGCTTTCTCAAAGGCATCAGCAGC
>NW_021939324.1:14389050-14391941 GCF_001715985.3 Manacus vitellinus | reverse complement strand
AAAGCACTATATGCCTTTGCTAACCTGTTGTCTATCTCTCCATCAATCTCACCGTCCAAGGAGATGAGGCTGCCTAGGTAATTAAACTGTTGGACTGATTTGAGCTCTTGATTCGCCAATGGTGATATGGGGATGATGGAAGACTTCCTTAGGTGCAGCTTGACCACCTGAGAATGATTTCATATGTCAAGTATCAAGCCACAAAAAGGCAGAGGACACAGAAATGAATGTCAAGAGGATTTTGCTCAGATTAAGATGTTTGTCTCCTTTCATCATTCTGGAATACTGGTAAAGCACACTTAGTATTTTAAACAAATTTTCCTACATGCTTTAGATTCTAGCCTCTGACTCCAGTTTTAGAATCATCATGAAATTTAATTAAAATAAAAAGCTGCACTTTGAAAGGGCTCATTCAGTGCTGCTGGTTTATTTTCACTTTAACAGAGAAACCCTAAAGAGCTGGTAATATTCATCCTAGAGTATTTGATTTTAAAGGCTAGTAAAACGCAGAAGTTCTTTTTAAGTCCTTAAATTAAGAATAGTTTCTGAACATACTGAAGGAATCTATTTTAAGAAAACATTGTAAAACCACAGACATTGACCAGTTACACTGCACCAACCAATCTTAAGATGATAACTTCATCAACACTCACCACTACTATCTGGTTTTCCTACATTTTGAATTTCCAGTGTCACTACACTGTAAAGTGCAGTGATATTCAGTACTTTTACCCACACCAGTGTTTTTCAGCCTTTTGCATGATGTTAGAATACATTTGGTATTTGTAAAACCTATAGATTTCTAATAAGAACTGAAGTGCCTAGTTATCTAAAAAGGCACACAGAAACAAGATAAAAAAGACTTGGTTTAGTACTGTAAACTCTTTCAGTGGGCCAATCAGTCTTTCTTGTTTTGATTATTTTAGTGTGGTTTTCTCAAGTAATTTTTTTTTTCTTTCTTAAAGCTTCAGCTCTAAGAACTCTCTAGCCTCCCTTCCCGTATCTGTTCTATCTTTGACCCCCTACCCTCTGAGAGTTTAAAAATATTTTATGCAGTGCATGACCCAGACTTTTGTTCAGCTTCAATGCAGGAAAGTTTCATCTTTTCAGATAAGATTTAACCATCGGGGTGGCTTGTGCTGGCTAGCATTATGTTGTTTGCCATAATTTTTCTACATTTAGACCACAGTGTGCTTCCTACAAAGACAACTGTGCAGTTGTATGTGATCTTCCTTTTAAATCAAACTGGTAGAATACTCAAGCTTTTGCTTTACTGAAATGACCACAAATGACTGCAAGTGGTCTAACACTTTAGATTATTAGGAAGGAATTTCACTGAGTCATAACCAAGGGTGTTTTCCCATGCAGCTCATAGAATAGCCTTTGATTTCATGCAGGAAGTTAACCAAGTTAAGGCTACTGTTTTGCAGCCATTCTTTCCCCTCTGGGTAGCTCTGGGAGACAAACTTCCCAAAAAAGCGAAGTAGAAACAGGAAAGGAATGCTCAGCTTGGCAAGGCTTTCTACAAGAACATCCACTGAAAGAAAAACTAACTAGCAATTAAAATACAGTTTGAGTATGGCTTAAACACATTTGACTTTCTTCCCTGAAGTTAACACATCTTCCCACTTGCTTTCAGAAAGCTGAGGGAACTCAAGGAGCAAAACTGGTTGGACAAAAGAACTTAAGCCTCAGAAAAGAATTTGCAAGCTGTTCAGGTGCTATGCCCATACAGCCAGAGCCCATGGAGAAGTATACTTGGTGCCTGTGGCAGAATTATAAGAGCAAAGATGTCATTACCTCTTGGTGTGCTCCTTAGCCCAGAAACAAAAGAACCAGCATCCTGTATATCTATTAATATTTAAAGACTGAATGGGAAGTAGCTATTCCTGATGAGTGGTAGACAGATGAAAGCTTTTCCACCTATTTCTATGAGCTTTTCCACCTATTTTTCTCTGGGATTTCTTTAGCGAATTTAAGATTTCTGCCCAGATCTGAAGAGGAAAGACTAAGTTGAGATAACTGACGTAGGCTAATTCTACTTATTGTGGATCATTTGTTGTTGTCATTCCTCTTACTCTTCTTATTTCTTGGTTTTTACTGTAAAGCTTCTTTACTATGATGAGAAGAATTCTTCCAGTGGCATTTTTATAAAAATAGTGTTATTTTTATTGCAGCGGGTCTCGTAAAGAACTGCCACTGCCCAATTTAGCAAAGTATTTTTACTGACTTGCTAGATGCTTGTTTAAAAAAGAAATAGTGGTAGAATTGAGAAAAAAAATTGCTTTGAGAGGTAAACAATCATTAATCATGTATGGGAAGAAAACTAAATGTAACTTTCCTCTCATACACATGTAATCATGAAGTTCTTTTTTTCTACCTCCTTTGTATTCCATTTCTCTGCTCTCAGAAATACTGAGATCAATACCGTATTAATAGCAGGAGCATTACAACTGCATCTCTGGCCTGCAGCATACAGGCTCCCTAACACCTCCAAAATTTCATTGGAGTTTAGTCTATAAATCCAGTAGAACACTTGTAAAACACAGAAAGAAGACGGTTAATATTCCAGCAAGGTATCTATGAATTTATCAAACTGGCACCTCAACAGTGTTTTGTTAAGTCCATAGATAGAAGCACAAGCATCACTTTAAACTCACTCCGTACCCAGAAGGTAGCTTTCATGATCCAAAAGAAAAACACAAACTTGTAGCATATATATAAAAAATAAACTATGCAGAACATAGTTCTGGCACTGCCTGCAGTTTAAACTCCTTAGTTAAAAAATATCAGCCATTTTCTTATTATGAGCAACCAGTACCAGAAGATTTTTTTTTTAAAAAAAAAGCTCCATACCTAGATGTAAACAAATCTCTACCAATGAAATTTCA
>NW_021939324.1:14385907-14387480 GCF_001715985.3 Manacus vitellinus | reverse complement strand
CAGCTTTTTCAGGAGCATGCTGTGGGAGACGGTGTCAAAGGCTTTGCTGAAGTCCAGACAGACCACATCCACAGCCTTCCCCTCATCCACCAGGCGGGTCACCTGCTCATGAAAGGAGATCAGTTTGGTCAGACAGGACCTGCCCTTCCTAAACCCGTGTTGGCTGGGTCTGATCCCTTGTCCATCCTAAATAAGTTCCAAAATATTTAATTAATAGAAAATATTTGGTTTTAACTTTGGTCAATAAAAATAAAAAAACCCCTTGATTGCTCTACAATGACGCATCAAAGTCTCTCGGTAAATCCCACTGCCGAGATAAAATTTCAAAATACTAAAAATACTTATTTTTAAAATGTAATTACTAAAACAAAAATGCTTTTTGCTCCACAGTAACACGAACACCAAAGAGCCCCTCTGCGCAAGGAGAGGCGGTGTGGGCTGTGTTTGCTACCCCCGATCCTTGCCGTGAGGCACTTCCATGCGGTGTTCCAGGAGCCGCGGAGGCGGGAGCGGCGCTCTGTGCTGCGGAAAGCGGCGGCGCCAGCGGGATCCCGAGAGACCCTCAGCATATCTATATATACACAAATACATATATTTTTCAGGAAGGACACTAAATTTGAGGCTCCGGCACACAGCCCCGAATGGTGCAGTTTTCTAAGGATCGCTGAGAAACACCCCGGCCGTCCGGTCTGTCGCCACATCCTCACGACCCACCTGGGCAGACGCAGTGCCTTCATCGCAATCCGACTGACTGACAGCGAGTCCGCACAGCCCAGCCCTTCACCCCGGGGCTCCCGGGGCGCTCCCAGGCCGGGACATCCGCAGAGCCAACCGGGAGCTGGCACCGAGACGACGGCGCTTACCGTATTACCTATAATCGAGGGAAAACAAAAAACTCACTCCCCGACACACCTTGGAGTTCGCCTCACTGAGGAACGTCAAGGACTTGTTATAGGCACGGGCCGGGTCTCCTGCCACAGAAGGGGCTTCATCCGTCCCGCCCCTGAGGCAGGAGCCAGGTCTTTTCCGTCCTCGCTCCGCCCCAGCCGTTACCGTATTTCCCGTCCGCAAGGCGCGGCTCCCCCCACCCTTCCGGCTTTCCCGGCAGAGGTGACCGGGTTCAGGCCGCGGCGGCGGGCCCCGCCCCCGCATTCCATTCCCTATATGGCAGTGGAGAGGGGGTGCCGCAGGCCACGCCCCCCCTTTCCCACCACTCGCGCTCGGGCGCGCTCGGGCTTGCGCGCGTGACATCAGCGGGAGAACGGGCTAGGAATGAGGGGGGTGGGAGCACCGCCTCCTCCCCCCCCGCCGGGGCCGTTCTATTTACGTTTGTGAGCTGATTTGCATAATGTCACGCCCGCAGCACCGCCCCCCGGGCCCCGAGGCCCCGCCTCCTTTACCATATTAGGGCAGAGAGGGGCGTGTCTCCGGCGGGTCGCGGGAGCTCGCCGCCTTCCTGGAGCCGTTTATACGGTACAGCCACTTCCGCTGTCGGCTTAGAAGGGGCGCGATCATGGCGGAGCGCGGTCAGCTCCCCCACCCTGCTAAGCGCCTCTGCTGCAGACCCGGCTAT
>NW_021939324.1:14229943-14384562 GCF_001715985.3 Manacus vitellinus | reverse complement strand
CATTCAGGAAATGGAAGGGAGCCGCCCCCGGCAGACAGTCCCCTCCGCCGGTGGGTGATGCTCTTTGTGCGACCCGGCCACTTTGTTCTCATTTTGATGTTGTTTATTTGCGTCTTTTTTTGTTTTCCTCCCAGTTTTCTGTCGCTTCCCCTCCTCCTTCTCTGGAAAGGGAAAGACAGACAAAAGAAGTTGCTGCTCGCCTTTTGTTGACGGCGGCGGCTCGGTGTTTGTATGTGTGGGGCACCGGAATCCCTCCCTTCGTCCTCCCCCAAAACCTCGGTCCTGCCAGCTGCGGGCTTGACTTGGCAGGCACCTTGCAAACGTGCCATCAGTTTTTTTGTCGAAGGGAAGATGTGTCCCTGCTCCTAGGCTTAGTGCCCCTCCCTTCTGCCTAGGGGGACTTGTTTTTTTAAAATCTAATTAACTTTGTTATAAGTTTCATCTTTTGGCTTTCTCTTTCCAAAGGTCTGAGGTGCATCTGTGGTTCCTCAGGACCGGCAAAACCAGAAGTAGGGCTTTTTTGGTTTGGTTGGCAGTGCTGAGGTTTTTTTTTTTCTCTTGCTTGCACTTCATTCTGTTAGCAAGCGATGAGGAATGACAGGAGTGCACATAGAAAGGGTTTCTTGGCTGATTGCATTTAAGCCAGGAATTCACTGTGAAAATAAAACCAAGGGGCAATAAATAAGAGATGCAGTCTTCTCTTGGAGACAGACACCCAGCGTGGGCTTTGCTTTGCTTGCTTTCGGCAGTGGAATAGGCCTCAGTGAGTAGTTGTGAAAGAAAAAAAAGTAACTTTTCATATGTCTTCCAAGGGGGGGGGTCGGCATTGAGTAATGCTAGCAAGGGTCAATGTGAAGAAACAAAATAGGCATAAATACAACTGAGGTGTTGACTGCTTCTTCTGGAGCCCTTATATGCATTCCAGACAAATGCTATACCTACCGCTGTAAATACATTTGCTTTGTTGTATTCCCCCCCATGTGAGATTCCTTTGAAAGTCTGCGCAAAAATAGTAATGGAAACTGGTGATATGAAGATGTCAGTTGTTTTGACAGAGGCCTTTGGTGAGGGAGCTGTGGAGGACTTGAGTAGGCTGGGTCTTGCTGTAGGAAAGTTCTTGTGTAATTTGGGTAGGTAGCTGTATCATTAAGGCCAAGTCTTGCTGACAGGATATTCCATGTGAAGCAGAAAGGTGCAACTGTTAAAGGCAATTCAAACAGAGTAAGTTATATTGGGCAGAGAATGGAATTGTTTCCATGTAATATGGCTGAATATGTAGCATTGATGGCAACTCAACATTGAGTTTATGTAAGTACATCTTTAGTGACCGTATAAATGTTAACTTATGTTCTTTGCAGTATGAGTAATGGAAACTCTGTAAATGTTTACTATTGTACTATAGAAAAGTGCAGTTACTGGACAAACTATATTTTATTACATAATTTTAAGAGCATTGCTTGTAACCTGAAGTAGTATTATAAACAGGGAATGTAAGATTTGATTTCTGAGAGATGCATGAATGGTAGTTAAATGGAACCATTTGCTTCTGAATTTTATGTTCTAAATTTTCCAGTGTAGCCCTGAATAAACATTCTGACAATTTTATCATGGTAACTCATTTCAAGCAGGAGGATTTCAAAAACCTTGTGTCCAAGCTTTGCTAAAAATCTTCATGTGATCCTTCATGCCCCCCAACTTAGTCTCGTGTTTTGTAACAAAAATCTGAAGTAAAAAGATGATGTCATATTAGTGATACACACAAACAGTGTTCTTGGTAATCAGGCAGTAAAGTTGTCTGCTAGCCTATTTTGAAGTTGAGTGATATTGTCGTAGCGTAATAATTAGCCTCGCTTAATTTTGAAAGATTTTTCTCCAAAGAAGTTGGCTTCAGAATTCCATTTTCATCTAATTTATTGATGTATTTCTAGCTTTTTGTTATGCGTCAATTGGACATGAAGGATTTTCTTTTTTAGTTTATTTATGTAAAAAAAAATAGAGAATGCAGGATCCTAAAGCAAACCTTCCCAGCTGCATGAAACAGCTCTTCTACCTTGCGTGTTTTAAATTTATTTCAAACCAAGTATTTTTAGTAAAAATTACAGTCTAAGCAATGAAGCACTTTGTGAGTAAATACAACAATCTGGAAGGAAAATTAGAAATTGACTGTGTTTCATTTGGCCAAATTTTTGAAGATTCCAGGAGCAAGCAGACAGTTTTAGATGGTGAAGTGTATATTTGGGTTCTGAGGTTAGTCTTGAATTAGTATACAGTACTGTATTGTCGTCACAGCTGTGGCTGTCAAGGTTAGAAAGAGGTGTGATCCCTCAATAGCACAGCTGACCTGGCGAGAGCCCTTAATGCAGCTATTCTAGGAGAAGAAAAAAACCTTTGTGCCTCTGCTGGTATGACTCTTGCTTGGGGAAAGACAGACTGCCTTGGTTGTAGTGCTGTAGAGCTCAGCTCCACTGCTGTAGCTGCATCTGCATTATAGGAGCACTTGAAGTAGGGTTTTTTGGTGGTTTTTTTTGTTTGTTTGTTTGTTTTGTTGGGTTTTTGTGTGTGTGTGTGTGTTTGTTTGAGTTTTTTTTGGGTGGGTTTTTTTGTTGTTTTTTTTTTTTTTTGATATGTCATACAAGTACTCCTACAGGATCCCTGCCTCTCTGTAATTTGAAGTCGGTTTTTGTTGCATAGACCCTGCTTGTGCATACAGGCCTTTCATAAGGGAGTTACAGCCCTTCCATGGTAGCATGTGGCTTTGTAAACTCTGTAGTCATGCCTCTTAGGTATGAATGGCAAGGGAGTGAGTTGGAGGGAAGGGACTCTTAGAGAAGGAGAATAATATGAAGAATTCATTGACTGGCACTTAGAACAGCTCCAGAATATAATGTTAATACTATGAGCTAGAAAACTGCCTTATCTGTGGAAGGGGGTTCAGCCGAAGAACATCATCGGTGTGGAGCTGCAGGTCATTTTTTTGAAACGTCTTCAGTGATATGTGATTGGGTGATGTAACCAAAATACTCTTTAGAGAAAAAGAAAATAAAATTTCTTCGTTGTAAACTAGTGGTTAAAGGTCTGTGAATGTTTCTTTTGTTGGTTCTTAAGTGAAGTTAAAGGCCTGAGACTTTTTTTTTCCAGATTCTCTTTTAATGAGAAGTATTTATCTTCTGACTCAGAGGTGCTTTTATCATCTGTTATTACAGCTGATTATTTCTCTCCTTTTCCTTTTTTAAAAATATTTTTAAATATGAACTGAAAGATGGTGATTAATTTCAAAACCAGGAGAAGTAATTTTTTCACCATGAAGAAGAGAATGCTTTAGAAGACTGTGTTGGTAGCTGCTGCATGTAATTCTGGTGGAATGTGTTTCTAGTCAGCAAATTTCAGATCCTTTCAATGGATGATGATTCGAGTTAAGTTTTGGTTCTTCCTAGCCATCTTTACTAAAAAACCTACAAAACCTTTGAAATTGTGGAGCAAGTAAAACAAAGGTGATTTCTCTTCTTTCTGGGCTAAGTTGTATGAATGCCAGTGATATAACATAAAACACCTTTCTATTGATAAAACTATAGCAAGTATTTTATGAGCAAAGCTAGCACAAATGTTATATTGTGCTGTGAGTTGAAATGTGCATTGTAGCAGACAAGATGATCTTCACTGATGCATGCAATATATATGTAATTGCTGATGAAACCTGTGGAAAAGATGGCTTTAGTAAAAAGATTTAATGATAGTAATACTGAGTTGCGTGACAAAACTAAGGCTGTCATTAGTGGGAATGCAAGCTCTGTGTTTTGTGTTAACTTTTTATGACCTGTGATACCAAATTGTTCTGGTAAGTGTAGTTACCATTTTCCAAGGGGAAAAGGTTGTGTTAAACTCTACCTGTTTGAAGAAGAGAATTTTATTTGCTGACATGCTGAAAGAACGATCACAGTTTCTTCCACCATCAGCCTAAGCTGGAGTTTGGTTGGGAATGTATGAGTAAAACAAGTAATCCAAAGTTTGTGAATACACTGTTGTGGTACAGGCATAAACAAATGATGTCTGACTTTTTGGTGGACTTTTTTTGACTTAGTTCCAAGACTACTAGAGTCTTGCAAAAATGTCTTCATTGATTCCAGTTACAGTTTGCTTTAAGAAATAAGTACCAATATTTCCAAGTTCCAGAAGAGAAATAAGTAAGCTCGCTTTTAAATATTTCTTCCTGAAAGGGAGACATCTAATGCGTTCCAGTTTCCATGTTAGATTTGGAATGTGATGCATTAATTGGGGAATGTGCAAGCTATTTTCAGTGTGTGCTCTGATGTACTATCCTTGACCTTGAATAATTTCTTTGGAAACCCTAAAAAAAAAAAAACTAGGGGAAAAGAAGTGAAAAGGCTGTCTTCTAAGACCGGATCACTGAAGATGGGAAAACTTTATAAATCAGCTCCTGCCTTTTATTCAGTCATTCTAAAAATATCTAATCTGGATCTGAAGAGAACATAAGCCTTTTTGAGTGATTTTAAGATCTGAAAATAAAACCTCATACTAATTGTGAATTATGGGATAAATGTAATAGGACAGCATCAATACTGCTCTAGAATTCATTTAATTTAAGGAAAAAAATTAATTGCAAATCAGTTCCCATCATAATTTTAAAAGCAAGGATTCTTCCTTTATACAGAAATTTTATATTTGGTTGATGTAATAAAATTTTTCATTGTCTTAGGTCCCCTTAATTTCAAGGCTTTCCTCACTTCCAAGGAAACAATTTTCATTTTCCAAGTTTGCATTCTGTTTTAGAAAGTAATTCCGTCTTTGTATATGATCAGATGTTTTGGTGTGTAGCAATGCTTGAATTTGAGTCAGTTGTCATGCCAGCAAACTGATGCCTGCGTGTGCTTTCTCACTCTCCCTGTACTCTAAGTTTCAGAGATGAACAATAAATTAAAAGCAAAATCTGTGTGTGAGGGTAGGCTGGAGCTGTTTAAAAGTTAGCATATGTCAAACTGTTTTCTTTAAAAATCAGTAGCTAGTTGCTGCATTTTCCTGTATCACTGGTTTTTTTTTTTTTTAAACCTTTTAAAATTGAACCATTACTTAAGAATGTGGTAAAGTTCTAATTTAAAAAATACAATCTACTCCAAATGAAATGAAGTATACTGTCACATACAGCAATTTTTACTGGGAAAGGGTAAAGTATATTAGATGGCACGCTCTAAGATGTGTCTACATGGGTTTAACTTAAGTGTTACCTGCTGTCTAGGTAATCTAATTATGTCAAGATACAGCATGATGTTTCTTAGTAGTGTAACAAAATATGAGTGCAAAGTCACTATAGTATAGGAAAGCAGTTGACATCCCTTAACTCACTTTTTCTTTAGCTGGTTTTCTTTGGGGATTAGGTAGGAGAATTTACTGCATCTTTAAGAAAAAAAAAAAAGACAAGGAAGAAAGGACCATGCTATTTTAACTGACAAAAGCTGTCCTAATTATGAAGATGCTGTCTGTGACATGAACTAATTTGAAATCTTAAAAAGCTTTCATGTGCAGCAAGGGTACAGATTTAATGCGAATTCTGATTGCCTGGAATGCAGTCAACCTGACAGCACGTGAATCCTCAGTACTCTCCAACAACTGCACTTGTTCTGGGAGATCTGTCTCCTTGAACTTCCAGTTTTTCCTCTCCGTTTACCACCTAAGACTAGCTACGTAAAAAGCTTCTGTTAGCTGGGTGTGTGCAGCCCTTGACATGGCATCATAACCTTCTGTGACCTGGATCACTAGAGATGTTGGCTGGTACTGTATGCTAGTTTGCATTCTCCTTACAGCTACATGACAGTTACCATGATTTATGTGATGCCCTTGTGGCGCATTACCCTAACGGAGTAGCAATATGAATCCAGTCTGTGTTGCTTTGGCCCTGCTATGGAAGACCAGAAAGTCTGGAGAACTTGAGATGTAAGTCACAATCTTACAATAGTTGTTTTCTGACTTAATTCTGCAAATGTACAAACAGACTGGAGGAGTGTAGCCTTCTAATTGTAGAGAATTCCTTTGTGATTGAGTCAGAACTGATAAAAGGCCTGCTGTACAAGTGGGATGAGGATACAAAAGACTTTTTCTAATGTGACACCATTCACTATAGACTGAAGAGTCTCCTAATGTGGAATTTTTACCAACACTTTATTAAACCCTTCTGAAAAATCAAAACAAATTGTCAAAGAAGGGAGACCCGAGCAGTGTTTAAAATGTATTTTAAAGTAATTGTGATATGCACCATCACATGCTTTATAAAGGAGAGTTCCCTTTTTCATTTGTGGGGGGTTTTATTATTATTTCTTTATTTTTTTATTATTTTTTTTTACTCTAACCCTCTCTTCCTCTTTGCAAGTGAATGCATTTGACAGTCTTGAAATACCTGGAAATTTTGCTGTGGAAAAGCATGGGCAATGGCTGAGAAGGTCTGATGTTAATTGGAAGGATACAGTAAAACCTGTCAGTAAGTTTAAATTCACACTAGTAGAGCTAGCTGAACAGATAAATAAGAAGCTCATTTACTTAATTAATGTGCTAAAAATTCAGATGATCTACCTTTATCCTGCTTTATTTACCAATCTGCCTGTTTATGTAAGTCATCTTTTATTGTTAATTGGTGTCAGGCCTTTAATATGTTATGGCATTGTTGGAAAAATAACTGGGCGAAAAAGGCATAAGAAGAAGAAATTTCACAGATTTGTGTGTTAATATTTATGTATTAATTAATATTATTTAAATATTATAATTAATATTTATTAATATTTATTGTGTCTTTTTTACATTTTTCTTATTTTACAGAAGTTAATTGCATTCAAGTGATTGTTTTAAGAGCTGGGAAGATCAGCTGTTGCATAGCTGTATGACTTCTAAGAAATGAGACACTTTATTGAACATGTGCCAAATTTAACTGGTTACTGACAGCTGGTAGTAATCCAGTGACAATGCAGGAACTATGCAGGAGTTGTGCAGCTGACTACAGTGTTTAATTTATACTCACTAATGAAACAAAAAACATTTGACCGTCGAGGAACTTAAAACTGGATAAATTTTATAAAGTGTGAGACAAATGTACAGTCTGTAAGAGTAGAGGATCAGGTTTGCATGCATTCTAATTATATAAGTTTTTTTAAACTTGTATTAAAAGCAAGATGTTGGGTTAAAGGCTTTAGCACTGACTCTCAGATTTGTTTCCTTATGCTTAAAGTTCAACTCTTTCCTGTTCTAAACTAGTGACCTGTCTGCATAGCAGTGTTCCTTTATGTGTGCAAGGCATAGGGGCAGCTCAAATTCTCTTCCACGGTTCAGCTTCTAACTTACCCTAACTTAGCCACTTATGTGCCACTGTGGCTATGAAAGGATGGCAGATAAAATCAGTATTAAGAATTCATTACCAAATGCACCTACATTTGGTAATAATCTTCTTGGGATATTCTGGAAAATGTAAGCAAATCAGTGGAGTGGAGAACCATACAGTAAGCTATTGGTTGCTTCCACGGCAGTTGCATCAGACTTTGCTTCTCCTGTTTGTGGCGCCCAGTGCTTTGGGAGGGTGGAAAGTAGGCTTAGTAAAACACTTTTCGCATATTTACAAAGGTGGCCTCAGTGACCACATTAAACATGGCTTGTGCTGCTTCAAGACAATTCTGTGGAGTCCGCTAATTTTAAAAGTTCAAGAACGGGGAAAAATCAATAGTCTAAATGAACTGTTTAATATATTAGCTAAAGAAAAAGTCCGGAATGCTTTTATTCTGAAGTACTGTGTTATGACCAATGACAGCTGGGACAATTGGCTCTGCTGCTGCTGTTGTACATACAAAATGAGTCTCAGCTCTTCAATTGATTTAGACTGTAACCGAAACCTTGCAAACTGACTACAGTTAGTGTCTTGGGGATAAAATATCCAGTCCATTATATTCTGTTTCTGGATTTAGTGTAGCTATATTACACAGAAGCCTGAAACTTCAATTTCACTTCCTCTAGAGTAGGGTGATGAGGGTGATGTAAAATGCACAGCTATTTTTTAACTTTCTCTTATTGCAAGCTGTGGTAAGTGAGAACACCATCATGCAGCTTTCCTGGTCAAATATGAATGCACAGAGGTGACTTCAGCTGAACGTGCTAATGCATGAATGGTAGGCGGTGACTAGGAATGAATGGGTTGTGATGTAACAGGTGCTATGACAGTCTGATGGGATAAGGAAGCTGAGAATAACTTGATCAGTCCTACATACAAATTTTAGAGACAGCATGCCACTTAGCTTTACTGAGAGTTTTCAGTGATCAGTCTTTACATTGTCATGTATCCTGGCAATACTTTACAGACTTGATTTTTAGGTAATTATGCAGATGATAAATATAAGTGACTGTTTGATGACAGGAGTGAAGAAGTGTTTAGTAATAAATAAGAGTTTGTCTTACTGAATAATATGTACTTAAAGAGAAGAAAGGTGGTGAAATGCTGAGTTAGATGCTTTGTAGATGAGAGGCTAGGAAGAGAAGTGGGGAAGTGATGATACCTGAGATAAGGTAGAAGTCAGAGACCTCAGTAGATACCCGATGCACTTAAGGAGGATATAGTCCTCTCTATAGGGTCAACCTTCAGTGGGTGTTAGCATAGGCATAGAAGCTGATAGATTCTTTCCTACAAAATGAAACACAGTTTTCAAAAGGGAAAGCAGGTAAACAAACTATAACTTAGCTGTTCTGTAGCTTTTGAAATAGTAAAATATGGTTTAAGTTTTGAAGTGGGTGTTCTCTCTTTTCAACTTTATGTTCCAATTTCAATTTTATAAATAAGATGTATCTGACGTACAAAGGTAAGCTCTGATTTTTCAGATAGCACTGACTTTCTGTGTATTTAAAGGGTGTTTGTCAATTTTACTTTATTAGAAGCAGAAACTATTTCTGTTGAGTAATGGTGGAGGCTTGACTATTACAGTGGTAGAACAAAAAGTAGGAAGTAGGAAGGGGAAAGAGGAAGAGAACGGTTGGAATTGCTACGGTGGTGATCAGAAGGACTGGAGAGGTTTTCCTGTGGATAAGAAGAGGCCATTTGGAAGACAAATCTGACATTAGTAGGGATATAAGATAAATAGTAAAGTTTGGAAACATAGGACAGATGTGGGTGTTGTAATCAGAGCAGCTAAGAGATCTGAAATTTTGTTGTGTTTAAAAGGAAGGACTTGTATATGGTCAGCACGACAAGGAAGGGTGCTGATGTGATCAGAAAAGTGAATATTCCCAGCACATAGAGTAAGCTTAAACGAGTAAGACGTCAATAAGATCAAAGCTGCTATTTCCTGATACTCCAAGTGTGAAATGATAGCTAATGAAACATGTGAGTGGATGAATGGAAAGAGATCTGAATCATGGGCATGAGCTTCAGTGAATCATGCCTGTTATGAGATCCATCTTCCCCTCCCTCCTTGAATAACAAAAAGAGGTTTAGAAGTAGAGGTAAGTGTTGAGAAACTGCTACTGAAAGGAGGAAGCAGAGGAAGATGACTGAACAATGAGACACTAAGCTGTGATTTTTAGGAAGTAAAAGGAGAACCACAAAAACTACTAAAGGTCTAAAGTTCTGGGAGGGGAATCAACATTTTATAGAAGTGCTGAAAGGTACAGGAACCTGAATCCAGAAAACATCTCCACTGAGGACCATGGTGAAAGCCCTCCCACTGAGATGCACTGTGCTGGAACCAGCAGAGGCCCAATGGCAGAACCACATTCCAGGCAAAAGGGCCTTGGTGTATCAATGACTTTGCTGTGGGAGCGAGGTGGTGATGTGGGACAAGGTGGTGGTGTGATATCACACAAGCACCTCAGGCAAGAGTTAATGGGTGAATGAGATGGGAGAACCAGCAGCATAAGAGTGCAAGAAGTTTGTATGTATGTAGCTTGTTTGGTAGGAATGGGGTTGTCTGTAGTTGTGTTTTGGTCCAGGAGCCTGGGAGGTATAGCATGTCATTCAGCCCTGGTGAGGAAATAAATGTCATGAGCCTGGGAATGGAGGGGTGGGATGTAAGTGAATATGCCAAAGTCCATCTGCTTGTATTGCAGCTGATGCTGGTTTGAAGTGCCAGAAGCAGAATGGGAAGGCTGTGTCTGTAGGGCTGACTGGAGGTGAGACTGCTGTGGACGTAGCCTGCAATTTAATCTGCATTTAGTAGCTGGGTACAAGTAATGTACCAGCATGTTCAGTGCAGGTTGGAGGGACCTTTGATGGGCTCATCCCTGGCAGAGCTCACTGCCTTCTCACCCTGCTCTCTGCACTGAGCAGCTCCACTTCCACAGGCAAAAGCACTGCTGGACATTTGGTTGGTTGGCTTTGGCAAAAATGGATATATTTGCAAGCAGGGGGCTGTTGCAAGATTTGTGGGCAATACGTGCTGTAGGTGTCTAACAGCAGTGCCCCAGTGTGGTGGTTGCAGCTCGCTGACCCTTATGTGGGCACACTGGTGTGGCAACACAGGGCCTCCACTAACTTGAGCAGTGTATGTGAGCTCTTCAGAGGCTCTTGTATCAGTCTACAAAACCTGGGTTGTGTCCTAAAGGTGGTATGCTAAACAAGGGCTGGAATCAATTAGTCTGCGGTCTTTGTAAATACGGGTTTAAAGCTCAAATACAGATCTACTGTTTGTCCTCTTTCTAAGGCTGGCAACCTTAGGTTGCCCGACAAAGACTGTAAATGAACAAGGCCTTAAATTCTGAGAGCAGTTATGACTATATTTCCAGCTGCAATTTAGCAAGAGTTATCATTCTTGCCCCCGCCTTATTCTGGGGAGTGACCATATTCCTGGTTTGCCAACCTCGCAGCCCTAAGGAAGTTGCTGATGTGGAAGCACAGTGTGACTGTGAGCACGAGAGTTCTCCAAAAGCTCGTTCCAGCAGATTTTGCTACCTCTTGTCACTCAGTGAATTCCTCCAAGGATGGACTACAAAACAGGCCTATCAAAATAATTGTTTTACATTGTGAAATACTTGTCATGAATATGGTAAATGAAAGAACTGACTTATTTGCTGTGCCTTGGCTCATTTACTGCTCTGTTCCTCACTGTGTAACTTACAACAGCAAATGCACATTGCTGTGCTTATAAACTTGTATTTTGCAAAGGTTTTCTGTGATTGGCATTTGCACACTTCACCCATGGTGATGATTGCTGTGTGTTATCCACCCTGAAGTTACGTAATTGCTTTAGGCTGGCTTATATTCAGGCTACTGTCAAAGGAATGCTGCAGTTTTCCTCAAGCTTGCAGCTTGTGCCAAGGCTTGTGGAGCTGTGTGGTGAGCCAGAGAACTGGCCTGCTTATGAATTCAGATCTTGCTGGGTGAGTTTCACCTGGTTTATAGGCCAAGAAAATGCTACTGTTGATGCAAGGGAGAGGAGATTGCAAGAGGGGGCACTGAGAAATGCAGGGTTCCTTTCTGTATCGGTCACACTTGGACTAGCCTAAAACAACCTAACTGCTGCCTGGGGAGAGGAGATGGCTGCTGTGCTTGGGAATTCACCTGTGGCAAAAGGCAGCCTGTTTGTTTCAGAGACATCAGCACAGGCCTTTCCCGAGCCCAGACTGTGTGTTGGCCCATGTGAGTGAGCTGTTTTCCACATCGCTTCATCAACATTGGGGTTTTTTTGCGTGTGTTACAAAACCTTGGCCAAGTCATGAGTACCCCTCCCACACTCCACCAGTGGTTAAAAGAAAGAGAGACAAATGTTTACTTTGAGTACAAGAAAGAGGAAAGAAATACCTAACCATTTAGTCCATTTGTGCACATTCATGTCTGTCAGTATTTGCATAGCTGATGCAAAAGGTAGTTTTTGCCTTCAAAGTTCGTACATTTCCTCTTGAGACAGTGCTGAACTTCAGCATACTTATGACTTTCAAAGTAGTTTTTCTCATTATGCAGTTGTTTGGTGACCTACTAGTGTGTTCAGTGTTTATTTTCCTCATAGCTATTGACTTCAGTTGCTAAAGTAAGCGTTCACAGCTTTTTGCGTGACTAGACCTAATGAGCCAACATAGCTAAGAGTGAGGTGAAGTCTCTTCTTTCCTTCTTGAATTTTGATCTGTTGCCACTTAAGAGTCTCACTGGAGGCTGCAGGGTTGCGGTAGCGTAACAGAGACTTTAGTTGACTGACATGGTCTTTTTTACTGGTAGCATTACTTGAAAAGAAATGATGGAGCATGACTTTCTTTCAAGAAGATTTTGAGCTGGGTTTGTAGGATGGGCTTGTGGGGGGGGGGGGAACTTACTACTTTTAAACTCAGTATTTTTATACGAACATCACCGAGAGTCTAAAATAGCTTTGTGATGTTCTGGTATCATTACTGCTTCTCCAGCTACAACAGCCATTGAGCAAAATGTTGGTGCTTTTGTACAGCTTCCATAGTGTGGAAGCTAAATGACAGCTACTTTGGTAAGTGAGGTGTATTTACTGAAATGATCTGTTTTCAGGACTGAAAGCCAATGTGTGATCTATTTCAGATGAACCTAACTAATGCAGAACTTAGTTTGCACATAACTGGTGGAGTTATGAAAGCCCTGTTGCACACTTCACAGTGCAGATGAGGCCATTTTTAGGGTAGAAACGGCTTCCCTTTACCATAAAGAGAGATTCCATGGAACTTCGTATGCCTGTCTGGGAGAGGGTGTTTGGCTTTCTCAACTGCTTGCACTGGGGAAATCAAAGCTTAGTACTGCTTACTTCCAACAGCAGCCTGCTTCAGTGAGGAAGTATTCATCTGGGTTGCTCACATCCTGGAGCCCTTCCACAGCTCTGCCTAGACAATTGTGGCTATCAGAACTGTTAAAGCATTCATGAGCAAGACACCAGGTCCTGCAGTTGTACATAGCTTAAGCAGGGTACTTTACCTCTTTGAGTTGTCTCCTGCTGGAAGGAGAAGACATGCATGACCTGCATGACCTCTAACTGCTAAAAGTGTCTAGATCCTTCCAGACCTCTGCAGGTGGTATTTACTGTACATGTTTATCCAGGATCCTAAATTAAATATTTTTTATTTGAGGAAAGTGAAGTTTATGTAGTCTGGAATCTTTCCTGCTCTATAGCAACACTACTAAGAGTCTTTTAAAATTGATGTCTGCTTGTTTTAGGCTGATCACAGGTGTTTAATGTGATACTTAGCAAGCTGACTATGACTTCTGCAAGCCAGGCTTGTTAAAGAAATGCCAGCTTGAACTCTTGTCTACTTAGGAGAATGGAAAGCAGTCAGGTGTATCACTTGTTCAGTTTTTATACAAATTAGTACGGTTTCATGGTTGTCTTGGTTTTGATCTCTCCACCTCTACCTCTACTTCTGCCTTGCTCTTTTGGAGATAAATACAATCAGGGGAAACTGGCTGTTCAGCACAGGGTTTTGAACTATACACAGTGCTGTTGCTCACATGAAGTTAACAAATAGGAAAAAGAACAATCCCCATGGGTGATGCAAGAGGTTCTTTAAACAGACTCAAATAAAACAAAAGTGTTCAATTTTGAAGCTTGGGTAAGTTACATGTAGCTAAGAAGCACAATCCCAGGAAGGTTGGAGGCTTATGGGGCCTGGGTGAGGGAAGAGGAGAAGAGCAATGCTTGTAGACTTCCTTTATCTTCATTAAATTCTTAAGTTATTTCGTCTGCTATGGGTGGATAGGTATTCTTCAGTTTCTATATTGGCACAAATCAAAGATTGCAATTCATGTCATTCTAGAAAAAGTACTTTATGTCAAATTTTTTTTGTAACTACGTTTTGTCTTTAATGTGGGGAAAACTATTTTTGCCTTTATTTATTGGACAGTCAAAAGAGGGTTAAAACCCTGAGATTTTTATGCATTGCAGTTGTGTGAGCATCCACAAATCTACCAAGTGTAAAACTTATTTGGATTAATGTTTTTTAATGGAACAGACAGCTCAGACTGGATGTTTAAACACAACTCTGGGATTGAGTGAAAAACAGTCTACCACCAAAATCCAGAAGGATGCACCTAGTTCTTTGCATACAGTTTTACTCACAAGTTCAGAATTTTATGGAACTTGTCAGGAAACCTGACAGGAAACCTGACTTGCACTTGCCATCCTTGCTAAAGCCCTCCAGAGGAATTACGTAAATACCCTCACAGCAGCTGGAGGTGAGAATGTTGCCTGTGGGTGCATGGCCAGAAGCTACTGGGTGTCAACTGCTCCCTGTAATTTCCTCTCTTTGGACTTTTATCTTTTACATTCCTGATACACAGCTGACTGCTTTTCACCAGGGGCTAAAGTCCTGTGGTTTACTTTCCAGTCACTGTTGGGAGACTGTCCACAGGGCAATTTCCTTGGAGCAATGAATGTGCCACCAGCTGTGCCTGTGCATAGTTTTTTTTGCTGCAATAGGTGTGAAGTTATACAAGGTTGTTTGACCTAGCAGAGAAGTTTAAGACTACTCTTGGATTTTAAATTTGAAGATACGAGAAAAATTCATACTAGGTTCAGATTACTACCACTTCTAAAATTGTGTGGTTTTATCTGCTTAGGTGCTGTTGGAATTCAGGCTAGAGTTGCTGTTGGTTATGCTGTGCAGATGGTAGGTTTAGTTCATCTAGCAGTCTCCTTAAGTGTATCTATCTTTAACCATAAAACTGTGTGCAAACTCGGACTTGGGACTCCTGAAATTATTTTTAGCACACAATTACTTCTAAATGTATCCAAGAAGAACTTAGTGTGCACAGTGATTTGATAAGCTTCCATCAAGTTGAATTTGTCACAGTCAGGATGCAAGTACTGGATCTGTTCTAGCACATAATACTTTGGCAGAAACAACAGGCACAAAATTAATTAGTCTGAGACTCTAAGAGGTGTACTTTAGTGTCTCTTCCCAGGAATAGTGCAGCACCAGATAATAAAGAAAACAGATGATTTGTGCATAATGATTGAAACCTTGGCTATTGAGAGGCCTTAGAACATTGGTCATTTGAATCACATGTATGAAACTTGCTTTTAGATAGGAGTGTCACTATTCTTGACTTAGACCATTATGAACACTTAGTAAATTGAGATATTAAAAGCAAAGCGTCAGTTTTGGAATCACTGGCATCTCGAAAAGAAGGGAAAAATGTATATTGAATGATGAATTATGGTGAATATACAGGTTCACACTGTGCTTCTCACTGAGCTTCATGATGGTTTAATTAATTTCTATCTTCCTCTGCCCTCCCATGTAGTAGTGATGAGAAGGCAGTTTATTATAAAGAGACAGTTGAAACTTAAACCACTTATTTGTAAGCAGAATGTGACATTGGCCTCCAAAGATGTAATGGTTGTGAACCTTTTGAAATCCTTCCGTTCTTAATTGCCAAAAATTTGAAATGCGTTCCAGATGACTGCAAGCTTTTTCATCTTTTTGCATTCTGGTTAGTCAGAATACAATACAAAAAATTTGGTGCATCCTTATAGACCTGCTTTAATTTGGTACATACAGAGGGTGAACTGAACACAAAGGAGAAACCTCTGCTGAAGGCTGGAGTAGCTTCACTCAACCTGGTCAGTTAACAAAAAATGTATTTCCTCAGAAGAGCAGGTAGGGTATGCATGCTGTATCTTGGTCATCATTTGAAGTTAATACCTGAAATAATATATCAAACTGGGGACTGTGATGTAATTGGCAGGTTATTGTAGAGGGGAAAAAACATAGCAGGTGAAAGGAATCTGTGACTTTTAACAATTTCACTGAAAATTATTAAGTTCTTGAGCATGCCTGAAAGGTGGAATAACTTTTTCTTCGTTGACAGCATTCAGAGTTAACATATATCTATCCTGTAAGATTTACATTGGCCCACCAAGTCCACTTAAAGCAGGAAAAAGACCTCTGAGAAAACCTTCATTAACCCTGTGTGCTGATGATGACTCTGCTGATCCTCTCACTTCACAAGTAGCGGTTAGTAGGGAGACCGCCTGTTTTTGGCATTCTGAAGTTAATTACATTTATCGTGCTCTTTACACAGGCTAATTTTGAAGGCTTATAAAAATAGGTGCATGGGGGAAGGGGGGCGAAAAAATTGTCCAGAATATATAAAAATGCTTATATGTTTTGGAGACTTTTGTCCATTGTAAACTGAGAAACTACTTGCCAGCTTTTGTTTTCTGCCAGTGATAATAGGTTTTCCATACATCCACAATATTTATTGTATAAACAGCCAACAAAAGCTCAGGCTTTCAGAGGTAAGGTGAGCTGGCCTCTAGGTAGAACAAAGACCTTTGGTAGGGTAGGTGAGACTTTTTTTTTTCCTCCTGGAACACCAATGTAAAGGCAGCTGACAGCACGAGTGCAAATCGGAAACATATCTGGAAACTTAATTCCCCCAGTTGTGGTGTTACTGAAGTGCAAGGATTTATTTTTGTCTTACTGTCTTTAGGGATGTTCATATTTAGCAAGAACAACTATGCTTTTTGGTTTGTGGGGAAAAAAAAAGGTAATGCACGGAAAATAATTCTGTTAGAGGAACAGACATGCTTGCACAAGTGGTGCGATTTGTCTTGTGGTGAGGAATGACGGAGTTGCTGGGATTAAACTAGATTAAATAAATATACAAACCCTCTAGGTCCTGGAGCTTTTGGGTTTTCCTGAATTCAGCATTATGTGGAAGTGTTATGGAAATAATAATTCAAAATAAGCGACTCCTGATGTTTGTAAACCGGTATCTGATGTGCTTGCTTTTGTAATGCTCCTTCCATAGCCATGACATTGCTTACTTTGCATGGGTGTTATTACTTAGAAAACCCTAAAGGAATGCTACTCACCTCCTCCGTAGTTTTTCTGTGTGCCTAAACCATTACCACAAAGTCTTGACCTAGCTCTGAGACTACTTTAGCTCCAGTGTTTAGTGTGTTCTGCCAGTTAACCCTCTAATTTGGCAGCAGTGCTTGGAGAGAATTTTCTTAAGGAGAAATGCACGTTCTGCTTTGAAGGGATGCCGCTACTAACATATGTGACTGGGTTGGGGGAGAGCTGTGCTGGCAGAAATCAAATCAAGTTCTCCAGGCATAAAGAAGAGGAACTTCAGTGCAACAGCATGGTAATAAGAAGGCAGCCCAACTGCACTGTACAGGATAAATGACATATAGAAAGTAATATCTACCACAAATGGAAGAAGACAGTGTTGCACAATTCATCTGGTTTGTTTGCTGAGAGTAAATTGCTTTGCCTTGGAGAGCAAAACAAAAAAGTTTTTATTACAACCTTCAAAAATTCTTGAAGAGCAAAATAGAAAAGTTTTTATCACAACCGTCATAATTGGCAACTAGATGTCTTTGTCCTTCGGTTTATAAACAGTTATGACTCTACCAGTCTAAAACAATAAGAGAAACTACTTTCTTTTGTAATTTGAAGAATACTACTACTTTTAAAATGTGTGCTATTGAATGCTCTGGGAGGCTTCCTGGAGAAAACTTATTCTAATTAATGAAGTTATTACACTATATTAGTTGAGGGACATTTTTTCTTGTTCAGTTTTGTGCCAGTCATAAAGTCTTAAAACTACTGAGATTCTAAGTTCCATGTCTTGTGTATAAAAGGCATTGAGCTTAATAACAGCAAAGTTGAGTGTTTAGGCTGCTATTACAGAGGATAGGATGCAGTGTGTTCACTGAACAATAGAAACAATAGAAAACAATTTAAAATTTGTTACAGCAACCTTTGTTCTAAGCTTCTTACACTTATTTTTAAATCACTCTGATTTGCAATTATTCAACTACACTGTCTGTAAAGAGCAAAAGATTGTCAGAATTTAGGATCCTTTCCTTAAAGAGCATAATAATGTATTTTTGAAAACTGCTTAGAGCAATTCACTGACATGTACGGGGTTATAAAAACACAGCATGCTCAACACTAAATGATGTAGTGATTTGTACTATTCAAAATGTTCTTCTGTATTAATGAGAAGGTTGAGCTGATTCTTGGCATAGAAAGATAATAGATGGCCATCACTGTTTGCCCCACCAACCCAAAATCAACTATCTCTATTGTAGACTCAACATTCTTTTGTTTCCTTTTTTTTTTTTAATCTTGCTTGGGGCAAGTTCTGTCAGCTATTTAAGGCACCTTTTGCATTATGTGGAGCAGATTTCCTGGAGCTCAAGAAATCATTTTGGGTTCTGTTTGGCTAGATATTGGTATCATTAGGTTCCCTTTCCTGCTCTTCTGGCTCCCTCCCCAAATTTTTGGTTTGTACTCTGTTCTTCATCTGCTGCAAATGAAGAAGTGGAATGAAGTTTCTTGCCCATGACCCTCATTGCTATAGTTTTTCTTATCTCATGTAATTTGAAAGCTTCACTGGGTTTTTCTTTAGTTTGATACTTAAATCAGTTCTTTTTCTTATTGTGTTTATTATGGGTTGGTTTTGAAACTCTGTGTAGAAGGTCTTAAACCTTTTTCAAGGGGGCATCTGCTGTTCTTGAAATGTAGTTCTTCCTGTGAAGAGCTGTATGCAATAAGGGTTCTTAAAAGCTTTAGTTTACTTTTCCTTTGCAGTTTGTTTGTCTCTGTAGAAACAGGGGGCTTAGTTGAACTACACTGAGTCTGTACAGTATGTCACTGGACATTCCTGCTGATAACATAGCTTTGGCTGCATCTGAAGTTGAAGAACATGAAATCTTGCAGTGCTGATGAGCCTTAAATTGAGTTTGCAAGAATTACATGCGCTGTAAGGCATAGACTACTAATGTGGAACACGCTGAAAGCTGATTAAGTGATTGCAGAGCTTAAATCTAATTTTCAGCAAAATCAGAAATGGTTGAAGTCAGATTTCTAGGGTATTTTATACCTAAGTCTTTGCATAAGTGTATAGCACAGCAGCAGTTATACAGCTAATAGCTTTGTGCATGTTTGTATTTGTTGGCACTAAAATGTCTTTTAAAATTAAACACAACAAAAACAGGTTCTCACTGGTTTCTTTCAAGAAATTACTGCTCCATGAAGAGTGAGATGTGTAAACAAAACAACACTACCCCTTTTGAGCTTTTCAGATCTTTCGGCAGGCATTAACCACTTTTGTGTTTGTTGGCAGTTGAATTTAAGCTTTAGAATTTTTGGAAACTTATGAATATATCTTAAGCCTATTACCTTCTTGGGTTATGTGGTGGTGGTAGTGTGGCTGGTTTTGTTTTGCTTTGGTTTTTTTAAGTGATTAGCTGAGAATTAAAACTCTTTAGTTTTTAGGCAGAGTTAATCCCGGGAGAAAACTAGTTCTGTTTCTGGGATTTTGACCTCTCAGTCAAGACTGAAGAATATTGACTGGCATGCTTATGAAACTGATAGGACAATAAATGCAAGCTCTTAAGTGATTTTTTCTGACTCCTTCCCAAGATTTCTGTCTAGTTTAAACCCATGGCCTGGCATATTGGCAGGGAAGTCACTATGATAGTAAAAAAATGCTTCCTTATGTTCAGGAGGAGCCTCCTGATTTTACTTTGGCTTGACACTGGGCATCACTGAGAAGAGTGTGGCTCAATCTTTATGCTCTCTCTTTAGGTATTTGTACAAATTGAGGTTCCCCTGAGCCTTCTCTTCTCCAGGCTGAACAGTCTCAGCACTCTCAGCCTTTTTTCCTATGTGAGGTGCTCCAGTCCCCACATCACCTTAGTGGTCCTTTGCTGGACTCTCTTCAGTATGTCCATGTCTGTCTTGTAATGGGGAGCCCAGCTCTGGACACAGCACTTCAGATGTGGCCTCGGCCATGCTGAGCAGAGGGGGAGGATCAAATGCACTGACCAGCTGGCAACACACTTCCTCCTGCAGCCCCAGATGCTACTAGCTCCCTTTGCTTCAACTAACAATTAAGAGAGCATTTTAACTTTTTCTGGTTTCAGACTACCCTTAAACCCAGACAGCAGTGAAATAAAAACACTTAAAAAGCAATCACAACTCCTCATTTGTCCTGCTTGTGTAATTGGAACAGTTTCCTTCACAACTTTAAGAATGGTTAGTTTTCAAGCTTGCATTTGTAACACCAGCTTTAACATCAATCTGTTAGTGGATGGGGATTGGAGTTGGTGCTGCTTTCATTTGTGAGAAGCTACAGCATTAATTAATGAACTGTATATTCTTTTCTGTTACATATCACTTGCTAACTACTAGTTGTAGCTGTTTCTATTATTTGCTTGGATTTATGCTTAGTAGAACTTGGTTGCTTTGGTTGTCACTGACAAGACTCTTCAGGAATGAGGGTACTCCTGTAAAGTTTACCTGGATTGCCTCTTTTCTCCACTTTTCTGTTTCCCTGAAGTTCTTGAATAGAGCAAAGCATGGGTAAAGAGGAATTGAGGATATCTCATGGAGAAATTTTGGTTATTATATCTTCTCTTCAGCATAAAATAAGAAACCCCCAAACTGTTGCAGTATGGGGAGTTGTAATAAAAGCTGTACTCTTATTAGAAGAAGAAAGTTCTGTAGTGATTTAACCTTCCAGCTTCATTACTAGCCTCAGTTGAAATGGAAACAGTGGTGTGGGTGGAGAAAGCTATCTCTTAGGATCTGTTCCTTCTCCTTTCTTTCCTGTCATCATCTTCTGTCCACCAACAAATGTCAAGATAGCTTAACTATTCTAGAACATAAATATAGGTTATGATGAATCTCCTACAACTAGATATTACTTAAAACCAAAAATTATAGCTGCCAAATACATATGAGTGGCTACTTTCTGGACAAACAGTGAAAAATGTTTTAATGTAAAACAGAGAGTGCTGTATAAGTGAAGTAGTTTTCAAGCCAATGATTATTTGTCCTTAATAAGAATTGTATTTTTGCAGGTGCAGTTTATCACAACTAGAGAAAGTGAAAAGCAAGGAAAACAGCTGCAAAATTACATTTAATAAGTGAAATTATTTAATGTTTCTCTTTTTTTAACAGCAAATCTTTTCTTGAAAGTGGTCTAAGAGTCTCTCCATTTCCACAGTCTATGACTTTTCCATGTACAGTAAGACTTTTAGAATAAACATTTTCATGTGGGTGACAGGGTAACTAAATAGCAAGTGTATACTAGTGACTTTTCTTTAGGAAAGGAAAAAAAAGTTGGCTTTTCTGTTTGGAGTTCAAGCCAGAAGCTAGTTTTCAAATGGAGTGGTAGACAACTGTTCTATGCTCCTCTCTGTTCTTCATTCCATGCTGTTTGAAAAGTCAGTTGTGTTTGCAGAAGATAAGTAATGCAGGAGGGATTAAAAAAAAATTAAACCAGCTTTATTTCCCAAAGCTTAGGTATAGTGTCTGCTATTGTTTCTATTGCAATTATAACAAACAGCTTTTTTATCTTTGTCTTTTGATTATGCCTGAGAAGTACAAGTAGGTTATGTTTTAGAAGGTTGTTGTATGGTTGAAAGTCTGGAAAGCAGGTGATAAAATAGATGCAGATACAGATACCACCTTGCAGTCAAAGTCTTAGCCCATACTCTCAGAAGAAAATTTGTTGTGCAGCAATGATAGAGCGTCATAGATGTTTGCAGGTAATTCCTCCTAAATAAAACAAAAAGAAAGAAGTAAGAATATGTTCTGGAAACAAGTAAACAATACGTTTTGACTTTTAACTTCAGTTTATGTGGTTGAGCCCTGTCTCAGAAATCTAATATATGCGGATTCTCACGGTCTAAAATGGTCTTTCTTTTGGGGAATTTAGGCCTAATTTCCTACTTCCTGTCCCAACAATGAAGACCTACTTATGTCTTTGAACCTTTGTTGGAAAGCCTCAAGCATGTTACGCCTTTATCTCTGGATATATAAGGATGCAGTCATAGCCACAGCCTAATTGTCAAATACTCACTACTTGTTGGTGTATTCATTAGGTGGACCTGAACTGACTTGAAATCTGTAAAGCTGTAGCCTTTCTATGTAGTCTTGAAGACCTCTTGAGTGGGTGGACATAAACATTCAGGAAAAGGTCATGCTAGAGATTATATCGCTGACTCAAAGTGTTTTGTTTAGAATACATCACAGAATGTAACTTACTGTTGCTTTTAAGAGGATGTTAGAATTTTTCTAAGTTACAGAAATAGACACTGTTGACCTTGAATGTAATACAGAGAATTCATGGTATTTAAAGATAAGTTCATACATTGTGTAATGGATCACTCTCCAAGATGTGTAACTAGGTAAAAATGTAAAAGGTTGAGTATCATGCCAGACATAGGAAAGTATCTGAAATACAGCAGAGGACTCATTATGTTAGTGACAAGTGAACTTTGTTCATTCATGTTTCCCCCATGCCATGAACATGTTTAACAAAGTATTCATTTCACCAGTCCCATCAATACAAAAGTTATTATTTCAATTCAGTCATCAAAATTGTTAATATCTGACAGAGTAGACAGAGTAGATTTGATTCTTTCAAGTAAGATTTAATTTGGAGGAGTTTGGAGTTCTGGAAGTGCACAGTGAAGTGGAATAGTAATGGAATTTAGGGACTGAAGAGCATCTTAACGGGTTTGAATTTCAATACCTCAGCAAATGAGGCAAATGGATATTTTCAGTCTAAAAGGAAAAGTTATTTGGGGTCTAAGCAGCTTGGTATGGTAGGGCTGCTTGTGCAAGTATGTGGGTAGGGTTTTTGTTTTGGTTTATTTTCTGGGTTTTTTTGGTTGTTTTTTTTTCCCTGACAGGGAATTACCAAGTGATAAAATTCATCTTGGCTCCTTCTGTTCCAGTCCTCTGCCTCTACGGGACACTATTGCTGGCACCAGAGAGCAGTATAATTGAGACTATATTGTGGTGTTTCAGACTTTCTTTAAAGTTCTGTACACTTCACACAGTTTTCTGACCTGTTTTGTCAAGATGACAGTGACAGAAGAGTTCTCATCAGAAGGTGTAAGTAGGCAAATCAGTCTGTTTGCTCTGGCTGAATGTGCTTGAGATCATTTCTCTGTAATTAAGAGTGGCAGGGTGAGCTGACCTCTTGTTTTTTCCTAAAATTTTTGGAATGCATTGTAGAGCTCTGTGAGGCTCAGGCTTTGGTGAGCAGATGTGCTACCATTTGGCCAGAGCAGAAAACCTGTCTTTATTTCAGTGTCTTTAGGTTAAGAAGGTGTTATTTTGTCCATAGATTAGGCCATATTTCATGAGGCAACTAGGATGAAACCGTATTTCCTTCTCAGTTCTCTCATTTTGCACAGAGCCAGTGAAGCAGCAGGAGAAACTTATTTGTGTACATCAGTAGATTCTAGCTAACACATT
Organism: Manacus vitellinus; assembly: GCF_001715985.3. NCBI lineage: Eukaryota > Metazoa > Chordata > Aves > Passeriformes > Pipridae > Manacus > Manacus vitellinus. Next base: position 14,361,348 of record NW_021939324.1, on the reverse strand, counting down.
TCGTTTGACAGGGAAGTGACACTCTTGTTCTTGCCAGCCGCGTTCTAGAGGGAGAAGATAATGTAACTTAGAGAAGTATTTTCCAACTTAGATGTTACTGCAACCAAATCTGTCACAGCAGTTAGTTAAATATTTTGGTCTCACCTGTAAACCATTCATGTCTTTGCCTTCTACAGTAATTACTAAACTTGTCCCTTCAATCAAAAGCCCTGGAACATGAGACATGGAGCGGATTCTTAGGAGGAGTTTTGGCATAGCTTTGGCTTAGTTGTTATATTTTATGCCCTTGCATAGTGACTTAAATATGATATCAGGTTTTCAGATAAAATCTGAGGTAACCACCACTGCCTAATTAAAAGACTTGAAAGGCTGCTCTTAGTAAAAATACTTTTAAAAGGTTGCATTCTGTGAAGTAACAGCAATGAGGGTTTGAAGCAGAGAATTGTCCTTCAGAAATATCTCAGTTTAGGAGGAACAAGAAGGAAATTCTGTGTAAATGTTGTTTGTATTTCATTGTTGCTAAATTCTTTGTATTTAGAACATAGGAGACTTTTCTCCAACAAAGTTGGCCATTCTGAGCGAGCAGGTACTCCCTGAGGACCATTTTTTTTGCCTAAAGATCTTTGGAGAAGATGATATGCAAGGTTGGTTTGGTTTTTACGTCTCAATTTTGCAAGTTTCTGATGTTTTATCTGTTGGGGAGCTTCAGGAGGCTTCCCAACAGAAGCTGTTCTGAGGCTACCAAGAAGTTAAGTGGCTGCTAGTCTGCTTTGACCTTCACCCTTATCTTCTCAGAGGGACTGCACCTTTACAAGGGCAGTGTGGATGAAACTCCTTGAGACCTCAGTACTGTTGTCCTTCGCTTGGACAGTCCTTTTTGTTATTTACATCCTGTCCTTAACTTGGGAACAAAATCATTTAATGCATCAGGATACAAATTACACCCTCCCCTGCCTCCCTCCCTTCCCAGCATTCTGTAAATACAAATAGAATTGAAGGCTTTGTTACTTTCTGAACATGACTACTGTAGGTGGTGGTGTTGCTATGATGACATCCTGCAAGTTATGCATTTTACTAGTGTCCCCCTTTTTTTTTTTACTGTAATGGTAGCTTTTATTGGATAGTAACTGTTACCCACATTTTTGGCATCTTTTTGGGTGGCTTTGAGTCACTAATGCCTCTTAATTTTGTCCTATGGATATTACATGTCAATTTTTCAATGCACTTGGCAATCCTGTTTCTTCCTTTTATTTTATGTTTTACCTAGCAATGTCATTGTTTCAAAAACTGACTTTTCTTTTCTGTATTGGTCCTATTTTTTCTGAACCATTAGCATGTCAATAAGAAGGGTGATTGCTCAGAAGCATCTGTTTTAAACAGGTAATTGTGTAGCAGCTTATGAGCTGTGCTTATTTTAAGTATCTGAAATTCATTCTTTGATTTCTGTTGTTCGATACACAATTTTAGGACTGTATTGCTGGAGCATAATATATTGTCATTGTATTTTTATGTTTTGTTTGAACCTTGTGATGATGCTTTTTCAGTTGCTAGAGATGCAATTCTGATTAGCCGATGATGATGCTTCCTTACAGGTTGTTACATTTTATCATGAACAGTATCTTGTAGGCAGAAAAATACTAGAAAGTTTGTAGTTTGAATTAGAGCAGCTCTTTTTAAGGTGTGGAAGATACCACAATAAACTCCAGCATGTTGCATGAGTGGGGTTTGTGTCTCTTGTAGATGCCTGACATTTCAAGAAAACAGGTTTAACCCTTGTTAGAGGTTTGCAAAACTGTCCTGAGAGTAATTAGCAGTATATACCCTGAACCATGTTGTAATGAAACGCAGGGGTTGGAACTTGATGTCTTTCACTTGAAATTACAAGTGTATTCTGTATATTCAGAATGCTTGTAGAAGTACTTCATGAGTGGTGTGCTGTGGTGTCTCTTGTTAGCTGAAGGTAGTGGTGAGAATAAAAAGTGTTCAGGGCAGATGTTTTCGTGTCAGGTGAGTAATTTACTGACATGTAGGTTCTGGGCTTTTTACAGTTTCAAAATGCAATAGGGAGAGAACAAATGTTACTGGGGGATGTGTGTTCACCTGTTGCCTCTGTATGGTAACTTGCATTGTAGGTTTAGCTAGTTTTACTTTGTAATTTACTTTTTAAACTAGTAAAAGCTTTTTTTAAAATAATTGCTAAGATGTGTTAAATGTTTGCAAGCGCACTTTGTCATGTGCTGTGGGAACTTTGTATATACTTATGTATGACTTAGGCTTATGATGGTTTCACATACATTTCTTGCACTGTCAGTATAAGCTGGAGTAACTTTCAGCTGCTTTCTTCTGTCTTCATGATACATCTTTACTTGTGCCAGCAGAATGGTTTTGGTTTGGGGTTTTGTTTGGGGTTTTGTTTGGGTTTTTTTTGTTGTTTTTTTGTTTGTTTTTTTTGTTTGGGGTTTTTGTTTTTTTTTTTTTTTTTTTTTTGGTGTGTGGCCCGGTGTAGTGATATGGATCAGGGAACTTAACCAGTGAAAGATGGTAAGGTTTTTATCTTTTTATTTGGGTGAGTGTTTTTTCCCTCCTAGCTGGGTCCATTTCTTGATCAGTTGAGTATATAAGACCATAGAGAGGAGTTTTGGTAAAACTTGATAGGACAGAGTAGGGGGCAAAAATGAATGTCAGTGACTGATGCAGTCTTCTGCAGCTTCTGCCACTTCCCTAATGCTGAAAGTAACTTAGATGAGGTCATGGCTGCAGGTGTGTTAGACTGAGGTACTACGTATTTCCTAATCCTTAACCATAAATGACATACTTTATTACCTTAATTCTCCCAATCTGTGCTTATGCTAAGTCTTTGTCCAAGGAAGAGCGTGGGTCCCATTTGTTTGTGGCTTATCTAGTTTCTCCTACCAAGCTCTGAAATTACACTAGACCTAGCTGATGACGTTTTTCCAAAAAACAAGATGGAAGGAGAAAACAATAACCATCCCCTGCCACCCAAAACTAAGAGGAAGAATAAAAATACCTGACAACCAAGTGTCCCTTTCCTTCAGGTGGCTCTTTCAAGGATATAGTTTACCTGATGTAGTTCTGCATGTAAAAAAAGACCATGTAAAAGCTTAGTACACAAGTGTCTTCCTATTCTTGTATTTTGCTTGTTGAAAAAAAAAAAAGGAATGTATAGTGCTGAAATATATTCAAGTTGGCTAAGAAAAATGGAAGGAGAGTTGTTTGTTCCTTCTGCAGCATCAGTCACTCAGGTCCTTGCTGTAGAGTTCATGATACTGAAACTCTAAGCCTGATACTCAAAGCTTTGTTGATACACCATAGCATGTGCTTGAAAACACTCAACATCTCTGCACTTAACTATCCACTGCAGTACAAACTGTAAAGGTGGGAAAAGGACAAACTATGGTTGTTTGAAACTCCCTTTTTTAGGCCTCTTATGAATGAAAATTGGGTTTGTAGATAGGACCAAGAATGAGATTTTTTCAAACTGCAGAGCTCACAGAAGAAAACTATGTCTTAGACTGCAACAATGAAATGCAAGACTTCAGTTTGTTCTTAAGTAGACCTTGTGAAGAGTTGCCAGCTTTAAAAAGAGTGCAGATTAGCACTGGAGTTTGTCTTAAAAATATTTGCAAGGCTAGTAATTTATATTTAACTGCAATAAAAATAGAAGGTGTTTATTCATTTTAAGAGCTGCCTTGGCTTTTCTCATGAAATGGAGATTTTTAAGCTGAACTGTCCTTTTGCTTCCCTTTGCTTCCTTGTTCATGTGCTAGAAAAGGTTTTAGCCTCTCTGGATTTTCTCTTCACTGTTAGAAGCTTCTTATAATCGTTCTTATCTGCCTTACAAAAAATAAAATGTTTAGACTTTAAAAAATCACTATCTTTGGCTGAAAGTAGAGGAGATGTCAGTAGATGACTGAAGGACCTTTTCAGAGCTTATATATGCTGCCACCCCAGTACTTCCTCTTCATCTCTGCCCTTACCCACTTGTACTGCCTTTTAGTCACTACAGTATGTTACAAAATTGAAATAACAATTACTTTCAGATGTAGGCTTTAATGTTTATTATTTTGTCCTCTTTTTGCAAGATCCTGTGTAAACTTATGTTACCAGTCAGCCCTAGTTCTGTAAAGTTTACTCTTAAATTATGATGCAAAAAGGTGTAGGAGAAAGGGGGGGGAAAAAACACAACATGGAAGGGAAAGAGTGAATGAGAAAGATGTGAACACATGGGTTCTTTCAGAGGCTAAATAGGTGTCATGTAATTGGCAACTAAAGTGTTCAAAAATCATTACTAACATCTTCTCCAATCAAAAGGCTTAAGAAATAATTATAAAAAACTTTAGAAGATAATTTTGAAATTCCATAGTTATTTGCTTCTTGTAGTGCTTTAGGTGTTTGTAGTTTTCAAACTGTCCTTTGCAGCTAAAAAGAGAAGCTTAAAAGAAATCTAACGGGTGAAAGGCAGACACAAATAAAACTTTGAATAAGAGAAACCAAATGGCAAGTTGAAAAACCATGAGAGATTTAGTATTGTGATTATTCTAGGAAGATTTTTGAAGATAACAGCTGCTGCCCATGCTAATATCAAGATGTTCAGCTTTTTCAAATGGTGAGCTAGTAGTGAAATACAAATGTGGTGATACTAAATGCTGCTAGGATCAGTCATTATCCTGTTTTCAAATCCCAGAGAGGGATTTGAACGTGATGTGGTTGGCTTCTCTGCTGATGACCTTTTTTGAGGAGTACTGAGATAACTGAAATGGTAATATAACCATCCAAAGGACATCATTCTCTGACAGCATTACATGGAATCACCATGAGAAATTGTTATAAACATGGTGGAAAATTTAAGCCTAAATTTAAAATGTCTGTCCACTGCTACATCTGAAAGTAATTGTTATTTCAATTTTGTTACATACTGTAGTGACTAAAAGGCAGATATACTAATTGTTTCTCAGCTTTATGTTTTATCAGCAAACATGATTTAGAGATGCTGATGGAACAGAAAAAACGAAGGAGGCTCATGGGGAGATATTTTTCAAAGTTCATACAAGTACCACAAACGAAAACCTCAAACTACAAAGGTAGAAGCTCAGTAACTGAAATCCCTTCAACACTGCTGTCACTCACCCAGTGGAACATTTCTATCAGTTTTTGGAACTGGCATTATTAGGAGGATTTCAGGAAGATTACTGGCTCAGTAAATCCATGAATTGTATACTGCAATGGTAGAATAGATCAGATACAGCAACAGATCCTTTCCAACTCAATTATCTATTAAATGTAAAAGAAGTACAGAGATCATATGTTTAAAGCAGAGACCAAATTTGTAACCATCAAGAAACCTAAAAGTTATGGCCCCTACAGAAGGTATTAAGTCACCCCCTAGTGTGCTTGAGTTTTTTGTGTTGCTATATGTGCTGATAAAATCTTGCCTTAAAATATGTATGTTGTGGCAGTTATAGTAGCTGTGGGGAACTTTTTATTCAAATAAATGCCCTGGTGCTTTGAAGGCATTGAACTGATTTATTCTATGCATTTAGATACTGGTGTCAGTTATGCATTCAGATAAAATACTTTTGCTTGTTATAGTTAACTCCTCAATTTGTCCAGCTCGCCATATCGTGCAACCTGGGCAAGATTTATAAAACTTAACATGAAAGGAGCTGTAGAAGTGTTAAGTATTTCTTAATATTTGAAGTCCTTCATGGTATCCATTAAAATTGTGCATGCCACATGTGTGGCAGTCTAATAACATTGTAAAGTTTATGCTCTATTTTGATGATTGGAGCTTCTACACTACCTAAGAGTGATGGTTGCAGAAGACTGGAAAAGAAAAGGGACTCTCCTTGAAACCATGCTTTAGACTGAATGGAGAAAGTGTGAGAGAAGAGACATGCTTTTTATTTTTACCCATCCTACCTGCTCATTCAATTTAGGAACACAGGTTTATGCTATGATCTCTCTTTCAAATTAAAATGTAGCATGAAAATATTTCATTAGAGAAGTCAAAGCTTGTTTGTTTTGCTTTAAACTGTCCCTGAGCAATGTCCTGTTCTAAGGAATACTAGATGAGATGGCTGTCTCCCTGTGCTGTGTTCTTTAAGTGGGGAACTTTAAAAATCAGAACTTGTTTTTCCGACTAAGAACGTGAACATCCATTTTAGGAAATCTAGTTTGTCATGTAAAAAAAATGTAACTCTAAACTTAGGAGTCCTTGCCAATGCTGTACTTGCCCCTCTTCAGGAAGTACATAGATTTTTATTTTCCCCTTCAAATTTGAGTTATCTGACATGGTTACAGGAATATCATTACTTATGTTGTAAATGATAGTGGGGAGCTGGAAACAGCTGATCTAAACTAAACATCTGAAAAAAGCTTTCCTGTTTTTTGTATACAGTTTTCAGTGACAGTTGTACCTTGCAGCAGTCTACTTGCTAGCTGAATTAAAAATTATCTCTAGTTTTACTGACAGATTATTTGATTCAGGTTTGCAGTATATGTAATGCTGTGGTACTGAGATCATGTTGACACTCAGAGGGAGGAACTTTATATAATATTTCCTAGGGTGACTGCTTTTTTAAGATGAGTGCCCCTTGCTGGGTAAGGCAGCATGTACTGGATAGATATTCACTTAAAAGGGCAATAGAAAAGTGTTTTTGCATGGCATGCACTCTAAAAACCAGAGCTTAACTTGATTCATGTGGAATAGGGATCTGTGATGAGAGAACACGACAGTATAGCAGATCTGTGAGTGCTTAATCTGGGAATTGTTGCATGCTGTTGGTGACACTTGTGCCTGTCAGTGTTAAACTAGTTTGAGCTGTTGTGTTTAACTTCTCAAAAACCTCTTTTGAAAAAGAGGTTCAGGGATAGTGAGACTTACTGCGATGCTTGTCATTATTCTTGGTCTTACTTTCAAAACAACTGGTATGTGTTTGGAGGGGGAGTTGGAGCATCTGTTCCATAGCTGCAACAGAGCTGCAGTCTGGGAGCAGAAGTCTAAAAATGGGTTGTCATGTTCAGAGAGTCACAAAACATCATGGGTGGAGTGCTGGGAAAGAATTTACTATACTGCACTGTCTACACAGGTCTGGAATAGGAAACCTTTCAAAAGTAGCAGGGCTATGTGAATGCAATGTGGAAACTGAAGTGTTGGAACCTTCAGAAAGCTTCCTTCATTCTCCTCAGATTTTTAGAGGTTATTGGAAAGCATTTGTATAGAAGATGTAGCAGGCTGTAACCACAGCTATTCTTAGCCTCCTCTCCACGTCTAGTTTTAGATGTGCTTTTTCTGAGCCCTCTCTGTGGGCACCTGGGCGTGACCAGTGCATCCTCCATACTCGCCCTCTGCCAAGCCCCAGTGCAGAGTCAGCAGTGCTCTTGCCTGTTCTGTGCTCGTATGCATCGACCTCTGCGAACGGTGGCACCTTCAGGCTTCATGTATAAGTATCATATATGAAAATGTGATTAAAATCAGAGCTCCTGTTTCGTTCCTTGCTGTCAGAACGCGAACTTGGGTTGAACTCGGGAGGAAATTAGGGCTGTGTTCCTGCCCAGTTTGCATCTGCTGGGCCGTGCTGGGGCTTGCTCCTCACATTGCAACCGGCAGTCCTGGGCGAGCGGGACGGTGACTCCCTGGTCGGTGCAGCGTCCCGGTCCGTGTCCCGGTGTGCCGGCGGAGCGCGGCCACGGCCCCGGTGCCGCAGGAGTTAAAGGCGGCCGGGCCGCGGCGTCGTGCAAAGCCGTGCAGTGAAAAGGAAGTGCATTGCAAAATGCTGAGCTCAGTAACCTGGCTCCCGGCCAAGCCCGCTCTTCCCTCGCCACAGCTGAGGGCTCCGTGAGTGAGCGAGTTCCCTCCCAGCTGCGGCCCTTGGAGCTGTTCAGGAATGCCGCCGCCTGACGTCAGGGAGTCGAGCCCAGGGACGGGCGGGCAGGCCGCGCCCCGGCGGCCGCTCCTCCGCGGAATTCCCGCCCGGCCTGCAGGAGGAAGGCGAAGTTGCTGTTCACTGGGAAAAAGCAGGTGGCACACACACGCACCGCCGCCCCGGCGCTTTTGTATTTCGTGTTCGCTGCTGCAAGTGAGTCCGTGGAGAGCTCTGAGCTCTCGAGGTCGCAGGGCTAGAGGGTTTTGAGGGGCGGGTATGCCCTCCGCCGCCGGAGCTCCTGCCCTGCCCTGCTGACCATCGGGTGACAGAAGCGCCGCAGCAGTAAGGGACCATGGTGCCATCACAACCCCATGTTTCTTGAGTTATGGGAAAGGTTATGTAGGAAGGTATTTGGAGGATGGCAAAGTGTTTAGCTTTCCGTTAGAAATTAGTAAAATTACGTTGGATTTGATTGCCTTCTGGGTGATTTTCCTTCAGCTCTTTAATTGGGCTCAGGGCAGATCTGTGCTTCTGGATTATTATGAAACAAATGCCAAAAATTATTATGTCTGGAAAGTATCCAGGCTGTTGAAGAGTGACAGAAAGCATGTTTCACTATCACCCTTACTGGCAATAGAGGTAAGTGGAACATTACTTAAGTATTTCCCTTTTAAAATGGATTTTGGGAAACATGTTGATTGCAGAGACTTCTTGGCTGCCTCGATTCTTGCTAAGCAGATCCAGGCAACTTCTTTGAAGCTGCTCTCTTGGTCTTTTAATTCATTTTTTTGGGGCCTACCTTTCCTCCTATAACCAGTCTTGTTACCTGTAGTCTTTACTATTAAAATCTGCAAAAGTTATGGGGCGATGTTTATCATTACAGGTCTCTGGTCAGTGTGCACTTGTTGAAGTGGTCTAATGCTGTTGTAAATTAGACGTAAAGGCTGCAGGACTCCATTCAGAATTTAAATCTAAATACATGATGGACTTTTCTAACTAATAGTTCTGTGAAGGAGAGGTAAAGTGGAAAAAAAAACTCAAGAGAAGCCTATTTTTCTTTCCTCTCCTGCTTTTCCTGTTCTGTTAATGATATTGCAGATATAGGTGGCATACCTGTTCCTAGTAATGAGGAAGACAAATGAGAGGACGGTCAGGAGACTGAAGATAAAAATTTTTGAAACTGTTAAAAAATTGTTTGTGCAAGGCAGGTCTAGTTCATGAAATTCATTGTCAGATGGTGTTGGGGCCAAGTCTTAACCAGACCCAAAAAAGACCAGAAATACTAGTATGGAAAAGACCTTTTAAAATTTGAGACATCATCTAGGCAGTGGCTGAGGCTTTAGGAGTCAGAAGTAGTAAATTTTTTCTGTCCTGCTGATGTGCTGCATGACTCTGGGTGAGTCACTCTTATGTATATTGCTTTCTCCACTGTCCTTTTCCTGTCTTGTCTGTTGGAGATTATTAAATTTCGTGAGTGCTGCTGGACAGTGCATACCACAGTGGTGCCTCAAGTTCTGTCTGGGGCATTTGCACAGTAGTAATACAGTAGTGTGACTACTAAGAAGCCTCTGGGTTGCCTCTGTGAATCAGACTAATTTACACCTCATTTCAGCAAGCAAATCTGGGATTTCCTCTTGAGCTATAAAATGACTAAGTCTAGTTAAATGCAGCATAAACCATATAAAACAGAAGTTTGGAGCTTTCAAACTTTCTAAATATTGTAGGCTATTTAACAGAAATTGCCTACACTGGGTTTGAGCCATGGAAAGAATAGGCACCACATAAAGCTTAACATTTACTTCTCAAATTCACTGTCAGAGGTTTAATTTGATGTATGGAGATGGATTTTACTAGAATATCTACCTAAGCATGATTTTTTAAAAAAAAAATTAGATCTATGAATTAACACAACAGAAACCATGTTGGTGGTATAGTTGGTTTTCATTGGTGTTATGCTATATGTGTTCCTCATCTTTCAGATTTCACTTCTCTTAAAGCCTGTTTTTATGTTCACTTATATTCCTTGCTCAAGTACCTCGAAGTTCCTTGTCATCCTGACTCATAGTGAACTTAGAAGCGGTTGAGAGAGAGAGGCCCTTGTCCTTTAAATAAGGGAAGTGAATCCAGTAATGTATCCACTAAGAAGTCCTGTGGAGCATAGCATTTACTGTAACTCTGAAAAAATGCCCAACCAACCAAACACAAACAAACCAGTGAAACCAACCAACCAAAAACCGAAAGTATAGAGCAGCACTGGTGCCCAAGTGGCACATGTTTTTCCATTATTGCTCTACTGGCTGATGGTCCTGTCTTGTACAGGCTCTTGTCCATCCATCCTGATGCAGTATTAGCAATTTAGCACAATGTTTATGTAAGTGTGCAGGAAGAAAACAGCAAAAGGCTTCTTAAAAAGCTAAAACAATGTAGTACCAACCCCTTTGCTATTACAGCTGTTGTGTCCCTCTGATAATGGGCAGAGAGGAATAATCAAGAGATCAAACTCCCATGTATGTACTAGCTGCTTTCCCAGGATGATTCTCATTTCTGTGACAGTGTATTAAGTGCCATGTTGGGTTTTTTACCTGTGTCAGCTACTTTGGCAAAGGAGTGCTTGGGCTAAATTTGTGTCCTTGTTTTAAGTTTTAATAACTGAAGAAATTTGAAACACAGCATGTTCTTGCCTCACTTCTTTTTCAGAGGCATACACATGTAACTTCTACAGAAACTACTTTAGCAAGGGCTCTGATTAAGACACCACTTCTTGTTCCCCTCCTTTCCCCCACTAGGTCTTTGGGGACATCCCATCTGGTGAACTTATCATAGGTTGAGATTGGCCCCCCTCTGAGAGTCTGGGGGCTCAGAGGTGATTGGGTGCCAGGGCAGTGTTCCCTGGAGAGCCAATCACTGTCCATGTTGTTTGCTTCTGCTCAAAATCATATATCACAGCACCTGAAGCTGCTGGCAGTCTTGGTTGTTTTGCTTTTGGTGTCTGCTGCATGTAGGTGTTGAAGGCCAGGGGGTGGCTGGGCTCCCTCTCTCCCCCTCCGGGGGGAAGAGGGGAGCCCTGCGACCCCCCAGACTCTGCCTAGTTAGAGACAGCATTGGAATGAGTGCATGTTTGTGAGGGATGCGACTCACAAACAACTGGTAAGGGGGAGAGAGAGAGGCAGGCCCTGCGGCCAGGCCCTCTTCTTCTTCCCCCCCACCTTTCCAGCCAAGCTGCAGAGGAGGGCTGGTTTTTCCCTCTCGCTGTTCAGTGAGAGTGGATGCGAGGCTCAGCATTAGAGCAGAGCCAAGTGGACAGGCTGGAGGAGGCTCGATTGCTAGGGAGAAAATCCCAGGCAAAAATTGGAGACGGACCCCCAGAGAGAGAGAGAGGGGGGCCCGGAAGATGTCTCAGCCGTGAACTAAAACACAGGACGACCGAAAACCTGAGGAGAAATCAACATTCCAGGACACAGACGCTTGATAAGCTGAACTACACTGCAGCAGCCTACAGACTGAGGTATGACACTGAGAGGGAGAGATCACACAGCAGCAGAAGAGCAAGGACTCAAAGCTATTTTCTTGGACTTCGTGAGGAGAGAGACTGCAACAAACAACTGGAACTTGGTGAGGGGGGAGCGTTCAAGCCCAGAACACTCCTACAAGAGGGACTGGTTACTTTCCAGCCTTGAAAAGCTTCTTTCTGGACTAAAGTTAAAGGAAGGGGCTAAAAGGACTGACAGAAATGTAATATATATATATATAGTTGCTTTTAGTTTGTACAGTATATTTATTTGTGTAAATAAATGTATATACTTCCCCCTTCCCCTACAGAAGCCTCTGGTCTGAAAGTTTCCCTCTGGTGTTAGGATAAATTGTGGGAAGGGGTGGGGGAAAGCCTGGAAATTGGATTTTTGGATTTCTAATGTGGCTCAAACTGCCACAGAACTCCTGCAGCCAGAGAGCTGGGAGCAGAACACTCGCAGCTGGTGGATAAATTAGGAACAGTAAATTAGACAGCTATTTGATTAGGTAAGAAAATAACACCCAACAGAACCGGTTTCCGTAGTATTATAAGCAGCCAAAAGTCATGTGTTTTTAAGTGCAGCAAAGGCATTTCTAGTGATTCTGATGAGAATACTTTGCAGAAGATGAGAGTGAAAGCTTTCCAAGTGTCTCCTTCCTCCCTTCCCTCCACTTTTTTTCATGTGCCATAGCGCAAAAAAAGGCTTTGTTCTGCTGCTGGTTTTCAATTTGCATGGGGTGGGAGTAGAAATGTCCCTCTTAAGCTTTAGAATATCAGAATGGGTTTGTTAGTTGTTTGATGTTGGTTTTGGTGGGTTTTTTGTTTGTTTTTTTTTTCCCCTCTCCTCTCTGGCGTAGTGAATCAGGAGGACGAAAATCTCTCTTGATGGTTTCCTTGACAGGATTTGGACATTGTAGTGGTGGCAAATAAACAACTTTTCAGTCTCATCCCATTTGCTGCATGTCATTTCCTTTTCCATTTCTCTTTCCGCAGACACTTGGCAGCTTTTGCTTCAGATCTGTCTGCCCAGCATCCCATATTGTCCCTACACCAGGATGTGAGCCATTGTGACAGTATAATTGGTGCCCTTTGCCAGGAGATCCTGGGACATTGCAGGAGTCTCAACTGAGCAGGAACAAGGAGGAACTGAATGTTAATGTGTCTGGGAACCCCATGCCAAATGCAGTGCATGGCTCAGAGAACACTGTGGCACAATGTAGACTTGATGAAGGTGGCTGGCTTGACTGTCATATTATGTAGATGATTCAAATAGCAGCAAAATAACTGTCTGCAGGGGACTGTGGCTAAATGAATAAATGGAGCATTTTCTTAAACTTTTGTTAAAATGTCTTTTCAGTCTCTGTAGTAAGTTTGTTAACTTTGAACTCTCGTATCTTTTTGATTCAAATCTTGTTTTGAATTTTGTACCTTTTTAATTGGAATTTTTATTTGACCATATTCCACTTTTTTACCTTACTCAGTAAAATATAAACTGCATTTTATTACCTTATCTATGTAAATGGCATAGCTTATTTTGCTGAGTGTATCTTTTGTGTGTGTACCAAAAGCAAGACAATGGTTGGTGTGGTTTGGATGTGGCTGGCCTGTGGTAACAGGAAGCCCAGGGGTAGAAAAACCAAGATCCTGCGCAGTTAAAAAGAATTTAGTTAAAGAGATTTTGTGTCCTCTTTCTTGTTAATGGCTTCTGATGGCTCAAGTATCGATGATTATATACCAAGAAACATCGTATAACCTTGTTCCAACCTTGAAGTGTATTCACAGAGCTGCTTGGTGCTAGCTGACAAATTCTTGTAATAGTGTGGTACTTAAGTCACAGAGATATTGTAATAGTACATTGAGATACAGTGTTGTCTGCATTCCTCTACTGCTTTGAGATTTGTATCTGTAGGAGCAGTCTGGAAGAGTAAGGTCTTGGTTTCAGCTTTGGGACATTTTGGAAACTTCCTCTTGAAGTTCAGTTATGCTGTTTGAAGTGACAGTTGCTGCACAGATCCTTACAATCAACATATTGTTGTAAAGCTAACTAGAATTAAAAATAATAAGGAAAAATATTCACAAGTTTTGCTCCTGCCTGTCCGGTATTAAACTACAGTGGTTTTAATGAGAGTTTATTAAAAACCTATTAGCTGAAAAATGGGTAATGTAAAAGTACAGTATCTGGGATTTTGTGCTGACAATATGCTGTGTGTTCAGAAACAACTTCTATGGGTAGCTCTGTAATAGTACTCACTTTTCCGTGCATTCATATTTCAACAAATAACACAAATAACAATCACAGGAAAATGACAAAGCAGCATTTTATAAGCAAATCTATGCAGGCTTCTTTGCTCAGTGCTGCTCTTTTCCCTGTTTTGGCAAAAAGCAATGAGAGATACTCTTTACGTTGACAGGTGGGAACACGAAGAAATTTTTGCCTTTGCTTGCCTGCGTAAGGATCTGTTGTATGAAATTTTTTTGTTGCCTTCAAAACAACAGCTGTGTTTTGTACTACCAATTTACATTTTTTTAAATGTGAACCAGTGCCTAGCAACATACAGGCAATGCTTTTGCTGCTACAGATTACTGTCCCAGAGTGTATACTATCTGACTGTTAGGTGAGCAGCATTGTGAAGTGTCTTCATTTCTGTGAGTCTTGCCCTGGCTGGAAGTGAATTGTTACATTTGGCAATGGGGTATTTGAGCTAAGGGGCATCCTGAGTCTCAAAAAGTTCTGTGAAAGAACAGAGAGGAGGTGGATATTTTTTTGCTTTTATGGTGAATGTGACTTGTTTTTCTTAAATAGAAATTTCCCCTTGAATGGAGCATGAAAACCCAATTCCCGGTAAATTCTGAGTGATACTCTTTGGCAAGCAGGAAAGTTTCCCAGAAAGCTTGCCAATATAAACATCTTGTGTGCGCTACTTTGGTCTCCTCCTGCTGTCCCACCTCTTTGATACAACTTAGTTGGCACTGGCTTTGCCAGTCGCTGTTGTGCAGGCTGCTGGAGTTGAGCTGGTGCTGCTATTGCTTGGGAATTACAGCCTAAAATTACAGTCTCTTTACCCAGCAAGACCACCATGTAGCAGGGAACATTATCTGCAGTTTGTTGTCCTGCTTCCATCTACGGGGAGGGGGAAACGAATGCAATGCAGCCCAATAGATTTTGAAGAGCTGGAGGAAGCAAATGACCAGGTATAAGCTTTTGCTCCAACTGTACCTGATTGGAATAATTTGAGTTCAGCATGATTTTTTGTGATGAATATTTGCAGTTTTGTGAATGGCTTGTTAGCTTGTAAGGTTTTCAGAGAAATGCAATTCTTAGTTTAGCTGGTGGTAGTTATAAAGAGTTGATGAAAACCACAGGTGCTTTTGGAGGTGTAAGGCCTGGTATTAGAGAGTCTGGTCTCAAATAGTTATGATTATCTAGTTTAAAAGTACATAGGCTTTGTTTACTACTTTTAAAAACCCAACACTTATTTATTATATAAATAATTGTATTTGTTATGAGTAATGATGTAGTTTATTAAAATCAAGACTATCAAGATGAACGGTATTGTGTTAATGATGGCAAGTCAGTGCAAAGCATGCTTGGAAGCTGTTTCTGTCACTGGGGATTTCACATGGGAATACTGGAGCTTGTCTCTGCGGAAGGGAGGGAGAAAATTGTATATGATATGCCAAAGAGTATTTCTTCAGCAATTAAAGATTATTTTTGTTTGACACCATTTGAATTACCTGCTTTGTTTGTGAGGTTTAATTAAGATATAGTCAGCTTGTGCTGACAGGAACGTAAAATCAATGCCTAATTTGCCTGAGGAAAAGGCTCTTTTTCCTTTTGGTGTCTGGCTATGTATTTTTTGTTAAAGAAAAAATCATTAGCAATTTAGAGAGCAGAAGCAAATAGCCATTTTTAAAATTCATGTCCTCAAATGTTAATTTGATGCTTTGAGGCATAAATGACCTTTCTAACCAGGCCAAACTTGTCAAACAAAGAAATGATCGAAATAAGCTGCTTTGTTCTAATACAACAGGCTGCCTTTCAGGGAGAATTTCAAAACAATTCTGCCTCCTCGCTTTTGAACAGCATTAAATATTGTCTTCTGCTAAATTTGAATTCAGATTTATGTACATTGTTGCAGAGATGCTGAGGGAATCTAGAAAACCTGTGAAAATTCAGCTACAGACTTCAGCTCCTAGAACCCAGGGCAAGTGAATAATGCTTTCACCCACAGCTACCCCAGCTGATATTACTTAGCACTGGAAAAACAGTTAGGTGTGGGTCAGAAGCTGAGGGGAGGATTAAAAGGGGATTTCTTTTTTGCCACAGAACTGCAGAGTGAGGGAGAAAGAGGGGAGAAAAGAAATAAAACTAACACCACTCTTGAAATCTTTCGTGTAAGTATTTAGATTGCTGTATACACCTTGAAGGTCAGATTTAAAAACTAAATATAAATATTTCCTAACTACTAGGGATTTCATTGAGACTGGAACTGTGATTAAGTCTATCCTGTACGAACAGGAAAAACACTGGTTGCATCAATGATAACTCTGTCATTGTCATATTTACCAGAGAAAAGAAATACAGAAAAGGTCAAGGTGGAAGATACAAGGCAATATCAAAAATAAATGTCTTTATACAAGATAATGCATTCTTTTCTACCTCTATGCAAAAAGAAGATAAGCTAAATTTGGTACTCAAATAACATTCTTCTCTATCAGATGTGCTTGTAACAACTGAAATTAATCTCTTGAAAGGGTGATATGTTTCTGAAGCAAACATCACAGTGTAAGCTTTTTCTTTAGGATATGGATAGTATTCTGGTGTTGCTGTTCTTGTTTTATTGCTTGGCTATTTTTGCTTACCCATATTTTCTCTTTGCTAACATTGATTGGCATAAAAAAAGGAGTATTTAATTACTGAATTTCTTCCAGCTTCAGAAATTGAAGTATGTCCTTTAAATAATTGCTGTTTTTTCCTATTACTTACCTGACCAGAGATTTACCTGGCATGTTCTTCTGTATATCTATCTGCAGCACAATCCTGATATAAGTTTCTCAGATAAATGTGAGAAGGTAGCACTCGTCATTTTCAAATACTCAGCAGCTGAGCAGTATCATAACATCTCTGTTCATTAATATTTGGTTGCTTGAATCTTTAATGTTAGGTTTTATTTTATCTTAGGGATGAAAAGCACAGCATGGTGTGCAAATATTTGAGGAAAGTTAATGTGATTCCTTCCGTTTTTTCATTGTGGGTTTTTTTTTAAGATCTTCTGAAAACTGTTTTGTATAAGATGGGAAGAAGAGAAGATACCTGTTTGCTTTTTCTCTTGGCTTAGTAGAGGGTTCATATATAACCCCTAATGATAACTTTTCTGACACTTCAGGATCCATTCATGAAGGTATTTTACTTTGATAGACTCACTGATTTCTATGCATATTACATGATCTTCTCATAAAATTAGGTTTTGTTGGATTTTTTGATTGCTTATGGTTTATGGTTCTTTTTGTTTTGATTCCTAAGAAGAAGAAGAAGCTGTTCTTGTGGCCTGAAATTTTGTACAAAGCACTTAAGTCCGATCAGGCTAAAACTTGGCCAGATGCTATACTTGTGTGGATTGAAACATATCACTTCTTATAGAGACTTGAGTTTATCTGACTCAAGAGAGAGGAGAAACTGAAGTAAAAGTCTAATTATTACTTCAAAAAATACTGAATTCTTTTTGAAACATCAACCTGTGAACAAATTTTAGGTCACAAAATTCTGTTCTCTGGAAGAGAACAAAGAGATCTTTCTTTTCTACTGCAGTGTCTTGCAAGATCACCCTGCAGAGCTGTTCTGGGCGGTAAAGTGCTTGATCAGTCTGAGATGTTCATTCAGATGTAAGAACAAGCTGTGACTGCCACAAGGAATGCGTATGCATGTACCAAACCAGGCAGAGTTGCTTGTGGAAAACAGCCAACAGCACATAACTCAACTTATTGACATAAGTATGAACAACACTTTAATTATCCCATAGCTTACTAAGTTTGCAGTTGAGTCTGGTAGTTGATCCAGATTGCTGTCAGACAATATTTTCTTGCACACAGACACATGTGCTTTTGTTTTAAATTTGTGCAACTATTTCAGTTCTGGTTGTGCATGTCTTAAGCAACCGCTAGATTCTGTTTTATTTGGTTATGTGAGTACTGAAATGAGTAAGTGTCTGCATGGAGCTTTACGTGATGTTTGAAGCACAACGGAACTTGGGAAAAAAACCCAAAAAGCTCTGCAAGTATGCTATCGTTGGCTTTTACGCAGCCAAAGCTTATCTGCTGTCTGAGACCACAGCCTTTTTTTTTTTTTTTAAAGAGATTGAATTCCTCTACATGCCATACACCTATAAGATATCTACACATTAATCTTCTGAAAATGCTTCTTCACCTGTTTGACCTTAAGGGTGTTTTGTGCTGCCATGACAACTCAGTCACAAAGAGCCTTGAGTTTGTGGTTTCCAAGCCTGATTAATACAATGTACTTGTGTAATTAGGAATAGGAAAAAACCCCACAGACTCTTTTCCAATTTAAATATTCCCACTGCTCCCAGGACTTCCACAGCTTTCATTGTGCATTGTTTTGGGTTAGTCATAATTGAAATATTTATTTTGTTGAGTGTGGCTCGGACACTGGGAAGAGCCCCTGGAATTTATCGGACCTTTCAGCCTCTGAACAGCATAGTTTTGGGGTCTCTTTGAGAGGGCTCTATGATTTGCTATGTACCCTAAGAACGACCAGAGGTACTACAATAACAGCATTTCCTGTGTCGTTCGTACTTCTGTAGCACCAGTGCTTATCCAGAAGGGAATTAGAGATAATACAAGCAATATGACTTACTTTGCTCTTGGCATATTCTTTAGTCACTGTTACTTCTTTCCTGTGATACTGTCAGTGGGAAGTGAGTTCGTGAAGAATACAAAAGACAGCAAAACACAAAGCTAGATATATTTAATTTTTCTGGTATAATGGTAACTGGTTTGATAAAATAGTTTTAGAGTTTTCTATTTTTTAATGTGAATTACTAAATCACATTACCTTTTTTTTTTTTTTTTTTACTACAGCTGCTGTAGAAATGTGTACGCAGCTAGTGTTTTGGTAAACAAAACCTAGTAGCCAGATGGCAGGAATACTTAAAAAGTTGAGTGACATGTTTTGGGAAAAATCCAACTGGAATATGCTGCATTTTGCTAGGTACCTTAGATTTCATCATGGCTAGGCTTCGCAAATGAAGATTTGGGAAGGCTCTATCCACATTTGTTACAGGCACGCTGGTGGCTTATGAGGCCAATATGTGACAGACATATCCGATTGCAAAAGGCACAACAGAAGGACTCCTTAGATGGTATATTCTGCAAGACACGGTTCTTTCTGCGTTGCCTTTTCTCCTCGAGAGTGATCTTGTGTGTGTTCTCAAAGGACACAGCTGCGTTGTAGATGGTGTGTCTCCAGGCCTCCCGATTGGAGGCCAGAGTAGACCAGTTATGGTGATCAATATGGCCAAGGCTGAGATGTTGTTTCAGGGAGCCCTTGTTTCTCCCCTTCGGGGCTCCTCTCTTGCGGCAGCCGGTGGCAAGTTCACCATAGAGCAAGATCTTAGGGAGGTGGTGGTCCTTCATCCTGGAGATGTGCCCTGCCCAACGCAGCTGTGTTCTCAGACCTTAGATTTAGTACATAGTGAAAGACTTTAGAAGTGTTAACACTGCACTGGGTTAAAAAAAACAAACAAACAAACAAATAGACTATTACATAGAATACAAATAATGTATTTTATGTATTGAAATACATTGAAACTTGTAGTTGATTCTTTCTGATAGGTGATCCAAACTGCTGTCACACTGTATTTAGTTACACGTAAACAGATATGCTTGTGTTCTAAGTTCGCCGAGCTGTTCCAAACTTAGTGATACGTATTTTAAACAACGGTTAAATACTATATTTCAAATAATTTCTGTTTTCATGAAGACTTAAATTTTTCAATGGGTCCTTTCCTCACCCTTACTCTGTTCCATCTTCCTACTTGAAAGTTTGAGACTTGGTACATTTGGCTAGCTGTTATATGACTGGAGAACTTTGAGGGAAGAAAAATATGCAGGGTATGGATGCTCAGAGTACTCTACTGTTCTTTTTATATTTTTAATCTGTTGAGTAACTGTTTACCATGGTGCATTAAAACAGTCAGCTCACTGGTTTTGCCTGGTTTCTAAAAGTAGGCTATAGACTGGAAGGTTATTAGCATCAACTTAGACACAGTAAAACTTACTGGGAGGTAATGAAGTGGATCCAGCTCTTGGTGACCCAGCTAGGGGAAAATACAGTTCTTGAAGTATTAAGCAGCAAAATAACTTTTTCCAAGACATGAAGCATCATCAATAGATGGTGGCTTTCTGGCTTTATTAAAACTAGGGTCTTCCTGCAAGGTTCCCTGCCTCTTTTTCCTCCCTTCCCCTCCTTTTGATGTGGGAAAAGTCTGCACTGTGCAATAGTCGAGGCAAAGCTGCACAGCCCCCACCCCCATCCTGTCTAGACTGCCTGTTTCTCATGCACTGTTTTTTGGAGTAGAGATTACTCCCAGGTTGTGCCGCTCACTCCTCCATGAGCAACAGCATGGGCTCTTTTCCTCCCTTTGTTTGCAATTCACTGTTAAGACAACCTTCATCTGAGGCGGGTCAGTTTGCCCTGCAAACCTTTTCCATATGAACTTCTGCTTGTCAGAGCGCAGCAAATAGGAACCAGTTTTTGGCAGCTGCCACTTGGTGCCCGTCTGGGGCTCGGAGAGGCTGGGAGTCACAGGGGCACTCCTCTAGGATAACTGTCAGCCTTGCCGTGGCATAGCCCACTCTGCTGTCCTGCCCACTCTGCTGTCCTACCGTGCCTTTTCACTGTCATCGCTCAACACAACACTGTTCAATCCATGATAGAGGGAGAATATCTATATTCCACCCTCCCTGCCCTGTGCAGACAATTTCTGTAGATTATGAATATAAATAATACTCTAGTGCTGCAAACATTAGCAAACTGCCTCTGGTGTGTTGGAAGTTTTTCTCTGCCCTTTGAAGTGGTCGAAGAGTAGACTAGTGGTGTGAAGCATCCCAGTGGTGGAATGAGAGGCTTCCTTACAGGGGAGTGTTTTGAGTCCTGAAGACAACAAAGCAAAACAAACTCATAAGGTTATTGGAAGGATAGGTACTTAGTGAGATTGCAGTTATTTTCTGTCTCTTTGTTACCCTGAAAGAACAGCAAGAAGGAAAGTTTTCTTTGCTTTCAAGAAAGATGTTTTCTTACTGGAGAACTCCAGGCCAGGAGCTCTAAATCCAAAATAATGTTGTTCCCTCTTCGTTAAGGCTTTTTTACTTGCTTAACAAATAATTACACAAGGAAAAAAATTGGTTAAATAGTTTGTTTTCAGTTCAGCTTACTGCCGATTTCACTATTAACTCTGAAAGAATAACTACAAGTAGTATTTGGTCAGATGGTAGAACATTTTAAAAGTAATAATTTCTTAATAAACCACCATTTCACTAGAGCAATAGATCCTGCAAATGTCATCAGAAACACTTTGTTTGACTGTGAAAATGAGGTCATAGAAAAATTTCCTGTCCAGATGTGGTAAACACTAAGGTTGTAGGGACAGTAGATGAAAAAGAAAATCCCAGGAATTCACCTGAAATAGAAATAATGCCATGGCTTTTCCAACATTCACTTATTTGGAAGACAGACTGAAGAGAAAATACAAAGGTTATGTCTCGTAGTATCCTGGACAACTGGACAATTTCTTTTTTTTTTTCTATTCAGCATTTTTTCAGAAATGAAGTATTATCCTGCCTTAAATGGTGTTTTCTTCAGCTGTCTTGTTTTTCATGGTCTAGAAGGTTTGTAATTTCCATTGCCCTCTCACGTAAAGAGCAACCATCACCCTTTAAAACCAATTATGCAAACAATGACATGCTTACTCTTAAAAAGAAAAGAAATTCTTTTTCTAACCAGTTTTATTGCTGGCAGGAATACTTTAAAATCATATTACATTTCCCAAACCAGAATATAACAGATCCATTTTCTACTTGATGAATTTTGTGTAGATGAATTTTTTAAAAATATATAAATTCATTTCTTTTAACAAAGTCTTGGTTCTGCTTCATGATTTTGGTATTCAGACTGTTTCTCTTCATGTGGACTGGAATGGAGTAGTCTTTGTTAAATATGCCTGTGATGGAAGAAGTAGATTTTTGTTGTTGTTTGTTTGTTCTGAAGCTGGCATAATTAATTTGAGAAATAACTCTGCTTGCCATCATATACTTCACAGATGTCAATAGCTGTGATGGTCCTTCCTCACTGATGGGAAAACCACTGCCTCATCTTGAGAGGTATCGATGTGTTGTTTGAATAGCTTTCTGCTTTAAAAAGAGAAACTTCATATATTTCCGTAGCAGGATAAAGAAATTAAATATTTGTGTTGTTTTATAACATGTCTTAAGTAGATCCAAAATGTAGATTATCTGAGAATTTTCCTGTTGTTCTGTTGCACACAAACTCTGTGTGCGCGTATGTGTTTAAGGGGCAGATGATGGTGTTCCGTTCTGCCGTTCCGCCCTGGTACAGTTCTGCAGTTCCGCCCTGCAATCCATACTCTTGATCAGCAATGTAGAGCAGACAGCAGACTGTTTAAGCCTGCTGATACCTTTATGCTCTCAGGCAGTGGGGTGATGGTCTGCTTTACAAAATTCTCAGGACAGAGTTTGAATTGCACATCAGAGGAGCCTTCATATGTGTATTGGGTGAGCAGAAAGGTCCAGTCCACCTGAGTCCTTTTTGTCCTTACAAATGAAGGCTGTCTACTTTCTAAATGAAGAAAGGAGGGTTAGGAAAGCCTTAGGCATCCTGTCATATCAAAACAGTGGGCTATTTGAGTATCATGTGCTCATAGCAGAAAAGACAAAACTAGACTGAGACTTTGTCTGGCCAGTGAGGGCTGTCTGCCACTCCTTGCTCACTTGTAAATTCATTTGTAGCATAGAACAAGGAGAAAGGATTAGTTAGAATTTTGTTCCTAATATCCTAAAGCAGCCTGTGGGGATACTTAAGTGTAGTTACAGCTCTCAAATATTCCTAACGTCAAAACAGTCTGAAAACTAATTCTAGAGCAAACGTCTGCCTGCATAATCCTGAGTGCTTAGTTGAGATAAAGTTTGTTTTAGCTACATATATCAGAATCTCCTTTGCTTTGAATTTACGTTCTCCTTCCAACAGAGAGCAGATTGTCATTTACTCCAAATCAGATTTAAAACAGTGTTTCTCAGAGGGCATCACTTCAGTTATGCAGATCAGATTCATTTCTTGTGCTTACGCTTCTTTGGAAATATGTAATTCAAGTCAAAATCTGAGGTGGCAACCATAGATGCTAGTGCTTGCTGCCTTCTAGAGTGGATGCACAATCATTTTGCCACCTGAAATAACTGTGTTCATAATCAGTTTTCCCTGAATGAGGTGTAGGGGAGGATTGTTGAGACTGTCTTAAGATGACATTTGGCATAGGAGCATATTGAAGTTTTTCCTGAAGGGCATGAAGCATGTGACATACATGTGCTGGTCCCACACTTGACTCCAAAACGCTCTAGCTTAAAACTTTGATTTTTTTTTTTCCTCTGAGGTGGTTTGCTATGTCAACAAAATGATTTATAACTGCATGTGGTAGAACTTAATGCTAGTACTCTGACCATCTTCTAGAAGAAAGAATAAAGTCTGTTGCAAAAGCTGCTGCTTTAATACGAGTACTCACATTTCCAGTGGCAAGAGTAGCCTGGAGTATGTGTCCCACCAGTTGACAAGATATGATTCTTTTTCCAATTCAATTCATATCAAAACAGTGTAAAAGTATAGACTGGGGAGAGAGACCTAGGAAAAGAACTAAATTAGTAGTGCAGGCCAGAAGCTTGCCTCACCGTGAGTCCTTGGGTTTTTTGGTCTGGAATAGTCTATGAGCTGCTTATTTGTTTGGGGCTCTGTTATAAGGAACACCAGGGAGGCGGCCTGTAAAAAGTACAATGTTTTTCAAAGGGAATAATGCTACTTAAGAGCACGTAATATCTGAACAAACTGCATTAAACAGCATATAATTCTGCACATTATGCAGTGGCATTAAATATACATATTAGTAAGGTAGCAGATGCTGTAGTTGTGAAATTGCCCTGTGAAATAGGAGTGTTTTGCAGCAGGGTGCTGCTCTGTGTGGGACTCCTTCACATGTAATAAATAGCTAATTTCAGCTCGATAGTCCATGAGCAACCGAAGGGGATCAGGGAGGGGTAGAGTGTTCCAGCAGCCCAAACCAGCAGGATGTGCTGAGATGTGCTTTTAACGGAACAACATTTCTGAGCTCCTAGGGGTAAACTCATAAAGAGGGATGCTGTCGTGGTTTAGCCCCAGCTGGCAACTAAGTCCCACATAGCCAACTGCTCACTTGCCTGCAGGGAGATGGGGGAGAGAACCAGAAGACTAAAAGTGAGAAAACTCGTGGATTGAGGTACAGACAGTTTAGGTAAAGCAAAAGCCAAGCAAAGGAAAATAAGGAATTCGTTCACTGCTTCCTATGGCAGGCAGGTGTTCAGCTGTCTTCAGGAAAGCAGGGCCCCATCACGCTGTAACAGTGACTTGGGAAGAAAAATGTCATCACTCCAAATGTCTCCTCCTTCCTTCTTCCAACCTCTTTATATGCTGAACATGATGCCAATATGGGATGGGATATCCCTGTGGTCAGTTGGGATCAGCTGTCCCAGCTATGTCCCCTCCCAGCTCCTTGTGCACCCCTAGCCTCCTTGCTGGTGGGGTGAAGTGAGGAGCAGAAAAGGCTCTAACTCTGTAAGCACTGATCAGCAACAGCTTAAACATCTCTGTATTATCAGCACTGTTTCCAGTGCAAGTCCAAAATAGTAGTCCATGCTAGCTGCTATGGAGAAAATGAACTCTACCCCTGCCAAAACCAGCACAGATGCTCAGCTGTTTGTATTCAAACTGAGAACTTGTTCAGCAAAGGGACAAGTGGGCATGTCAAGTGCCTGTTGCAGGGATGAGATGGTGATAGGTTTAAGTGTCTCATCAGAGGTAGTAGATGTCTTGTTTTCTACTTCTTTTCATGTGTGCAACCAGCAGATGAATGGAAAATTAAAAAAGGAATACATAAGAACTGACACTGAAAAGGTGAACAATGATTTCCCTCATCCCTCTTTCAAAATCTGTGAGAATGCTTTTTGATCCAATTAATGTAGATCACAGATTGGGAGATTCAGCTAGCACTGCACATTTTACAGGCATTGTTTTGTGAGAGCTCAGATATAGGAGTTTTCTTCATAAGAAACAGAATTTTCTTGCTGCACACCCTGCAACTGGGATATTCCAGGTTCGTTGCTGACGTCATTATGTTCTTAAAGTATTTTGAAAACAGTTGGTCTGATGTTCAAATATTTGTGTAGGAAACGGACCCCACTTAACCTTAAAACATCAACATTGCTAGTTAGGGCCAAGCTAGGTCTGTGAATCTGAAATGTTAAGACTTGCTTGGAGAATAAGAAAGGTAGGAGATGCATCCAAGTATGGTGTGCCAAACTCTCATCCGGAGATTTAGACTGCAGAGAGGAAAGACAGATTGCTAAGGAAGTTGCTTGTATCTCCTGATATCTGGCTCACTCCTTATCAGAGGAGGAAGCCTCCTGTTTTACTAAGTAAACAGGAAAAGCCATATGTAGGGAATGGTAACCCTTGCTACGTAGTCTGTTTGATCTCCTACGGTATAGTGAATGACCTGTTTGAACCACTTCTCAATAGATAATCTAAATCATAATTGACTTTCTGGAAGCATAGTGCTAGTTAAACAGTTCTTTTCCTTCCAATTTGTCTGAAGAGGGTATGTATGGACTTTGGGCATCATAATTTTAAAATATGGACAACTCTGACAAAGTACTCAGTTGTCTTCCTTCAAATTACACTGCTGAGAGAGAGCAGGGGAAATCTGCAGAAAGGGGTGGGGATGTTGTTGCAGGGGACAAGGCAGAGAGCATTCTTTCTAAATAATTTAAATTTCTTTTAAGCCATTTAAAGTATGAAGAAAATAAATCTCTCTTCTTTTATGTAAGGGCCCCGACTTCAAAGTATTTCAGTTTATTTTGCTGAGACCTGGAATACTGACATGCTTAAAACTTAAAGGCCAAGTTTTCAGGTTATAGTTCTCTGTCGTCGTAAGAGAGGCTGGATACTGAATTTAACTCTCTTCTACTTATGTTTGTCTTATTGTGGCACAGAACTACTTCAAATACTAAAATGTCTCTCAATTTGAGTATCTTGAGCAACACTGAAAATGTTATTGGTGTCTTGCTTTGTAAATGCAGTGGGACGGTACAGCCTTAGGCAGATGACAGTCCTGTACTGTGCATCACTGAATTTAGTCTTACTTTATCTAAGCTAGAAAACAATCTTTAACCATGAACAATAGTATCAACAACTGATGTTAGAGACATGTTTCCTGTTCAGCTTTTTGACACCCTCCATCTTTACTTACATTTGTTTCAGACTTCAAATACACATGATTTTCTTCAAGAACTTGAAATGATCTTCCTTTTTTCCCCTTCCCAATTATATTTAGGTAGGTTATGATAAAAGGTAAGAGCATAAACAAGAGAACCTTTCATTACTGCAAAAGGTAGACCTGTAGGCATGAGAACTGCATCAAAAAAGAGATTTAGCACCCCTACAAGAGTGTGTCTGGTTTGAGATAAGTAAAATTAACAAACATTGAATCACAGAATTAGTCAGCAGTGTACTTACGGTGTCTTGTGGGTTGGGTTTCATGGTCATCAGCAAGCGTAACTCTTGACTACTGTAGTAGTCAACCAAAACTAACAAAACAAGGCATTAACCACACCTCCAGAGGTACACCACCTACCAGCTTATCACAGATGCTAATATTTGTGGTATAGACAAGTTAGCAGAAGCTGAAGCCCAGGAAAAATAAACTGCAAGAAAAAACAGGGGTCTCATGAAAGCAGCTTGTTCCTTGGCACACCGGTAGAGACACTTGCCATCCTTGAGGTTTTTGTCTTCTGTTGCCTTGTTTCTGTGTCTCCCTACATTGCACTATAAAAGTGAAATAAATTGTGGTGGTGTTGTAATTATTTCCTTTTCCTCTGTCAAAAGGTAGTTGCAAGGTGCTTCTTGGCTTGTCAGTGAAAGTTAGAAATGTTATATGTTGCCAGACATGGTTTTTGTTTGGGTCAGTCTAATACCTTATGTACTGTAAAACCTGGTCTGGAACCTGAACTACAGGATGCTGAATTCCAGTAACTTGCTTAATAAATGACAAATTAGCTTGTATTTTGCTGTATAATTTGTCCTCCTTTCTTAGATTGTTTTCCTTAATGTGTCCTGGAAGTTTTGCTTCCTTGATTGTGCAGTTCTGGTTTTGCTTTATCCCCTTGTCTTTCCAAACTTTTCATTATCACCTTGCTGGTGTCGGGAAGGTTTTGATTTTGTGGGTGTGAGGCATGGAAGAAAAAAAGAAAAAAAATAATCTTCTGTTGCATTTTATTGTTCAACCCTAGGTATGTTAATAGAGGCTTGAATGGCATGTTATGTGCTAACATACTATCTAGAATCTTTTATTAACAGTCAGATAAGTGTAACTTCTTAAATTTCTGAGTGCTGCAGGTTAGAGGTGAATATTCCCCAAAACTTGTTGGCTTTTGAAAGGAAGAATGCTATGCTTTTCCTTCTCAAGGAGAATTAGTGTATGGCTTTAGAGAAGGGGGTGGGGCTTCTCTTTACTTCATGAAAAAAATTAACTTTTTTGAAGAAAATTGCATACTGGTCTTACCTATATTGCTTGAGGAGCAGCCAAGTGCTCTGAATTGGCTTAGCAGATGAATGTACATTGGGCTTCCCCACCCGCGCGCCCCTACTCAAGCTTCTAAGTGCTTGCTGTGCATGCAGCTCCCAGACATCAGAAATGCCAAGGAACATACCTAGTTTTTTATTTTGAACTGACAGGTATTTCTGTTTTATGGATGTGAACAGATGTATGAGCAACTTACACTGAAAATTGTCTCTCCCTTTGGAAATCCGTTTGTCTTACATGAAGCCTTTTCTTTGTCCCTGTCTGGAAAAAGGTGGTGGATGTCTGTATGGAGGAGTACTAGTATATCAAGTCTTATCACTCAGTTTTGATGGGGTGCACTAACCAGGGCTGCTGCATATTGATTTGATTTTATGGAGTAATAATTGAAATTGTTGAGAAGTGGGGTAGGATCTACCTCAGCAAGAGGAGGGAAAAATTGTGAAGCACAAGAACCTGATTTCATACAGTTATGTCTACTTGTGTGGGTTTGGGCTGCACGCCAGTGTTATCAAGGATATTTTGGCTTGTAATACAAGTGACCTGTGCTGACCTTTTTTTTTAAACGACTCTTATTGTTATTACAATAGTTTTTTTTTGGGATTCCAGTCCCCATTTGTGACTCCACTGCAGTTGGCCCTAGAGAGCTAGAAAAAAAGATGCTTCCTCTGATGCTGGCTTCAGCCATGCAAGGGTGACTCACTTGTGATATTCGTGGGTTTTTAGACTTCAGTTCTGGAACTCTTTGTGCTCTGGTTTTAGTGGCTTTCTGTCTTGCTTTGTCAGGAAATACTGTGTTGTGCTTCATTATTGTTGCTGGAATCCTTTGTAGTGCCCTGGTGACTAGAAGAAGTTGCTGAAAACATTTATCTTGTAAAATTTACAGTCCAAAATGAACTGAGCTCCTCCCAAGTTCCTACGTAGAGACTGTTGCTTCCACACTTAAAAGCCCATTTTTGTCTTTTCACCTCCACTTTGATTATGAATGAAATAGCCGTTGAGTGACTAACCTGACTCTTGCAGTAATTCACAAACATTTGCTAGAAAATTGAAGCAATAAAAGCACAAGTATTCATGGATATTTAGTATACGAGTGGAAGAGTAGAATCATGATCATAAAGAAAAGGTCTCCCTTATTTTCTATGACATTTTGTGCCACTTTTCATTTGGCGCAAGTGCAGCATTGATTTATAATTTTTTTCCCCTCCCCGTTTTAAACAAAAGAAAATTATTTATTCCCCAGTTAGTAATGGAAATGGGAGTGGTAGTTTACTCTTTTAGGCCAAGTATAACATTTCCTGATGGAAGGTCAGTAGATTCAAAATTATATTGCTTGTGCTATTGCTTAGCCTAAATTTGACCTGTTTCAGTGCAGTCTTAAATTACTCAGTGAAATGTTTTCTGTTGTTGGAATGACCTAAATACCTTTTACTGCAGGATTCCTGTGTTTCAGACATCCTGTGCTGGGTTTTTCAAACTGTAAGTGTGACTGTGGAAATCCAGACACACTCTTATCAGGAATTAGTAATTTTCTCATATTTTTAAAATCTCTTCCCATGTTCATATCAGTGGTTGCTGTTGTCTTCATATTTAGGATTTTGTCCATTTCTGATTAAAAATACATGTTTGATCAAGCCCTTATCAAGCGTATGAGAAAGCAGTTTTTTCTGATGATAAAGCAATGAGTCAAGCAGGATGCAATTTTAAAGGTTTTTCCTTCTTGCATTCACGCACCTTCTGTTGAACCTTTGTGCTGTTCTGTGGCCAGTGTTAGCTGAATTCTGTTCGTCTTTGAAAAGCCATGTAGACAACTACTGCTGATGATTCTTTACTGTACAAATTAGGTTGAACCCTAACTTCAGACAGTAAAGTGAAGCTGATACAGCCTGTGTAACATAAGCAAAGGACGTGGTAGCAGCAATAAAGAATGTGAAAAGATCATTTGGTTTTGTTGCTCTTATTCATTTGCAGTGACTTTCCCATTTGTGATCTTGATACTTGTGCTGTAGCAAGTAATCATAGTTTCTCCCTGCAAATGTGATGAAAATCCAAAGTTGTGGTAGAAGCTGATTTCACTTGTAGAGGTAGATGCCACAGGCTATTGGAGGAGTTTCCGCTGCCTGCTTCCTGCAGAAAGGATGTCAGCTTCTCCCCGCCATACTAGGAGTGAATTCCTCCTCAAAAGCTATTAACAATTTGCACTGACCCTCTGAAGACTGGTCATAATCAGTCCTTGTGCTTGGGCACTCTCAGTGTATTCTCAGGGTGCAGCTCCTTGCAGACTGTTTGTGTCTCGGGCTTTTCCCTTTGCAATAAATAAGGCCTGTGAAATTTGCCAGCAGAGTGAAGGTTTGTTTACCAAAATTTAAATGTAGGTTAGTCACCTCTCTTGACCTCTTGTTTCTAGCCTTTGTTATGGATGACTGTAAACTTGAGCATGATGTTGACCTATATTTATATTCTATTACAATTTACCTACAGACATTTTAGTGTATGTTAGCTGGATGCTCTGGACAGCATGGTGAGTAGCTCCACTTATAGCAACTTTCTTGAGTATTAGTTATCCTTTCTTTACCCCCTGCCCTTCATTTTGAATTTACTTCCAGTTTCTCTTCAGCATCATGGTAGTTTTGATGACTTGTGATTTCACAGTTCTACTGGAGCAAGCTGCTTATATGATATATCCAGCCAGTTTCCCTCAGCTCAGCTAGTCTTTTAACTCTCCCTCAAAAGTTTCAGGCTTACTTTTCCCACATTTTGCAGAGGTTATGATTTCTTCAGCATAGATAGTAACCTGCAGCCATGGACTGCTGGCCTTCTTGGCCTCACAAGACTCTGTTGGCATTCACAGTTTTAGTGAATCTCAGCACTGTGTTTAACCTTTGATTGAAGAGACTTGTCTGCTTCAGCTCTGCTTCTGGTTTGTAAGCCATAAACATCATTTGCCACAGCATCCTAGATCACAATTTGAACATCACTATGCTAGAGGAAAGTTCTGTATTACTGCTGTCTAGAAAGCACTTCTCTAAACATCTCTTGTTTACACCTAGATTTTGATGCTTTCCCGGTGTCTACAAAGCTGAATGCTACGAACACCTAACATGGGGTTGATTATATCCATATTAAATGAGTTAGAGTTTTCAGCTTTCAGGTTTTGCAGAGATGTCATCTAAGGCTGTGAGAAGTGCTGGTAAGAATGTCCTTCAGAAGTTTGTATGGTGTTCCTGTGGGGTGGGTTGCAAGTTGTTCAACCACGAGGGTAGCAGTGAAACTTTGAGGGACCATGCTCATTTGGTGAATGTTTTGCTCAATGCCTCCACCTCCAGACAGCATGAGCTGCTGCAGTCTGTATCTGTCTTGAAGCAGTCCAGACCTGATATGGCTATTGGGCAGGAATAACGGCAGTTATTTATTGTTTGGACAGCCTTTCCTTTTTTTCAAGGAAGAGTAGTCTGGATGGATGTATCCCATTCCTAATCTCCCACAACTCCTGCTTGGTGATAAGCGGCTGCTGTTGATCATCAGAGATATGATTGAGTTTGTCTTGAGGGATTAGTGGAGGCCTTTGTCTAAAGGACATAATTGGTTGAACAGTTTGGGCTTGGAGGTTTGGGCTGGAAGACCTGTAAGATTGATTTTTTTTCTTTTAATGTAGCTGTTGAATCCATAGTGTTGGGACAAATAAATTTTTTTGTTCAAGTCACTAGTGCTGTCACTGTTGCAGCATGCATGTTCTTAGTATGTGCCAGTGGTAGTGAACCTTTAAGTTTTCAGTGTGGTGTGTGTGTGCATGGTCTTATTTAATGCTGCTCCCACTGTCTTGCTGGCAAAAATCCTGCAATATAAAATTCTGATTATTGTCTGTATGAAGGGGAATTGTGGAATCCAGGTGGTTGGTTATTACAGATCCTCTGTGGTTGCAGTGGAATAAAATGCCAATTTTATTGTAGGTGGCAGTGACCTCAAAACATAAGCTTGTCTATACCCTAAATCAGTGTTTTCTCTGTTTATAATTAGGCTCGTAACCTTAGCTTCAGGCTGAGAGGCGGCATGCAGAGTTTTGACAATAATTTCAAAGTGTGTTGTTCTCTGTTGTTCCAAAGTTCAGACAGAACTGTTTATAGGATACTACTTTACCATGTTAAAGGAAAACTACTTCTTAAAAGGCAAAATTTGAATGAGGTAAATGTAGTTTAGACTTTTGCTTGTCTTGGGGAAAAAAAATGCAACCACTGATGTAAGTATGAAAAAATAGGTAATGGGCATGGTTGGAAACTACTTCCCATAAGCATTTCTTGCTGTTTTTGTTTGGTAGGCAAGATGAAACAGAGGTGTTTACACAGTGATAATGTGTTTGCCAAGTAATATAGTAGTCTGAATAAATGGTAGCTCATAGGCCTGCAAGTTATTTTAAATGATTGTTAAAGACAGAGTGTATGATTCTGATAACCAACATCAGGTTATGTAGGGGGAGGTTACCTTGCATGCTGAAGACTACCCAGCTCCCACAACAAGCTCTTGCATTTTTTTCTCTATATGTAACTTCATCTGTTGGCTTCTTCTGTGGTAGTAAACAGCTAAAGTATGTTCCTGACTAAAAGTATATATACATGGTAAAAGAGTCAGTGGATCAAGGAACACATCCATTTTCCAAATACAGTTGGTGGTATATTTCCTGATTTTAGGATAACGTATGCATAGTGGGTGAGGCATGTACAGTATTCTCAAAAGGCACATGGTGAAAAGCTATTCAAAAGCACCATTTTTTAAGCTGTGAGGTATTACTGTAATCCAGTTCTGACATTTTTATATTTTCTGTAAAGGATAAACAGTCCTCAGTGGTGAGGTGTGGTTGCATTTCCATTAAATCCTTCAATTGCAAGGATGAACTTAGAGTGATTTGTTTGTTTGTTTGTTTTAACCACTGGCATTACTGCACACGTCCTCCTCTCTCCCACCCTCCCTCCCTTCCCACCTCAGCATTTCACTTGGCTGGTTCTGGCAGTTCTTGTTCATTTTGGTCTGTATGTTTTCAAAATGTGTCTTTGGGCTTGGGTCTATTGAGGATAATGTTTTTTAACACTGGGTGACAGTAGAAATGAATTTAGCTTGTGAGATGCCATTGATGGTGCTTGTTTAGTGCAGTAACTTTGCTGCTTAGCCTGTTAGATTAGTGAAATCCCCTATTCCAAGATTCCCTTGACTTGAGGAACTAAAAGCCTAACTGCTGCTGCTTCTCCACGTACCACTGTTATTTCTCCTCTTTAGTGCCTTAGAGTTTGAATATTCTTTTGTTTTATTCTAAAGTGTTTTTTGTTGTTGAGGTTTTTTTATGACAAGCATGTATACTTGTGCTGGCAAATACTACATCGTAATAGTGCAGATTTTCATTTATCAGGCAGCTGTACAGTCACAGAATGTTTTTAGTTAATGGACTGGATGCTGTCAAGCAGATTTTGGCAAAAATTGCTTTGTAAAATTCACAGACTTCTTAATGCTTTTCTCCTGATGGCGTTTGGCACAATCCCCTTCTGAAAGTACAACAGCTGAGAACACTATCTTATTGGCTGTTAAATTACTTTTGAGGTATGTTTGAGGTGAGTGTTCAACAGCAGCAAAATCCCTCTGTAAATCCTTTTATTTTATACATTGTCATAATGCTCCAACTGCTTTTTCTAAACACACTTTTGCAGAATGCAAAGCCTCTGCACATTGAAAATGTCAGCAAGACTTGAATTGTTGGTCACATGCTGGTTTGAAAAGAGTAAAACATTTCAAATTGCAGTGGCTGAAGGGAAAAGGTGATACATGCCTATTCTATAAATAGCTTCTGTAATAAACACATGCTTTTCCACCTGCAATTCTTTTGTTGTCTTTAGATAATAATGAATGAACTCTTATACTGAAAAGTGTTCTTCAGTGTTCTTGGAGATTTTTGGAATGGATAAGTATTTCCAGCCAAGGTTTTGTAACTTTGGGTAAAAGACATTTTCCCTTTGAAGGGAAGTACCTGTTTAGGGTGAGGCATCGCAAGTTTTAGGTGAAAAGACTGCTTCTGCATCTTTGGACCTGTTAGTGAAACGTTATTATATTCGAGCCCCTGCACAGATAATTCCCTCTGTCTTCTTGCAGGGCCATGTAACATCTTGCTTCTCGGCAAGCTATGAATTACTTCTGATGAACACCTTCTAGCAAAGCACGGTGCATCAACTTTTTACCTGCTACTGACTTTTCATACTTTATTTGGAGAATATTAGATGGTTAGGTTAGAAAAGATTTAAGGCTATGCCTACAGGAGAGCAACAGCTCTCTCAGTATTCTACAGTATTGGGGGCAGTGGAGGTGGTGTCATTTGATGTCTGGTGGGTTAATTATAACAACCCTACCAGGGCTCCTGAGCTGAAATTTCCTGAATTGTTTTCTCTGGTGTGTTGAAACCTTTTTAAAGGTCATATTTACTAATAACAATTTCTTTCTTTAAAAACACAGAAAAAGAGGAGGAAAACAGTGTTCCATAATTACAAGGCATTCCTGGTGGGATAGTTAATACACAGCTTCTACATCTTTAGCCTGCAAGGTCAGCTGATGTTTTTGTTTAAACTCTCTGAGAGTTAAGAAGGGCAGGTTAGGTATGTGGACTCTATTAGTGCTGTCATTGTTTAGATGAGGGTCTGTGTTTCTAAATGTTGCTTCTTGTAATATGAATTCTTTAAAAACTCAGTGGAGAGGGAGCCATGAGCTGTGTTTGTATCTGAAAAGGGATTCAAGGGCAGGCCTGCTTTTAACAATGAATATTTCTGGGGACCTTCATGTTTCCAGGAGGATTTTACCTTTTTCTGAATGTTTGAATTATGTACTGACAAATTAAAAGTGGTAGTATTGTTGGGGTAGCTGGCTGGTCTTTTTTATTATTTTACATCCGTTTAATGGAATATCTTTTATTGGGCCTTTTTCTACTGGAATTAATAGGAGTTCAGATACTTACTAAGAGTAGGATCGGGCTCTTTCAGTGTATAAGCATTAGACTTTTCCTCAGCTAATGGATTAGAGAGTTTTTTGTGTGTTTCATAGAAAATTGATATTTAAAAAAACTCCCATGCAGTTTCTTTGAGACCATCAATCCAACTTTCACGTACTGGGAATGAACCTGAAACAAATAAAACTGGTTAAGTTTTAAAAAGTTTCTCTTTTTGAGAGAAGGTACTTGGAGGAACAGGCTGTGACTACTTAAAAACCAAAAGGAAAGGCAGAGGGAGAAGTTCCTGATATGAGGGGCAGTTCCGCTCCCCTTCTCTCAGCAAAGGTTGAGTGGAAACAAGAGCAAGAATAGGCCTGGGCTTGTTCATGCTCTCCCCTTCCTGTCTGTGCACTTTACAGCTTACTGCCTCTTCAGCCTTGACTCTTAACTACTTTACCTGGTAAACATTCTCTTGCAAAGTCAAGGTTAGTGTGTGCGTGACCTTCTTCAGGATAGAGTATCAGACTACTGCAGTTGAATGTAATCTAGACAGGGATGCTGACTGCATAGCCTGCTCTGAAACATACAGTGTAAACAAATGGAAAAAAATGAGAGATTTTCATCTCTGTTTCCTGTAAGTTGAAGAGCTTTTTAAAAATTACTTGGGATACAGCATTTTTTGTTAGAGCTATGTATATATTTCTTTACTTTCCCCCCTATCTAATCTTCATGTGATAATGCTTACTGCAATACACTTTTCTGGTATTTCAAGAATATTATATCAGTTTTTGACTTTGAGGGAGTGTGGGTTTATATTATTTCCATTATAAGTAGATAATGTATAACACCTTATTTGTATCTATCCAAGATTTTATATGTACTGTCCAAATCTAATACTGGTACGGCGTATGAGATCTAGTTGCATTGCCCTGTATCTGCACCTCTGACTTAATGCTTGAGCTGAAATTAGTGTCATGCTGACATAAAGTCAGAAAGAAATCCGCTGTCACCGCTATTCAGTGTTAAATCATTGAGAGCCAAGCCTGGGCCTTCATGTTGGGCAAACAGATGGTTTTAGGTTGGATCTTCAGCATTTGAGACTTTGTGCTGTGTCTACACATGGTGTCTTTGCTAAAGCAAAGTATGGTATACCATATCTCCTTACAATATAAGCAAACATACCTCTTTTGCCTTGTGCTTTGTTATGCTGCATGGAAAACAGGACCATAATGCAGATGTCTGGAACAGTGCATGTGTCTCATTCAGTGTTATAAATCTGACGTCCTGTGTATTGGTAACTGCAGCAGTTTGTATCTCCGAAGAGCTGCACAGACATGGCTGTTCTACTGGGTCACTTGGGGGAAGGTGAGCTTTAACATGAGCTCAGTGGTGGGAGAGTTGAAAGCACAGAAATTAAGTGACTTGTGTCAGTGAGTCAGTTGAGACTAGGACCTGTGTTCATGCCGCTAGAGTGCACTACTTCCCTCTAACTTATTGAGAGAATGGTTACATTTGCTGGTAGGTGTGGCAGGCTCCCTGGTGAGGGGTTTGGAAAATTGCTGCCAATTTACTGAGGTATAGGAGTTTCACATCGGTCTTGATGGGATGCTGCCTTACTTCTGCAGCTGTCGTTTATCAAGTAAATATTTCTCTCGCTGTCAGACTTTGAAGAATGTTGTGATAGAATGGCAGTGGGCTTGTAAACTAACCTTTTACTCCCCTTTTGATTTTATTGGAGATGAAAGCAGTATGTACAAAAGACAGGATTAATCATATTTGTAATTAAGCAAGTTCTTTAAGATGTATCATTTCTCAGAAAAAGCCAACGACTTTTACTCTATTAACAAAAGATTCTTGATAATGAGATATATTTTACATATATCATTAAGTTCTCTTTTTTTCCTTGCACAGGTTTCCACTTGAGTGGCACAGTAACAGAGCCTGCAATGCAATCGGAGCCAGAAACTGTTTGCAATGTAGCTATCAGCTTTGATCGTTGCAAGATTACCTCAGTGACCTGTAGCTGTGGAAACAAGGACATATTTTACTGTGCCCACGTTGTGGCACTCTCTTTATACCGGATCCGCAAGCCAGATCAGGTCAAACTGCATCTCCCCATTTCAGAGACACTCTTTCAAATGAACAGAGACCAACTACAAAAATTTGTACAGTATTTGATCACAGTGCACCACACAGAAGTTTTGCCTACTGCTCAAAAATTAGCAGATGAAATTCTTTCTCAGAATTCAGAAATCAATCAAGTCCATGGTGAGTTTGATACTTGTTCTTCCTTTTGCTTCACCCTGTCTTACATTGTGAGCTTTTTTGTGGCAATGAGGAGCATGACCTCCTTAGTTGTGTTTCAGGCTGAATCGTTCTGTGATTTTTATGGTGTTTACTAAAGAGGATTCTGTTATTGAACCTTTGTTTTAAGATGTTTAGAAAATGGTACTCTTTGGAAAAGAGAATTCATAAGCAGTGAGCTTGATGTCTCCAGTATTGTTAGTGTGTGCCCTGTTACTGCTTCATGCTTGTATTTTCCAGCTATTAAAGCCTGAGTAGTAGTGTTCTTTGCATAGCCATATTGCTTAAAGGAACAGTCTTATCAACTTACCACCAATGGTGTCTTTTTATTATTTTGTTGTTTGTAGTAATCTTCCAACATTTTAATTGTGTAATTTTGTTTTAATGGCAAAGCATAAAAGCAAGTAGGCGTTACTCTTTTTTTCGTTCATTAAATATATTTCTGTCAACCTTTGGGATTTTGTTTCTGTATGAAGTCAGGAGAAATATAAATCCTGTATTTCGGTGCTTTTCTCCTGTTAGTGCTGAAGCAGCTACAGTATAGCAAAGGTCTTGATCTTTCCTGCTCTTTCAGCTGCACAGGGTTTTAATGACTCTGTTTTTTGTAATGAGCAACTTCTGTTTATTAAAGGATGATGGATGTGACTTGAGCCTTCTGACATGGCTTTTTTTATGGACCCTGCTGAAATGAAACCAAGTAGTTGTACGCTCGAGGTGACCCAACTAGTATTAGAGTACTGTGTTCCTGTAAGGTCAGCTGATAGAAATGTCCTGTCAGGTGACCAGAACTGTAAGAATAAGGACAACTTAGAGGGGAAGAATAAGTTATCTAAATAACTAGAAATATCTTTTCCTTTTTTTTTTTTTTTAATTGAAGGAACAGGTCTTCTGTTAAATATTTAAGAGGGAGGCATGACCATTATTCAAAGAATTTGCAATACAAATAAAGGCAAGAAGAAAGAAAACCACATATGCATTACTTACAGTGCAGACAGAACAAAACGAGAGTGTTTCCAGTAACAGGACTCATCTGCAGCTTAGCCCTTCTCCTTAGGGTGCTCTGACCCTGGCAGGCCCAGACAGGTGATGTTGCAAGAAAGTGAATTTCAGGAACAGTGCTCTTTTTTTGGCATTGGGGATTGTGGAGATGTGGCCAGAGGCAAGGCTGTTGCTGTGTTGTTGAAGGCAATGAGAAGGTTATTGTCAGAGCTGCCTGGTGACAATGGAAAGGAAGTGAAACTTAAAGGAGATACAGGACATTGAGCAGTAGAGGAAGATGCTCAGATGTTGTGCACTGAGGGCATGTGTCACGTGAGAGTTGTTAAAAACCTCTGAACATAAGGAGCTAAGGAGTGAGGAAGAATTACAGTATGAGAGAAGTACAGAAGATTCAAACAGTGAAGGGTGATTAGAAAAGAGGAAGGCAGGGGTGGGAAACAAAGGGCAGATGATGGCTATATATGTCTGTATTAGCTGTACTGTAGTTAATGTAAGAGAAATGACAAGCTGTTGCAGAGACTTGATCAATATGAAGTCTGCAATTATACTAATTGTAGACATGCTAGTCTGTCAGCTATTTTCTTATTGTCAAAATACCTCATTACTCATTATTATATAAGGTATTTTTAGAGATTTGAGACTTATGTCACAGCTCAAATAGCAAAAAGAATAGGAAATAAAAAACTGAGTTGATGATCAGTTCTGAAATTTAGCAATGAATCTGAGTAGGTTAGTTTAATATTATCCACAAAACTGAAACGTTTCTTACATATGTTGCTGTTCTCCTAGTAAGAAAGATTGCAGTATTATATTGACTGTCAGTATTTCTTAATAAAATGCCAAAATCCAAAGTAGAAAATCCAAGCAGCATAAGAAAATAAACTGCTATTACCAAAAAAAGCTGTGTTTTAAAAGACATTCTATAGTTTCCTGCTTTTCTTCTCAGACTCACATAAAACCATTGCCTGGATTTTTTTAATGTTCAAAATACTAAAACATTACTTTTTCCTTAAAAGAATTATGTAAGTTCCTCTGATTATGTAGCAAGTAAGTGTTCTTCTGGGATTCATAATGTAATTCTGTTATTTTGATCTTTAATCGATTTCCTTAAATTAAAAATAATAAAGTTAACCGAAAGAAATCTGTGAAAAATAACCAAAAGAAATGTCTCTGGTTCTAATATCATCGGGTGATGAATCTAAGATCACCCTTCACTCTGTCATCTCCTGTGCTTCACATGTTAAGTTTAATACAAAACTGTCTTGTAGACTGTCTTGTGTTGAACAATTTGATGTCACTGAACTGGTGTCTGAAGAGAAATTATATTAAATGCTACTTGAAGGCACAGATAAGTAAGAGGAAAACCTTGCTTATAAAATTAAGAGGAGACCTGGCACAGAAACAGCTTTGATTAAAGGGAAGCCCTGAATCTGGAGTTGGATGAGGAAATTCATTTCAATGTGACTTAGGAGTGTTTTAATTTCAGGGTTGTTCTATACAGGACTTGAGTTGTTAAATTTTTTATTTTTCTTGCATGGTGACTGTACTAGTTCTAGTTTTCCTATATTTGCAGTAATGCACAAAAGAAATCAGCTCTTGAATACTATTTGTATGTATAAATGGTCTGGGACGTAGAAGAGCTCTGATCACAGTGTTCTTGTTGTCTTGTTTATGAGATGACTGATAAGAGATGATTAGATGGAACAACTAGGCAGTACTTTCACAAAAGGAAAATTGGGTAATCATTCATTTGCTCAAAATTCTTTGCTGTGCAGCATTTGATGACTGGCTTTGGCCTGATGACATGGGTTTTGGAATAACCAATCACTCTTGAGTTCCTTGGTGGATATAAATGATGCAATGTCCTTTCTTGCTTCATGGCTGAGCCTTCTGCAGGAAAAAATAAGAGAATGCTGTTAGAAGCACAGGAATGTGTTGTCTAGTCACTGGCTTCTTCAGGAGAGACAACTGATTCATTGGGAATCCTCTTGTGTATTTGCCATTCTATTTTCACTTGGTGGTGATTACGTTACAAGAGTGTTTTGCATGTTTTTAGAGCATAAAAGCACGTCTTACGTCTCGTGTTCTGATCTCCTCATGTGACACTGCTACAGCTGTGCATGTTCCTGATGATTTCAAAACTGGAGTTCTGTAGTGTGTAATCTCCTGTACTGAAGACGGTACAGGAAGGTATTAATGCTGATACCCTGATGTCTGCACTGCAGAACTGTTGGCCTCACATTGGGTTTCAGTGTGAAAGCTCTTGCAGGAAGCTGGGTGTAGCTTTGGATCCTGCTTAGATGAGGCTTTTGTCCTCCCTGTTAATTTTTGTACTGTTGTAGCAGAGAAGGCTATCAGGTGTGTATGCTAGGAAGAGAGCAGTCAGGATGACAATGGATTATCAGCTGTGTTTGTCATTTTGTATATTTCTTTTCGTAGGTATGAAACTTTCACTTGAATAAATTGGTTAGAAGGTCAAACTGTGTTCGTGAGAATTTGAGTAGAAATGGGAAAGTAACTGCAAGATGGGAGGAAGGAGAGATGGAAGGTCTGTTTTCATATTAATCTCATATTAGAGTTAATTTCTTATTATGTGCATAGTGGAAAAGAGTCTACCTTTTTTGGTATAAGGATGTCCTGGCAAACCTATTTAATTTTTAACTTTTAACTATCCTTTTTCTTTTCTTGAGTGTTTAGTGCTGCTGTGGCAATCTCTGCTCTTAGAAGAACTATGGATTTCTCCAGACTTCCTCCCATTCTCTGATTCTCCTACTTGCAGTAAAAGTTACTTGCCAGTACAAACAAACCCCCATGCAGATGAGCTTAAATTTAAGGAGGAGAACCTGGGAGAAAGCAGTTGAAATATATTTGTCTTCTGAGTAGGAGGGGTACCTTGTTTCTATAGTTTTTTCTGTATTTGTCCAGGCAAATATAGGTACATCCTCAACAAACATTAATTTGTAATGCCTATAGCAGTGCTGGAGGAAGCATTCAAGAAGGAAATATCTATCAAAAAAAGCCTTCAAAGAAAATTTCAGAATATCTAGTCCTGTTCTAGTGTATTTTAGGTTCAAAAGGGCAATCTAGAGGTATAGGTGAATATGTGTTAAGATGTACTTAATGTATTTAACTGAAATTACAGGGGTTTTAGTGGAAAATTGTAGGGTAGAGTAGGGCTGAACGACAGAATACAATCTACTGCTGATCTACTAGTAAAGAGATTGTTTAATGTTAAAGAAGATAAATTATTTTAAAAATTATGAAATCTTTCACATGGCCCAGCCTAAATTGGATAAGTTGCTTGAGAGATTAGTTGCAAAGTAAGAATGTAGGACATGACAGGTGAGTTTCCTTTCAAGAAAGATGAAAGTGAAGTGCTTAAGTGCTTAGTATGCAAATTGTTTAGTGAGCCAGAGTTGGAGTAGCCAAAACTAGAGAAATTTCAGAAATTCAAGTAGAAGTAAATAAGTACTACAATGTAAAAAAAAAAACTGAAAGATCGGTAGCTGCAAAATGAAAAAATAATTTATGAAAGTCATAATTTTAGCAAAGGTATTTTCAGACACATTAAACATAAATATAAAAATTGTTATATAGAAGATGATGGAATTTTGTTAAAAAACATGCAAGGTAAAATTAATTAAAATAAAGCATACTTATCTGTCCTGATAATGTTCTTTTATCTGCCATACACAAATGAAGTTTGAAACTTATCGCTATATGTTGTTTGTGAGATATGGACTTAAGCAGGAAAGGTTAGATATTGTTGGTAAATAAGTTAGTGCATTTTGCTGAGAGAATTTTTTTGAAGTTAAAAACCTGTTGGGGATTTATTAACTTCCCTCAGCAACTTAGGATCACCTGTCTTCTCTTCATATTTTGTGTTGTTAGCACTGACAGCTTCATAGCAGTTGCAGTTTTTCTTTGATGCTGTGCACTGCTGAAGAGGTGTTATAAGTCACCCAAGAGTTCTGAAATTGAGTACAAGATGAAGTGACTTATGTCTAAACTTTTGGAGAATCAAAACCATAATAATATTTTTGACCCATTAATTTTATGAGCTTTGGTTTTATGTAATCATTGTTTAGATTAAGACTGAGCATATTAAGTTTATGTATCAGTCTGATTTTTTTTTCTTCTCCTTCTTAGAACTCGGGAGTTGATTATGTTTAACATGCAACCTGCTATTACCTTAAATATAAAAGGCTGCTACCCTGTTTTCAAATGTTATTTGGGTGTTCAGTTTTACAAACAGTTGTGCACAGTATTCTTGCTTTGATTACTAAGATTACAAAAGAGCATGAGTAAATATAGATGTCTGTTTCTACATACTGATTATAAATATTTATTGTATTTAATTGTAACTACATGAAGTAAAGTATATTTCAAAGACCAGTCACAATAATAAAAAGCCAGAGTTTGAAGAGAGGGAGATTAATGTGTTAGTGACAATAAACTGACACCGTTTAATTACAGGTTTTAATATTTAGTATAATTGTACAGTGCTTTCCACTTTCATAGTTCAAATGTGAAACCCTAATTTATCCTCATTACATCCCTCTAACGTACCTAAGGAATCCCTTAGTTTACAAGCAGGGAACGGGAAGCAGGGAACTTATCCCTTAGTTTACAAGCAGGGTACCAAACTGCACAGTAGAGTTTAAATTCATGGCTGCCCATATTCCTCTCTGCAGCCAAACTGTACCTCTGCCAAGGCCTTGTGGTGGCTGTTCAAGGCTGTGTTGCAACCTGAGCAATGCTACTGCCTATGGGTTGAACCTTCAGCTCTGCCTGGTGTTGAGCTTGAGCCTTCCTGACAGCTATTGCTAGGCCTTCTTCTCATATCTCTTAAGACAGCTCCCTCTTGTTGCTTGTTCGGATAGTTCCTTATCTATTCACCCAGTCCCGTGTTTTCAGAGGAGAAGTGGTAGTGTAGAAATCCTATGCATGGTCTGTGTTTGAGTGGGAGAGGAAACAGCGATCACCTGACTGTAAGTGAGCCCAGTCAGGTTCACTTCACCCAGTTGTGAAGTGCCTAGTTGAGAGACATGGAGATAGTTCATGTCTTGACCCCAGAACTTGACCCCAGGAATGACGTGGGCAGTGTAAGCTGAGGCTTCCTTGGCAAGACCATTAGGATGCCTGGCTGTTGCCGTGGTGGGAAGGTGGTTTGGACTTATGCCTGATCAGACATGGTTTCTCCCTGCCTTGTTGGTTCATGGCTTTCGGCTGAAGACTGCTAACAGTGTTGAAAGATGAGTGAATTACAACTGTAGCTAGTGCTGCTTACATGAACGCTGAAATTCCTTTATACAACCTCATCAAAAATTTTGATCATACTAAGTATAGCCTATATAAGATCTTTTAAGAAAATAATCATTGAGTCAGATGTATCTGTAGTACTGTACTAAAGAGCATCA
Source organism: Manacus vitellinus (assembly GCF_001715985.3). Taxonomy (NCBI): domain Eukaryota; kingdom Metazoa; phylum Chordata; class Aves; order Passeriformes; family Pipridae; genus Manacus; species Manacus vitellinus. Next base: position 14,318,359 of record NW_021939324.1, on the reverse strand, counting down.
TAGAGCTCAGACCCTTGGCTTGGCATCTTCACCTTTTACAGTCTTCTGGCCTCCTCGCTTGAAAGTAACACTGGTGTGAGTATAGCAATACTGAGCTCCTGGGAAAGGTATATTTGGGATCATATTGGGAGAAATAGCCTTGGTGGGGCAGTGCTGCTGTCCTGGGGCAGTGGACATGCTTGTTTTGTAAAGGAACCCTGTTCTTAAAGAATCTATGGTAGCTGTGTTGAAATTTAACCTTCTAGCACAAACTGACCGGTGAGGTTTTTGATAAATGTAAACAGTTACAGAAGGAATTTATTTTTTCCCCTAAATAGGGAAGCTTAGCTGAGGATTCTTGGCCTATTTTTAATTCAGTCTGAAAGCAACCATACCAAGATTATTTAAAGATAAATATCCATTGAGGTGAAGAAAAAAAAAAAGTGTATTTTGTATACTGATGCTTTTATATAGTTCCTCTTCACTGCTCTTTGTGTGTTAAAGCAATGAAATATTTAAACTATTTGCAAGGTGATACTGCAAACCTGGGTCTGCAACAACTGCACTACTTATTCTTGTGAGGCTTGATTTCCCTTTTTGTCTTGTTCCTTGCAGCCAAAGACTTGTTATGTATGTCGTGTAGCTGACCAAATTGAAAGCCCCTTGAAACTAACATACTGAAGATAGAAGCACTCACAGAAAGAGGAGGGTTTTAATTTCTTGGGTTTTGTACTGTCTTGGATTTGATTCCTGTCTTTTGAAACACTGTGTGTTTCCTGTGGAAGGCAGGAGAGTTCATTCACATCTTCAAAGACACAATTCCTTATTAATTTAGGTATATATGTGTGTACCTGTATGTGTGTGTATATATATATATAGCAATGCAGTGTTCCCAGGTGTAGGCTCTGAAATTGGAGGCAGTTTAGGAAGTTGCTGAGCTGGAACATTTTTTTGTTTACTGTCTCAGCAACTTGTAGACAAGACATCCCTCTGACCCTTTAAATCTTCTGATTGTGTTTTCATTGAATAAAAATTGCGGCAATTTCTTCAACCACTTAAAAGCTTCATCTCCATGGCAGAGCTGCAAGTGTGAAATGGAGGCTTGAATCAATAGAATCAATGTTTTTTTTCCTATACATCTGAAGAGTTGTAGCTATCTTTGCTTTTCAGGTTCTCAGGACTTCTATGACAAACTCCCAGATTTTTACAAATCTGTATAATTTTCCTTTCCTGGCAGTATTCTTCTCTTTTTTTGGTTCAGAGGTAACATGGACAAGGATTTAAAAGAGAGAGATTGTGTAATGTGATTCAATTTCTAACATCTTTGCAAAACCTAATAGATAAACCTAGATAGAGATTACACAGTTGTGACAAGTCCAAAATAAAAATGTTAACTTGAGTCTCGGGCATGCTTAAAGCACCTTACATCTGGTATGGTGATGCCTTACCTTGAGCTGAGTCCGACACCCATAGGTAAGTACATTTCAGTGTTTTCAGTTTGAAGACCTTTTAAAAAGTGTCCAATGGAGTTGCAGGGATTTTCAGAAAAATAGAGGTCTTTAGATGGTGCAAGAACTTGTTTTAGTTAATTTTGTCATCCTTTAGAAGAGACCACTGGGGAAAGTCACTGGTCTGAGCTGCAAAATTTGAGTTATAACAGCCTGTGGCCGAAGCACTGCCTGATGTAAATCTAGTCATTTCAGTTGACACCAAACTAATTCAGGTAGAGTTGCTCTGAATTGACTCTGTGCAGATGACTTTGCCTATGTAAAAATGCTTCCTTTGGAAGCAGCATGGTCTTAAATAGCTGTAACTCTTATTTATGATGGAAATGCCTTTAGTGCTTTAAGACTTTGGATTTGTTTGGGGATTTTTTTACTCTTTGTTTAGCTTTGCAGAGCCATCACAGCTCAGAGGCACCGAGGTGATGATTCTCCTCATGTTCATCAATAGCAGCGCTCACTAGCAGTCACTTAAACCTGAGCAAGATTGCTGAAGGTACAGGAATTACACAGGTGTTTTGGGGAGAATGGTTTTAACGTCACAATCGTAGAAATATAAATCAAAGTCTTAATTTTCCCTGTAAAATCATTTTGGTATAAATGCTGAGATGGGAGGAAAAAACCCTTCACCTTAATTTTAATGTTTTGTTAGAGAAGAGAATATTATTTCTTTAAATACCTATTCATAGACTGTAATTTCTAAGTGCTTAAGACTACTGAGGAGAAATTTATGTCTATTTTAAAGAATGTTTAGATTAAAACCAAGGCATTCAAAACAGGAGAGAACACAAATCCAAAAACCTCTGCAGTAGTCCTCTCCCCTGGACTGAAGAACCTCTGTTCTTTATATAGAACATAATGATTTCTTTTCTTGCTGTTTGCAGGTGCTCCTGACCCAACAGCAGGTGCTAGCATAGATGATGAAAATTGCTGGCATTTGGATGAGGAACAAGTTCAAGAACAAGTGAAGCTCTTCCTCTCCCAAGGCGGATACCATGGATCAGGGAAGCAGCTCAATTTGCTATTTGCAAAGGTGTGTTGAACCCTTTTTCTCTCCCATGTTTTCGAAGCCAGTCTGTACTTGTTTGCGTCTTACTCAAAGTACTGTTCTAAGACAAGGCAAAATCTTGGGAACACAATGTCAACTTAATGAGTTGTACAGCAGTGGACTGCAATCTGATGTGTCTTGATCAGTGTAAGGATATGAAGTAACATTTCAACTACCTACAGCTCTGCTGTTCTCTTCCTTCCCACCCCTAAAACGTTGGAAAAACCTGTAGAAATCAGTTTTACAGCAGTTTGCATAATGCACCTGTGGATTACATGTGGAAAAATTCTCTGAAGAATTGCAATTGGATACTGAAATCAAAATTTTGTTCAATTTGGGAAGGCAGACTATTTTTTCTGCTTAAAAATTTGACATTGCACATATAAATTGCATTTCTAATTTAACAGAAGCAGAATATTTAACATTGCAGGATATTGTCTGTACTGCAATTTCTTTGCTTTCTTTTCAAGTTTGTATTAAAAGACTCGTTTCCTAGGTGCGAGAGATGCTAAAAATGAGGGATTCAAATGGAGCTCGCATGTTGACGTTGATAACAGAACAGTTCATGGCTGACCCTCGTCTGTCGCTTTGGAGACAACAAGGAACCACAATGACTGACAAGTATAGGCAGCTCTGGGATGAACTGGGTAAATGCATAGACTCATTTAGGTGTTGATGTGTATAATAAAGGAACAATTACATATTTGAAATTGAGAAGCTGTTACTGTGGTACTAGGCAAAGCAGGTTAGACTTTTCTGCAGTTTTCCTTGTTCAGTTAAGGTTGGGTGAAATTGAATTTCTCATCTACAGCATAAGACAATTGTAGTTGGAGAGGAAACATGGTATGAAACAAGTACAATTCCAACAGGTTGCAAGTACTTTAGGATATAAAAGGAATAATGCAAAAAGTGGAAATGTAGCTATACAACTGAGGCTGAATATATAGCTGCTAAACTGGAAAGGTTAAGGAAGAAATCAATTCACAACTAGAGAAGTCCACTACTGAGTAGGAAAGGAGATCAAATAACAGAAGACTAACATGCTTACTACTGCTTTAGGGGAAAGGTGACCAGAAAGATGACATAATTGTATAATTAAGAGAAGAACACAGGATGAAATGGGAAAGGAATATTTAAACTGGTGAGGTCTGAGCACACTTGCTCTAAAGTGTTCCTGACTCATAAAGTTTTTAAATTACTGCTTCAGAAATTTTCAAAATCTGTACGAATTTTGTCATAGAATGGTTTGGGTTGGAAGGGAGTATAAGGATCATCTAGTTCCAACCCCTCTGACGTGGATAGGGACATCTTCCACTAGACAGTTTACTTAGAGCTCCATCCAACCTGACCTTGAACACTTCCAAGGATGGGGTATCCACAACTTCTCTGGGCAGCCAGTTCCAGTGCCTCTACTGCCCTCACAGTAAACAATTTTTTTCCCAATATCTAATTTAAAATTAATATTATAGCAGACAAAGCTCCGTCAGAGTCTAGATGTAAGTGTAACAAGCATTTCACTATGTCATTTTTATGATCCCTTGACTTGCTGGGAAATAACAGTTTTTGCCAAACGTGGCACATGGCTAGCTGGACAACGTGCAGCATCCCACCATACTGAAAACTGGAGGGTCTCATGCTTCATTGCTTATGTGGGCTAAGCTGGTAGGTGGTGAGAGGCAGAAATGTGTTCTTCACAGCAATCTTAACACATGCTGTCAATAAACATAAAAGGTTTTGTTAAACTTTTGTAGTGGCTCCTGTTTTTCCATAAGTTTCATATTAACAACATTTTCTTGACAGCACCTGTCTGAAGGTAGACAAGGTGGAATCTATCTGCCTGCAGCATTGAATAAGTAATACTTTTGGATTAATTCAATTTAATTTACCTCTATTTAATCAGAATTCTAGATGCCATTCCCAGAAAGCTGCAGTGGAACTGTCAGCATCACCACTACCTGAGCTGCTGTATCTGCAGTCTGAGGTAGACTGTATTGTTTCAGTCATGAACTACTCTGTCACCTCTTAACAGTATCAAAATATGTTGATCATGTACTGTGGTTTCTGTTGCAAATATATTTCAATCACTTCATGTGTGCAGTAGGCAAAGGGTAGAATTTAAGTTGGTTCTTTCGCCTCCAGATAGTGTTTATTTTGCTAAACTGTCCATTTCTTCTTCCCACCAGTGCTTCCACTGGTGCTTAGCAAGTTCCCTCCAAAATGCTGTTAATTGAATGAATCTCTCCAGCTTCACTCCCATCTGATGTGAAAGTTGCAAGCTTCTGCAGTGTTTTTGCTAGGATTTTGCCTTGAGTTTCACTGTTTTCACATTAAACATATCCCTTTTTCCATGTGTAACCTGCATATCAAAACAAACAAACAAAAAAGAAAATAAAAAAGTGAATGTACTGAAATTGAGGGAGATTTTAAGGGAGACCAGATTTACAATAGGATACTGCAAAAGGAAAAGCAAGATGGCCCTGGCAACAATCTCTGCTCCTAATGGAAGAGGTAACTCAGACCTTGAGGTTTAAGGGATTGATGGTATCGTTATGTTACAAAGTCATGTTTGCTTCTCCTCTTGTCATCTTCTAAGATGTCGGAGAACTAAAATATTAACAGAGGGAGTGAGACAGGCCTTTGCATACTTATCTTTTTGTATTATCAGTTCAGAGTAATCTGGGAGTGGCATATACATATGTCTTTTAAAGAAGTGTTTTGTCTGTCCTCTCATTTATTTCACAAGTAGGTAGCAATTTAACATTGTAGTTATGGAGAATTTTAGGACATAAAAAGTATGTAGATATAGACTCTGTTTAATAAAGGTTTGCTTGCTTGCCCTAGTATGCTGTCTGCCAACTGCTAGGCATATGACCACTTTGTCAGTTCTATCTTGACATAGATTTTTAAGCATACTTAAATAACTTCAGCTTTGCTTCTTGACTGGGTCACTTGAGCCTTTCATTAGAACTCAACTGGTGCTTCCTGCCTGACATTGGGCGTTGGCAAGGGTACTGGAAGGACACATTGAACTCTGATCAGAGTTCTTGTTGAATTTTATGGTAAATTGTTTATTTCAGAAGTCACATTGGGTTTGAACGTTTTGAGGTGCTGATTTGAAAACAACAGCAACAAAAACCCCCACACCTAAACCAACAACAACAATAACAACAAACCCCCCTAAAATAAACCATTGAAACCACCACTCAAGACCCTTAAATGAAATACTTCAGGTCTAATATAAATCTATATAAATATAAATCTAGTATAGACACCTGATTTCATAGGTAATTTACAATTCAAAAACATCATATTAACAAAAAACACCTTGCACATAAGTAGGTAGTTGGGTTTTAAAACCTCTAGTTTGGGAATAAGAATATAATAACTATGCCCTTCAGATTCATTTGTTGTACATCAAAGAATTGGATGAACTAATTGCTACTTATGGAATGCCAGAGGTATTCTATTGGAAGGATCAAGATTACAGGTCAGAGCTCTAAGGTTGCTTGTGTACTTTTCATACTAGAAGAATTTAGATGTAATTTCAGTGATGCACTAGTGAATGCTTCCAGTTTGCCGCAGTGACACATGAATTCTACTTCGCAGAGTTTAGAGCAGAGTTTGAATTCTTCATATTGTTGCTGTTTAAATGGTGTCTCTGTACATAATTTTCACATCCTGATCTTTAGTTGTTTGATTCTTGGTGACCATGGTTGAAAACTTCAGTATGTCATAATGATTAATTATCCGAAACCCCTTGGTTTGCCTTTTAATTAAATTGCATTGATAAGATGAGAGAGGATATGGAAATACACCATGAATAATTGCTGATGCCTGTTGAGCTGAAATCTTTGATTTGAGAGAAAGGTCAGTTAAACTTCTTTGTAGTCTAAGTGGAAAAAAATGGACCGTGAATCTTAGTACATCAAGAAGTTGTTAATATTCATCCATGAAAAATTAAGTAAAAGTTGGTTGTTCTCTGCAAAAATGAAAATATTTCCTTAAAAAAAGGGGGGGAAATTGACTTTGTGCCCCAGCCCAGGGATCATGATGGCTCCAAGGCTCTGCTTTGGAAGTAAATGTTGAGTACTGGCAGATGCCAGACATTGGGAAGAGACTGTTTTGTCAGCAAATGGGATCTGCAAGTTAATTGGTGTTTTCTGCAGGCTTCTGGCTGTGAAATTAAATTGGAAGCCCTTTAGCCACATGGATAAAACAGGACCTGAATACAAATGGCACATGTCACCATCAGGGCCCACTGTGAAACAATAGTGTTCCCATTTGAACACTGTGCCATTACAGATCATTTAAATGTGGGGATTACATTTAAACTAAAAGCCCCATTTGCCTCTTACTGCAATTTAAAAGTCCTCTTAGCTAAAGCTAAGTGACAAATTAAATGAAAAAAGTGCCCACATTTTTAAAGCTGTAATGCAAAACAACCTTTTATTGCTTCTCAAGTGTCACGAATGAATCATTATACTTGTCAACCCTAAACCAAGCCATAATTGGAGCAGCTACTGTTATCAAAGTGGGGCTGCTCTTGTGACAGCTTAGTAAAGCTGAAACTGTTAAATTAAATCCCAGATGTTTAATCTGATGAAAGTAGTCAAGTAGAAGAATCTAAGACAAGTATCTACTGCTTGATGGAATGATGGAGCCCAACACCATGTCAACATGTAGATTACTGGATCAGATTTATTTTTTTTTCAGTGAACTGCCATTTTTGGTATCATCTTACTGCTTGCCTTCATGGTGAAGAAACTTCACATAATTTGCGTATTTTCAAAACAAACATTTCTAGTAGATTTCCTCCATTTTGCCATGTAAGAACTCTTTAAGGGGAGGAGAGCTGGTTTCTTTAAATTGTGGAATAGTTTCTTGTGGAGTAGAAATATGATGCCTGTGTCATGGAGAAGACGCTGTGTCCAAAGGGCTCTTTGGCAAGGCAGGACAGTGGATAAAATTGGAGGATGTGTTCTGGTTTTGCATCATGCTGATCCTGGTCTCTGTTGCTCATCTTATTTTATGATGTTGAGGAGAACTTAAGTGGTACTCTGTAGTTTCAGAGTATGTGGTACTTTCCGCATTTTAATGCATAACCTTTTCCTGTCTACCTCAGCCACCTCTTGACATCCAAAGTTTTTAAGCATAGGAACCTCTTATGATACTGCAGTGAGCTTCATTCATATGATAAAGTTTTTTCCTAGTGATATGCTTGGAATCCTTTCTGTTATATACTAAATATATTCTAGCATACTAACTGGACTGTTGCTATAAAGGTATTTCTTGAGTGGAATAACATGTCTTTGCTGTAGTAGTTCTAATAGTAGTTCTTCACTAGTACTTTGCCCTGTTACAGGTTGCTTTTTAAATGTTGAATCAAGCTGATGGTCTGTTTTGATTTCACACTTGCTGATATTCTGGCCATTTTCTGGATTAGAATGATAAATTTTTGTGTTAAAATTTGAACTAAAATATCATTTGATATTTTAGACATATAGGTCATATAGATATAGTGATATAGAGAAATAGTACAATATATTTCCTGATGGATTATGCCTAAATTTTTATGAGTAGCACTTTGTTCCTCATCTAAACCTTAATTCTAAAGGTTGAGTTTGAGCAAGGAATCATCATAGATTGATTTGCCAAGGGCAAACTAATGATCAAGTGTTAAATAGTGCTCTTTTTTTATTTTAATTTGGAAACTGCTAGGAGTTTTTCTGATAAAGTTTTTATAGTCATCTCTAGAAAACAGCAAGTTTTCTTTTAACCTTAACTGAGTGTAACTATTTTCCATCTATATTTCTGTCTCAGGCATTCCTTTCCTTTGCAGTTAGAGAGACAAACTTGTATGAATGGGACATGCCAGCTGTTCTAAACAGATTATCTGTGCTTAGTACCTAAGTGGAGAGGGGAAAAGGACAAAAGCAGCTGGGGTTGTTGCCAATATGCCCCTAGAGAAATTCCTTCCTGATACCAGATTTGATGACTACTCCAGGGCTGCCATGAAAAAGAATCGATAAACTTAAGCATTCATTACAGTTTTATGCTCTAGTACCATTTTTCTGGAGCTACATGTTTCATGTAATCCTTTTTAGAATCAACTTCTCCCCACATTTTATGGTATTTAAAAAATGGTACAACAAGGGTCTTAAATTTCAAATCTAAGTGCCAAGTTTATATTCCTGTTGTTACTATATCATTGAATATCCGGAGTTATAATTGCATCGTGTTCTGTCTTATAGCTAATGAAAGTATCCATGCCCTGCATCTGTAGAAAATAAAGTTAATTTCAAATTTCTAAGTATACATCAGTCAATTGCACATAGCGCATTTCTGGCCTTAATGTGAAAGCTGTGGGTAACCCTGTATTTCAAAGGAGGTGTGATGCACCATTCTTGGAACCATTACCATTGGTCTTTCATCGTGGGACTTTCTGAGTAGAGTGGTAACTTACACATATTTGTACCTTAAACTGCATCATATCCAGTAGGCTGTCTTTGCTTAATTGATAGTTACTTTCATTTTGTTTAGTCTTAGTTGTCATGGTCTAATGAAACGTGTACTTCAGTTCACGTGCTTAAGGTTACAACTGCTTTTTCACAGAACAAGCTGTTAATATATGTCAGTGTCTTTGAATGATTTGTGCTTTTGGAGGCACTAAATTAACAGTACGTCAGAGCTAGCATCACAAGATAATTTTTCTGCTCTAAGGCCTGAGTTATGGATGACAACTTAAATTGCTGTTATGGCCTTGCAGTGTCTGAGTTGTTCTGCCACCTGGATCTGCCCAGTGAATAAAGCCAGGCTGCAGTTCTGCAAAGATGGATTTTGTCTGCATTTTCTGAGGACTGTTACCTTCCTCCTCCATTAGGGACATTGCCATAATGGTGTTTGAAATGAGGATGTATGAGGCCAGAATATGACAGAAGACTTTGGTTGGTTGTGGGTTTTTTTCTTTGTTGGGTTTTTTTGTAATTTCACAGTATATTGTGAATTAGAAGGGACCTACAAGGATTGTGGAATCTAGCTCTTCAGTGAATGGCCCATATGGAGATCAAACCCACAACGTTGGTGTTAATAGCACCTTGCTCTAACCAACTGAACTAATCCTGTGGCATTTATCAGATTTGAGAAATAGTGGTTACAGTAATTACTTTTGGTCTATAAGCATAGTTTGAGGGGCTTGTTTTTAATATCATACAGAAAGTTACTTTTCCATTCAGTTCGCTTGGATGGAAAGTACTTCAAATTTCTTTGAAACAGTTCTTGTAATTTTTATTCCTAAGATGTTGAACTGATTTACTTATAAATGTCCTAAAAAATTGTTGTGTAAGGAATTGGTTCAAAACTCATTGCATCCCTGACTGTGGAATCACATCTGCCAAGACTAAGGGCAGAGTTTTACTGTAAGCCAAGCTGGTTCTTAGCATTGTTTTTTTTCCTTCTTCTCATCCTTCATTTTTCATACTTCACTAATGCTAAGCTGCCACTTAGTTTTCCAGTGCCACTTCTGGTAAATACCAGAGCTAGAGAGAAGTGATAGATTCATGAGGAGGAATTACTGACTCTTCACTGATTTCTGAGCTTTACTGTGGTTCAACAATCTAGTGTTGTGATACTTTCCATTTTACTGTCTTGAATGGACACTGGAAAAATAAATCAAAAATTGGAAAAGTAATTTAAAATGAAAAGTGCAAGAATCTCAATCTGCTTGGGTATGTCAAAGAGAGACAAAAGAAACCCTTTGTAATTTAAGGTAGCCTATGGTAGACTAAAAATTAGGTAGGGAAGACAATTCTTCTAAACGAACAAAAGGTAGCTAAAAGTTGTAGTTGGAGCTGGAGAAATTTAACTTAAAATAAGCTTAGAATTTTGGGTTGTGGTGGCCAGGCAGTAGACTATCTAACCAGAAGCTGTGCTAGATTCTTGTATTAGAAGTTGTAATTCAAGTGTGCTGTTTTTGTAAAAACTCAACAATCGTATTTGGGCTGGAAGATGGAAGTGACTTTTGAAATGTTAGAGTATAAAGGAATTCAGACTAGACAATCAGAATTTGTTCCTCTGACCAGTTACAGTGCATTATTTACATTCTGTGAGCACAGTTGTGGCAATCATAATTCCTGCTATGTGAAGGGAGTGTTTTCACTTGCTCCACTTTTTTTTTTTTAAAGGAGGGATATTTTCATCCCTTTCTTTATGAATATCTTATCTTGTTGGACAAACATCAAGTTTTGCAGTTTTGTATCTTCTTAAGAAAATTAGCTGGGAGAGAAATTCATTCCTATCAATCATAAATTTAGATAGAAATAGCTTAGTGCACTTATAGTTAGTAGTCACATTAACTTTTCTTCTGAAAATTATTAGTCTCTGAAAATAGATGGTAACTTCTAAGAGTGTATTACTAGTTAAAGTACTTAATAAAATATACATATTTTGGGCAGGAGCATACTTTCACCGTCTGGCTGTAAACATTGGCAACTACTTAAAATTGTGAAGAATTACATTAAGAATTACATTCATTACTCATGAAGGACTATTTTTGTAATGTATGTGTTAGTATTAGCAGTGCTTTTACCTTCAGTTGATTGATTGTAAACAAATGATTGAACAGTTTTGTAAATATGACTCAAGTTAATAATTTGCAGATTCTTTATACTTTCCTTTAGCTTTGTAGACTAATAGTCCATGCCTTGCTACAGCGGTTTGCTTATAGGGTACTACAGATGCATGTAGTAGGGTACTACTCTAATGAGCATGTGACAGATCCTAAGTGATCCCTTGGGGAGATAGTAGTCTTAAACTATTACACTGTTAAACTGCACCTTTCAAGCTAATTCCTGTTCTTATATGAAACCCTTTGGTTGAATAGGCAGAGTGTCTGCAAGGATGCAGCAGTTTTTAAAACATACTCAAAATGATGGAAGTGTGTGGTTGGTTTCTTTTTCCATTGTGCTAAAAATTGAAAACATAGGAAGAGAAAGCAGAAGTTTTTAGTTACTTGACACAGATCAGAGCATGTAGTTGCTGATAGCTGTTTCAGCCAAATACACACGTGCCTTTAGCCCTTGGAGCAGCAGCAAGAGAGAAAGGGAAACCTAAGGAATTAGGCAATTTAATTTGTCTCTGTTTTAGTCCTCCACTCTGTCAAATACACACTCGGTGGTTATTGCATAGAGGGGCAGTGATTCCCTCTTGCCATCAGTGCTGCAGGTAATCTACTGCATTAGTCAGCCAGATAGTGTGAAATGCATGGGGAGTGATTAGACTATCATACACAATACAATCAGCATGAAGCACTTGTCAAGACCAATACATCAAAGTTTAATTCAATAATAGAGTGAATTAGAGCAAAATGAAACATTCTGTTCTCCAAGAAACACAACACCCATAGAAAGCCTTTTTTTTCTGAAGGCTGAACAGAGAAACTAGAATGCATTAAGGAATTTTTATGAATAAAATTGCAACTTGGATGCAACAGAATGCTGAGAATAGTTTTCCTTGAGATTATTCCTGAAGAGAGAACAGCACTGAAGCGCTTTGCCTGTCTTTACTATTGCATAAAAGCAACTGTTTAATTGGAGCATTCTCCAGTGGGACTTCTGATTATGTTTTGTTCTAATGGAGATCTCCCCAAACCTGGAGAAGGGCAGTGGCTTTGCCAGTTATTCTGAAGGCACTTGTCCTTCTCCTTGAGAGTCAATAAATACCATACTGTACCTTCTTTAAGTTTTCTAAGTGGCTGTCCCAGTGAAAGTGGGTGTGTGTTTAAAATACAGATATAAACCATTTTAAAGTCCTTTGCTGACATTTCTACTTTAAAGAGTTAATAGGTTCTACCTGCTAGTATTGTTTCTCCTCTGGCACTTTCAGTGCTGGAAAATTATTATGCCTTTGTAACAGAAATGATTAGTCTCAAATGGGGCACAGTGGCAAGTGTACTGCAAGTGCTGAAGCTGTTTTGTTTGCTGTGCAAAGGTAATGATCTTGATTACCTGGCTGCATTTTCTTTGAAATGGTCAAATGCTCCTAATCTTATAGCTTAGTTTTTAAGAAGTAGTTTTGCATTAATGGGAAGGGCAAAGAAGTATCACAGTAGATGTGCATCTGTTTCTTGCTTATTATAATTTCGAAAATGCATTGATTGGTCTAAAATATATTAAATGTGAAATTCCAAAGTGAAGGCCAAGTCTCAGCCATTGACTACACAGGTATGGTAAATGAGGACATGCTGACCTAAGCTCAGCTATACAGCATCCCTGACAAGATAGTGTAATGTTCTAGAGGAAAAGCAGATTTCTTGGAAAGACTGTAATCCAACAGACAAACAGAATTGTATGCCAGGTCACTGGTCATGGTCCATGTCCTAGCACCTCACTGAAATTGTTTCCCTCACCACCTTCCCATTTACTGGGTCAAGAGTAAAATATAATTGGTTTTATGAAAAGTGAGAAATGTTTAATCACAGTCCTTGCACTTCCTTTAGCTTCATGAATGCATGCACACACAGGATATGTGGTTATTATGACATCTACTTTTACAGTGACTTAATGCTTCTTAATGGTTTTCAATTTGCATATTTAAATCCTGATCAATGTAAAGGCATGTGGTCCCTTTTTTCCCCACGAATTCAAAGGTATGGATGTCTCCTGAGAGAAACAAAAGTACTGATTCAAACTTTGTATGAATAAGGAAGGCCTGCATTGTTAAAACAGTAATCTAACCATTTTTTTTTCTTTTGGGTGGTGTGACCAATACTAAAGATGAATGACAACTGTGCATTTTCAAAAGGAGGTCTGTCTGAACCAAAGGTCTGTTTTGGCAAAGCTGGCTTTTACCAAGTCAAGAAGATTAGTGTTGAGTCAAAATAGGCAATTCCTCACTGCAATGTGACAGCTGTAATACTCATTCTCTTGTGAAATTATTGCCAAATTGCAGTTGCAGCATGTCTTACTTTCCTATTATTTTGTGAGGAAATTTTTTTTATGTTGAATTATGATCATTTTGCCACTGTCCTGTGAGGAGTTTTGTATTGGAAAGATGTGGGTTCGAGTCAAGGGATCCAAATACAAACTTTACTTCTGGTTTTGTAGCATGCAGTTTGGGGTGGAGGGAAGATGTGTCAGCCTGCTGAGAAAACAGTATGAAAAAACACCTGGTGAAAAACACCTGGAGACAGGAAGAAGAGAGTGAGCTGTGTTGAGAGAGAAAAACAGAGTCCGTAAACACAAATACTTCCTCTGGATTTTTGGTGTCTCTTTTTTATTTTATGAGACATTTGTTCATATTGCATGTGGCATTGGTGACATCATTAAATGTAGTCAAATATGTAAACTTAAGAATGCTAGGAGTGTGTTTTGGGTAAATTCTTTGGAGCGTAGACTGTTGGCAACAGCAGTTTCTAAGCTGAAGACCGTGGAAATTGATTCAGATACCTTTCTTGCAAATTAGGAAGTAGCTGCCAAATTTTCTCCATAGGCCTTATCTGTAGTAAGGGGTAGTAAGCATGATCAGCAGTTTCCCTGTACAGGAACCATTTTGACAGAAAATAGAGTATCTCTTGTTTGAGGCCAGTGTAAGCCTCCAGGTTGGTGGTGGCATTTAAGAGCCAGCTCAGGGGGGCTTCCACTGACCAGCATCAGAGTCAAATAGGAAGAATATCCTCCAGGTTTCTACCAGTTGGCGTGTGATAAAAGTCTGGGCACAAGCGAATGTTTTCCTCAAACTTTTCAATACTAGGAGCAGGACAGGAACCAGTGAATTGAAAGAGCCAGAATGTAGCAGATGTTAGGGGAGGGGGAAGGTGTTTAGGGATCAGGAGTAGGAAGAAATATGAATACAGGCAAATGCACCACACTTGGAGGCAGTGGGGAAGAGAAGGGAAAAAAAATAACACAAAACTCCCCCACCAAAAACCAAACCAACTGAAAAGACCTAGAAACGCAAATAGACTGAAGAGCGTGGGGTTATTGGCATTATGCGTCCTTCTCACAGATATTAGGCTTTGTAGCACTGCAGGCGCTGAACCTGAAGCTCTTTTTGTTCCCTTTTCTTCTCCTGGGGGAGTTTTGTCTTACAATCCTCTTCCTGCAGGGAATCGGGCAGCCATGGAAACTGTGCAGGATCTCAGATGTGCTTGCATCTTTCTCTGAAGTCATTGGGAGCATGGTGCAGTTGAGCTCTGTTGAAATTTTAAGTCGTTTGTGTGGGGTTTGTTTGAAATACACTTGTCCTTGTGCTTCATTTACATAAAAATAGCCTGGGCTTCAGAGGCAATGGCTGCTAACAATGTAGTTAGGCTTGACATCGTTTTCCACTTTAAACCACAGAAGTTTTTAAAGAATTTTGATACTTTGGGTTCTGTTTGCCCTCTCCTGCCTCATAGATGTATCCTGTGCATAGTGGAGCTTCTGAAGGAGGCAGGTGAATTCTTTTGCCTCTAGTGGTGTTTCTGAGATGTGGAAAAAGAAAAGGCCACTCTTTTTTTTTTTTTTTTTTAGGGGTATAGTGGAGTCAGTAGTGAGTGTTCTGCCTTGCTGGATGATTGAAATACTTAACCAGATGTGATTATGATATTCTACTTTGCTTTTCCTTCAGTCTGAAAACACTGGGAATCTGGTTACAGATTTATTAGATGCTGAGACGTAAAGTGTCTCTGTAGTGCCCTCAAGTGATACTTGATTTTGAAAATAAATAAGCAGTCGCACCTTAACTATTTCCCAAGGCTTTCTAATGTGCCTCATCTTCTGCTTCATTTTGCAGATTGCGAGAAATGTAGTTGTACTGAATCATTGATGCTTAATAAGAACCAGTTGTAATTTGACTTGTTTTGGAGGGTGAAGTGTGCTGGCAAGTGTGTCTAAAGAAAACCAGATGATTTCATTTTAAAAAAAGATTTAAAAAAATTTACCTTATTCACTCTTGTGGCAAGTTTCAGACAATTAAATCCAAAACCCAGAACACTTGCTGTACAGTATTTAACTAGTGTGCAGTAATAAACTGCAGTACTGTAGTCTCTCTCTGTTCTGAACTGTAACATCATATTTTGTTGTGGTTTTCAGATTTTTTTGATATTAATTCCCCATTCCACATTGGTCTTGAATAGCAGGAGACTTGTAACCTTAAAGGATCAAGCTGTTACTCCTATGCTGTGGCTTACCTGAGTTACTTTAGGAATGAATATGATGTAATAGCCTGGTCCCTGGGTATCCATTTTGCATTCTTACCAAGAGAGTCCTTGAATATGAGAATTTTACTTTCCTGGAAGAACCAGCTGTGGTTTTATTCTCTCTCTTTCTTTTTAGCCTGTCATGAGGATTGCATAGTCTAAGCATATTCTCACAATCTCTTGTAGTGTATAAGGCGCATTCTTAATGAGCACATGAACTGTTGCAAAACAGTACTTTCAGATGACTTCATGCTTCTGTTGAAGTTCAAGCTGATGAAGGGACAGCTGATTTAGAGAAAAATCTTTGCATTTGAAAATTGCCACTAGAAACCCTAGTTTTTGTGCCTGCCATGCTATATAGTCTCGGGGAGACGTTTCCAAAGTGGTGGTACGTGTGATATGTCAACACAAATTAGTTTTCCCTTAGAACTCCCTAAACAGAACAAATTTTCTACTGTAACAAAATTACTGAAGTACTTGCAGTAAAAATATCTTATTCCTATCAAACTGCACAAAACTCGTGTTTACTGGTTATCTGAGATCTAGATGTGTTTGAGAATGGGTTACATCATCAGGAGTACTTCTGATGGATTCTGAGTGTGGAAGTATGTGTTTACGAAATATATGTCTTACTAATGTACTTCTTTGGTTTCTTCACAGAAAACCCCTTCTGATACAAAAATTAGTAGGAAAACTTGGTTAATGGTCTTCTGTAACTTTATGTGGATTCTTTTTTGCCTTTTACTGATGTTCCTGTCTGATGACCCATACATTGGGAACTCTGGATGTCTAATACAAAAATCCTACTAATACCTCTTAATTGAGAAGGCTGACTTGGTACCATCTTTCAGCTTTTTCAGATTGACCACACTAGCCCCAAGCACCTGCATGGGGAATTACCAGTCTGCCTGGTGTTAAGTGTAGCTGTAGTTAAGAAAACAGGGTAGCCTTTGAGGGGAGAGAAAGTATATGGTCTATAAGTTTGCAATTAGTCACTGGCTGCTGCGTTTTTAATAGAAAACATAATTTAGCGTTTTTTTTAAAATCAGGTGCTCTGTGGATGTGTATAGTCTTAAATCCCCACTGCAAGTTGGAGCAGAAGTCCAGTTGGCTAAAACAACTGAAAAAATGGAACAGTGTGGATGTTTGTCCCTGGGAAGATGGAAGCCATGGAAACGAGCTACCCAATTTAACCAATGCTTCGCCTCAGGGTGCAAATGCCAACCAAGGTGAGCCTAAACGTATGCACCAACTGCAACATACAATATAACCTCTACCTTATATACTCTAGCCTTGCAGAATTCAGCACTCTTTCCTAGGACAGATAACTTTCTTGTTGAGGACTGACCAGCCAAAATTAGTTTTACAAATACTGTCTTTGCAGAAGAACAAATAAGTGGGTTTTTTATTGTACTGGGGCTGCAACATTTTCAAAGCAAGCATTTGTGTTTAGTTAAGTCTTCTAACTTTTCACTTGGTGCTTCTAAATATTGTTGCATTAAAATTGGATGTCTTTGAAGTATGTTGTGTAACAACATGTTTCTTTGCTTGACTATAATCTCGTATTCCTTCTGGTGTTGGGGTTTTTGTTTTATTTGCTGTTACAAAACCTTGATAGCTATTTAAAGAGAGATCTGTTGAAACTACATTAATCTTGTATGTGAGAAACTAAAGCAGCTGTCCATGGGATGTGCTCTGTATCTGTCATCTGCATTGCCAGGTGTATGGAGGATGTGGAAGCAGTGCTTCCATCTTGGAGGACATGTCTTTTCTTACTCAATATTATGCTTTCTAATCTAAAATGTGATTATCAAGTCTGACAGAAGCTTTGTACAATCCTCTTCAAGCAAAGATGGCTATTTTGCTAATAACTAGACAAAGTGCAGGGTATTTACTCAGGAAAAAACCCTCATAATCCTCAAAACCCTCAGTATTGATGGCAGATTTGCACTTAGTTGGGTTTTTTCTTGTTTCTTTTACTTGGAAGATTACCTCTGAAGGAAGAAGCTTGGTTCATTATTAAATCTCACAGCCAGCCGGGGACATAAAAGTTCATTCAGCAAGTGGCTGCTTACAGAGGTATTTTGCTTCCTCATGATGTTCAGACTAATGTGGGCAGGCTAGTGGTAATTCTCACATAGCTTCTCAATGTTCAAAGACATAGTGCCTTGTTAGTAGAGAAATTTTGCCATAGGAAGATGTCCAGTAAGGACTATGTCAGTCCTATAGCTTCACTACCTCACTGTATTAACGGTGTTTGTGTATGTTCATGGCAAACAAAGTTATACAAGTGCTCAAAGTTAGTGTCACTTCTCAAAGCGAAAAACTACAAATCTTTTTTACAGTTTATTCATCCCTCATCCTGACAGCTCTGGGTCTGAGGAGAAAAACTGGTGATGCTGGAGTGCTGTATATCTAGTTTGTTTTTAGGGGAGTTTGTACATGCTGTTGAATGTCCTTCACCTCTGTTGGTTCTCTCTGCAAAGTCCTGTTTATCATCAGCTGTGCTGGTTTCTAGATCTCTCTGAATGTAAATGAATGGCACACACATCATCTGAGCTGTGGGTATTAATAGGATGTGAAATGTCATCTGGTGGAGAGGGGGGCAAGACAGACTGCCATGAGCTGAGGTTTGGTGAATAGGCAGGAGACAAGAATACTGTGAATGAATGATTCACGTATGAATGAATAAAAGCTGATGCAGCTTTCTGAACTTGTGAAAATGACAGATTCATCCAACAGACCACATCGGACAGTGTTTACTCGAGCCATTGAGGCGTGTGATCTGCACTGGCAGGATCTGCACTTACAGCACATTATCAGCAGTGACCTATACACCAACTACTGTTACCATGACGACACTGAAAACTTGCTCTTTGACTCTCAGGGGTGGCCCCTCTGGCATGGTAAGTAGCTAAACCGGAAAGACGTTTCCATGACTTGCTGCTTTGTTCATTTTCTATGGCATTATTTTGTGGGGGGGAGGTGATGGGGAGATGGATGAAGAGCCTGGCAAAAAGAACAGAGGCTCCCTTGAAATGCTGGCTCAGAAGTAGTCCTTTAAGTCTCTCTTGCATAGTTTTAAAAACAAAACAAAACAGGAAAAAAATAAACAAAAAAAAACCCTTTTGAGTAACCTAGCAAAACAGGCCACTGCAAATATGGAAGCATTGCTGTTCCTCAATTATTTTCTCTGCTTTAGAACATGTTCCTACAGCCTGTGCGAGGGTGGATGCACTACGATCTCATGGATATCCACGAGAAGCACTGAGGCTAGCAATAGCTATTGTTAATACACTGAGAAGGCAGCAACAGAAACAGCTGGAAATGTTCCGGGCTCAGAAAAAAGGTAAATGTGGGGAAGAGAAGGGCAAAGGGCATGCAAGTGGGCAGTAACACCAGACAGGAACTTCATATGAGGAAACTGGTTTTGAAACTAAAGTGAATGAGGTGACTTTTAACTCTTTGGTTCAGATAGTGGTAATGTCACATTCTGGATGTCAGATTTTCTGTAAGCTGTGTTGTGAGCTGTGCAGGGCTCTGTTCAACCTTCTGCAATATATCTGGTATGATGGGGCCTTTATCCCAATCAGGGGTTTTGGTTACAAAGTGAAAATACTCACGCTGTGTAATTTACAGACTTTTGAACAGAACTTTGCATTTGGTGTGTCAGGTGTTTAATTTTTCTCTCTCTGACATAAAATTTTGCTGAACTCTATATTCTGAGGTGTAAGCCTGAAGTGGGCATTGAGGGTAACAATGAGGCAAAATCTGCACTACAGAAATTCATCAAATTTGGCAGTGTGTTCCAAGAGAATATCTTCTAATGCTTACAATTTCAGTGTTTTTGAATAGAGGGGATTGGTGGTTTTTTGGCTGGTTGGTTCATTGGTTTTGGTTTTGAAATGCTGTTTTTTATAAAGTATTTTGTAGTGTTTCTCTGATCGCTACCCTTGGATTTTTTTGAAGGAATGTTCTCCTTCAGATACAGTTTCTGTCATGTGATGCTTGCAACCCAAAATAATGCTGCACTGAACTTTTTTAGTTTGAAGTGACAGTGAAGAAGGGATGGCTTTGTGGTGGAAGAATGCATGAGAAAAATTAGAATTCCTTTCTCAGCTGCTACAATAATCCCTTTATTCAAATTTTATTTTACCTTTTCTTTTCTACTCTTAAATATGTATATTCTCATGCATTGTAGGTAAAAATACCAGTGTGAAGTCATACATGTAAATTTTTGAGTGTGTGTTCAGATGTTTTCCCAGAAATAAGTATTTAGAAGACAAGGTATGCACCTAGCTGAAAAAAATTTAGCTGCAGTTCCTATGTGTCTCCATATTTTTTTCCCATGGTACTCAAGGAAGAAGGTTTTCTTTGAGCACTGTTTTTGGTAAGAAGAGAGGTGTCTATGTCTGTGTGTTCGTACTGCTGGCAGATGTGATGGGTCTGTTGCAAGTTGTGTGCTGGTTGTAATACTGCTCCTCTTCATTCCCAGTTGCTAATGCAGCATGTACACATTCAATACTTGTGTTAATTTCCTTCCCCTGTGAGCAGTTTCTCTAGCTATCAGCTAATATAAGGCTATTATAAATAAAAAATGGAGCACATGAAATGTGAACTGTCCTGCCCCAAAACAAAGAAGTTTGTTGTTTCTGTGTTGTCACTCAGTGCTTTTTTTATTTTTTACACTCAAGTAGAACTTTTAAAAGATGCTCTTTTTATACTGCAAAATGTGCTGGTCTTCTCTATAACCAGGTGAAGTCTACAGCAACAGCCCAGTTTTAGGGTTCAGTTCAACAAACTCCACATCCCTCTTCTTAGCTTTTATTCATGTGACTGATCTGACATCCATGGAAGCACTTGTGTGATTTAAAGTTAAATGTCTCTGAATAGAGGATTGAAGTCTTTGGTTGACATAACGCAAGCGAAGGTTGTAAGTAGGCACAATAGAATAAATAAAACATAGGTGAGTCAGTAAGAAGTCACTCTGATTAATCCTTTTTGGTAATACTACTTGCTTCTGCCTGTCATCTTTTGTATGTGCTATTTGTAAGTAAGACAGTGATTTACTTGTTTGTTTTCATAGTGCGTACCAACAGATTCTTTAAAAAAAAAAAAACTACCTTCCTGACAAGTATGTCTGTGATTCATTTTGTAGCCCCACACATTTAATAGGCAGGAGCAGGACTTAAAAGCTCTGTGATAGCAACATATGGTTACTCAGAAATATGACATTTCATGAACAAGATAGAGTGGAGGCAGGTACAAGTGTGACAGGCAGAGAAGCTGAGCATCCATAAAGACTCGTATACAGTTTTTAAACAGTCACCCATGATGCTTCTGACCTCTCATAGTTCCGTTGTGTCTATGTGTCTAGGAGGAAAACAGTTGGGAGCTAAAGGGGAACTGTTGCCATAGGGCTCTTAATGAAAAAAAGATTTGGAGAATCTCTAATATTTGTTATCGCAATCACGCTTCCTCCAATTCACTGCACGTAACAATTTTTTCATGTTCTAAGCAAATGATGGGTGAGGGCTACAGAACAAACTGTCTGTAAAGGTATTTGTGGACTGAAATTTTAAAATGACCGGAAATACACCTTATCCAATCGAAGGACAGGTTTTTTTCTTGTGTACCTCATTTAAACATTTGATTTTGTTTTTTTTTAAAGTAGCTGTCATCCTGAGTTTAATGAACTTTTTATATACATATATATATATATAAATAAATAAATAGATCTAGGGTAAGCTCATAATTTATGAAATTGGGTCATATTTTAGAATATTTTCTTTTTTTCAGTTCTATCAGATTATCTTAAAATGTAAAAGTGGTACTGTATCATTTTGAGTGAGGAAATAGTTGTGAATATTCTACTAAAAAAAAAATCTTAGTTGTAGTTCTTCAACAGACATTTTAAGAAGAGTTACTGGTATCAAGGGAGAGATTTCAAGAGACATTGCAGTTGAAATTTTTAACCCATAATACACTTTGCTAGTGCTCAAAAAGTTTGGCTTCTATTCTTTCTCTTTTTTTTTTTTATTTCATCTTTTACATATTCAGAAAGGGCAGTGAGGCAGTGAATTCACGCTGAAAGATACTACTTTCTATGCAGAAGCTAGTGGAAATACTTTGAATTCTGTACTGAGAGCATTTCAAGCAGTTTTACTTGTATAACTGTTCTGAGAGGCTAATGTAAGCTCTCTTTCCTTTCCTCCTCCCTGCATGTTTTCTGTCACAGAACTTCTCCACAGAGGAGTAACCTCAGTAACGAATCTTGAAGGTTGGGTGGGACACCCTTTGGACCCCATTGGCACCCTTTTCAGTAGCCTGATGGAAGCCTCTAGGGTGGATGATGAGGGCTTCCATGGATTCTCAGACTTCACGGGTAAGGCCAAGCAAAGGGAGCAATCTTCTATGTGTCTTCGTTTACCAGAGGTGTTTTTCTGTTTTGCCTTTTTGAATCAGCTTCAAAGCCACTGTTTTTATAGAATAAGAACTCACATTTGCATTCCTTAGGAAAACACGAGGGAGAGAAAATGTTTGAAGTAAACTAAGAAAGCACTTAAAAATTACCGGTTACTCATTCTTGAAGGCAATTCTGTATTTCACACTTGAAATAAAACCAAATAAGACTTTATAGCACCAGTCCTCTCCACATACATTGCTCTGTCCTCTTTCTGAGAAATTGCAGGAAATCACAGGGTCACAGAGTTGCTGAGGTTGGAAGGCAGCTCTGGACATCATCTAGTCCACTTGGTCTGCTCGTAGCAGGGTTACCTAGAGAGCACATTGCCCAGGTCTGTGTTCGGTTGGGTTTTGAATAGCTTCAAGAGTGAAGACTGTACAACCTTCCTGGGCAACCTCCTGCAGCGTTCAACTACCCTCATAGTAAAAAAAGTGTTTTCTTGTGCTCAGATGGAATTTCCTGTATTTCAGTTTGTGCCTATTGCCTCTTGTCCTGTCACAGGATACCACTGAGAAGAGTCTGGCACTGTCTTCTTTACATTCTCCCATCAGATATTTATACAGTTTGGTAAGATCCTCCTGAGCCTTCTCTTTTCCAGGCTAAATAATCCCACCTGTCTCACTCTCATTGTATGAGAGGGCTACAGTCCTTTAGTTACCTTTGTGTTCCCGCACTGGATCTACTCCAGAATGCCCATCTACTGGGGAGCCCACAACTGGACACAGCACTCCAGATGTGAGCTCAGTCACTAGTGCTGAGAAGATGGACAGGATTCATTCCCGCAGCCTGCTGGCAACAGCCCTGGATGTTATTGGACTTCTTAGCTGTAGTGTACATAATGCTTCAAAACAATGACAAAACACTTAAAATTGATCACAAACATAGTCTATAAATGACAGGAGTTGGAAAGTAGTGTTGCTATATCCATACATGATTTAGGATAGGAATAGGATGTGTACAACCATTTTGATTTCAGTATTTGCTTCCCAGGAGTTTAACTGATTAATTCCTTATTCTCAGTCTCTTTCCACCTTTGGGGTAGCTTCTTAACACCACTTGTGTGGACAGAAACTGGATTCATCCCTTTACCTGCAGCTCCTTTATATATATATATCAACAATCTTCTTGAGGCTTTGCCTCAAAACTCCTTTTACTCAATTAGATTTTCTTCAATAAATTTCTAATCTCCTATCCACTGATTCTGGAAGAACTTTTAATTAAAAAAAATGGAAATCAGATTCTCTGCAATTATAAAAATACCAAAGCAATCCCATGAAATAAAAACACTGTGTGTTGAAAAGTAACTTCTGCACACACATATCCAGTCTTCCAAATGCATTCAGCCTTTCCATTTGCTGCAGTTGCCCATCTCCTTACATCTGACAGTTATAACTTTATGTTTCCAAATTAGATTGTAAAGTGCTACAGGCTGGAATAGAGCTTTGTCATATGCTGTCTGTGAAGTGCCAAATGAATTGGTAGCACACTTTAAAGCAATTTATGGCTTGGTCTGTGTGGAATTTGCTTGTAATTGATACTAAAAGTAGGGCTTCTAATGTTAATAGTATGCATTTTTATCAGAAACACTACTGTAATAAATTAAAAGCCTGAAAGGAGTGCTAGCAAACAGAGGATACTTTAAAGATGTGGAGTTCCCAGGCCTGTTGTATTTGCACAATTCTAATAGCTACAAGTGAAATCTATACAGGTGTATAAGCACCTTTCCCTTCCTCTTACACATCAAAGCTTTAAGGAAATACTGAAGTGGGTGGGGAAAGAAGTTGAAGTGGATCTTCCAATTTTGGCCTCATTAACACAAAGCTAGAGGAACTGCCTTTCTCTAAATTGTGCAGTTTAAAAATAAAAACTTTTATTTTTACTTGAGTGGGTTATTTAAAACCTTTTTCTTTCCTTTTTCTTTGTGTATTTCTGCCACATGGAATCAGATGACATATTTTAGATTGGATTTTGAGACTGTGCTAGTAATTTAAATAATTTTTAAAAATTAATACTACCAGAGGAAGCATTTGTATATGTAGCATTATAGGCAGATCATGGGTCAGAATGGTTTGCTGATATGTTTTTCTTTCTATGTCACCCCTTACAGAGAACATGGGGCAATGCAAATCTCTGGAGTACCAGCACCTGCCTGCTCACAAGTTCTTAGAAGAAGGGGAATCTTATTTAATGCTGGCCGTGGAAGTAGCATTGATAGGGCTGGGACAGCAACGAATAATGCCTGATGGCTTGTATGCACAAGAGAAGGTTTGTCGAAATGAGGAGCAGCTCATTTCTAAGCTACAGGAAATTGAATTGGATGATACTCTGGTGAAGATTTTTCGAAAACAAGCAGTCTTCCTATTAGAAGGTAGCTGAATATAGATGCTAACTGCTCCTTTAAACTGCCTCCCCTTATACAAGCACACAGAAATAGTGTTCCTGTGTAAACTCCCTTACATGTTTCAGGTGGTTTTTTTACTTAGAACTCCAGGAGAATATATTTTCAGATCTCTTATGAAAATCAGACATACTTTAGATGTTGCATGACTGTAGAGATAAGGCATATATTGACCTGTAAACCTTTTGTTTTAATTTTGATTCTGCTTCCTTCTTTACATTTGTTGTGTGTCATAATCTTAATAACCTGATTATACAATCCAGGCTCACTATTATAGAATGCAGGCATCAGTTATTAACAGTTCCCAGGTAGCAAAATTCTAGGTATTCCTTGTATCCTGAACAAGGGACCAGACTGGCAGCTTTATAAATGTATGAAGATTTTTACTCTGTTCCCAAGTGAAGAGTTCAGAAATTTCACTTAGAATTGCTGAGAGAGAAATGTAACTTTTTTTTTTGTGGCAGTTAGAAAAATTACTTGCCTTTGAAGTTTGTATCATATATGAAAATTGAAATATGCGTTAAAATACTGAGGCTTAAGACCTGGTCTTGTGACTAAGCTGTGACCAAGACAATTCGTGTTTGGGAATTCGCTAGCGTTGCAATAAAATCTGTACATAGAAGTGCATACTTTTGCCTTAACTTTCAAAAAGTCTCAATATGTAGCGCTTAAGCCTCACATTCAGATAGTAGTTTCATGGGTTCTGAGGTTGTCTTTCTGGTTTTTGTTTTTTTAAATGGAAGAAAAAGCTTTAAAGGAACCAGGTAGCCAAAGGCATGGTCCAGGTTTTTGAGTGCCTGCTCAAGGGGTGGAGGGAAGTGTGGTACTGCTCTAGGTAAGTTGTGAAATTGTTACAAAGTACTCAGGTTTACTTTCTTTTTGTAAGTTGTTACTCTTTTAAAACTTCCTCTTTTGTGGAAGAAGTGCAGTATGTTGCTTAGGGTTCTCAGCTGTAAGTCACTATTTTTGCCCAGATTGTTAAAGACTTGTGCCATTGGAAATGGTAGAAAAGCTACACCATAGGGAGAGTTTCTGTCACAGTGTGGCTGTACTGCTGCCTTATGGCCTTTGGACAAGAACTGCTGCTGTCTAGATTGAGCTATTAACTACCATGCAGGATTCCTATGTATTATAGAATCAATTTGCTGCATCTATTTACTGGTAAGGATGCTTTAGGAGGAAAAGACAGAATTTCTCTGACATATTCTGTGATAATTGAATCAGTTTACAGCTTTGATCACTGGAATTCTTCTAATATTTACTTAGAGTAGTAAAGAAGTGATCATAGCAGGAAATCTGCTAATATTTGGCTATTGTGAGTAGTGTGCAACAATGGTCTTGCGTTAGTGTGTGATGAGAAATCTGGCTTTTCTGCAGTAGTTTGGTTGACTCCATGTTAGGCAGAAACTGACAGCCCAAAGGGAGGAAAAGCTGTGCAGTAATTTAAGAGGCTAATTATATCAATTGTGGGTTTTTAGTAGAAGTCCTACAAATACAGTAAGGAAAACTTAATCCAATATTAAGCTGATTTCTGTGCTCTTAATGCAAATTAGTGCATGCTGTATGTAGCTACCACTTGAGTGCGTGGGAAAGCAGAACATTAGACTATTTTGCAAGAACTGTTCTAACTTTTTGCTTGACTGCTAAGTTAATGACAGAATATATTTTCATATAAATCCTTTGTCTTGTATTCTTTGTGTCCTAACTGAGATTCTGACCGCACCACCAACTGGCAAACATACATGAGACGGCTCCTTTCATTCAAGCAATGCCAACTTGTTTTGAATGGCTTTCAGCTTCATTTTAAATGATTATGAGACACACTGTCACCTACTAAATCTTCATTGACATTCCCTTTGTAATCAGCCCTGGCCTTCAGAAATGCCCACCTGTGGAGCTCAGAATTTTTTCATGCCTAGTGATTTTTTATTCTTGCAAGTTTTGCTAAAGCATCAGTCAAAAACATTGCTGAAAAAGCTTGGCTGTTTCTCCTCATCTGCTTCAATGTAGAGTAAGGGCATGTTAGTTTGAACTGCTGCTGGAAGCAGTTTAAATGCCACATGTGACTCCACAGTGAAAAAGTAAATTCACACAGCTGGCCATCCATCCATCCATGCATCCAAGTGTGGTGGGTTGGGGTCTCTAGTAGAAGTTGTAGTAACTTCTAGGACTGCTGGATGGTATCTGTGCAATAATAGTCCACTAATACCTTGATATAAGATTCTTAGTCTGTATCTTGCAACATTTAATGCCCAGATCTGTTGTCACTAAAATAAAAAACTGTTTGACACAGTTTTCCTGTTGATAGAAATAACAGTCTTAAGTTTGCAGGAAAAATATAGAAATGGGATTCAAATGTGCTATGAACATTTAGAACTTTGCAAATAAATAGTTGCATTTAACTGTGGTGGTATTGTCAATCCTGATACTGCTGTCGTGAAGTCAAAATCTATATTCACTGAGTGAGAAAAAACCATTGCCTCAACAATGGGGGTAGTTTTCCCACAAAAAATAGATTTTTTAAGATCTTGTGACTATAATGGACAAACAGAACCGAAGTGGACTTTGATGGACAATCTGATCTAGCATTCTCTGAATCACAGAATTGTTCAGGTTGGAAAAGACTTATAAGATAATCGAGTCCTGCCATTAACACAGCACCACAGTGATCACCATTAAACCATGTCCCCAGGTGACACGTCCACGCTTCTACTGAATACATTCTGGGATGGTGATTCCACCACTTCCCCGGACAGCCTGTTCCAATGCCTGATTACCCTTTCAGTTAAGAAGTTTTTCCTAATATCCAATCTAAATCTCCCCAGCCCTTGTTACTTCGGAGAAGAGCCCAACCTCCCCCTGGCTGGTGAAACTTCCTGTCAGGTAGTTGTAGAGACCGATAAGGTCTCCCCTAAACCTCCTTTTCTCCAGGCTAAATAACTCCCTCAGTTGCTCCTCACAGGACTTGTGCTCCAGGCCCTTCACCAGCACCTCAATGTCTTTCTTGTAGTGAGGGGCCCAGAACTGGACACAGGACTTGAGGTGCATCCTCACCAGTAGCCAGTACAGGGGGACAATCACTGCCCTGGTCCTGCTGGCCACACTGTTGCTAAACCAAGTCAGAATGCCACTGGCCTTCTTGGCCACCTGGGCACACTGCTGGCTCATGTTCAGCTACTGTTGACCAGCATCTCCAGATCCTTTTCCACTGGGCAGCTTTCCAGTTACTCTTCCCCAAGCCTGTAGCACTGCCTGGGGTTGTTGTGATCCAAGGGCAGGATACAGGACTTGGGTCAGAACTTGACCAAGTCCAGATCAAACACTTATTTAAATGCTTGATGTCAAGTGAGATATTTGAGGGATCAGATGCTGCTATGGTGATTGGTCATGTAACTTTAATTAAAGATATGTTTCTACTGTAATCAGTCTTTTTTTTTCTTGGTGAATTTGTGATAAAGCAGTCACACATTAATGGGGTGCATAGGGATTGAAGCGCACAATGTAACTGTGAGGAGGCGGAGCTGGGATTATGACTCTCTACTTATGCATACCACAGGCTGCTAAATTAGCTTTGTGGTGCACTGTAACCATTCTGTCGTTCGTACGAGCACTAGTAGTGTGCCTAATACTATACAATTTGTAGTCTGTCTTGTTTTCTCAGAGGTATTTATGGTATATAACCATAAATAACCATATATAACCATATAACCATGGTATTTAACATACACTGAATTTATATATTTCACTGAAAATAGCAATATAACTTTAGCTTTTTAAAGCAAACTCTCTCTTTGGATACCAGTTCTAACTGAAGGTGTAGAGAATGCTTTTAAAGGTCCAGAAGTTGGGTTTTTGCAGTATGTAAAGACTGACATTCTGTTCCTCTTTTCTGCAGGTGGACCATATAGTGGTTTAGGTGAAGTCATCCATCGAGAGAGCGTTCCAATGCACACATTTGCCAAGTATCTCTTCACCTCTCTCCTACCTCATGATGCTGAATTGGCATACAAAACTGCACTGAGAGCCATGCGGTATGTACTCACGGATTGTCCAGAAAGAGCATCCAGTAGTGGATGGGAAAGGTGAAAAGGCTTGGTAATCAAGACCTAATCTATTTTTCTCAAATACACATTCTTCCCTTCAAGGACAAATTATTTTGGTTCTGTCATCTATAAAACTAATTGGTGTCTGTAGTAACTACAGTATAATAATTTGTAAATGTACTGTTAGTGTTTATTTACACCTGTAAAACAGGATTTCCTGTCACAAATCCTTCTAGAATCCCACTCTTGGAGCGGAGATTTTGTGTTATACAACCACTTTAGCATATGTGTTTTCTCACCCCCATGGTTTTATGTTTATGATGGTATTGGTATCAGGAAATGAGGAAAGAGGCATTTCACCAGAAGTCTCAGGATCATCTGCTGCTCAGCCTGTTCAGTAGTACTATTTGTTTCATTGACCTTCTTTATAACTTAACTCTCAGTGATAGACTTGAACCCATGTGGTGTGGTCTAGGGCTGTACATTTTTTTGTGCTTGCCCTCTTCTGGGTGAACGTTGGGATTTAAATGGAGTATATCCAGTGACAACAAAATGTCTGGTTTGCATTACATTTGTCTTCAGTAATCAGGAAAAAGATGTTTCTCAGGGAGTGCTCAGTGTGTGCTGGCTCTACCTCAGTGTGGACCAGATTGGTAATGGTGTCTAAGAAAAGCCTTCTGAATGAGAGTTCAAGGACCTAAATGATCAGCAATAAATCCGTTGTCCACATAGAATGCAGGGAAGAAGCCGGTTCCATCTGAATTGTCTGGTCTCTGTCAAGAACCTAGTAGTTGATGGTTGACAAAGAATAGCCACAACTTAATAATAAGTCCTAGAATTAAAAAAAGGAAACATGTTGAGTTTTCCTGGTCATTATTACCAACCATGATTGCACAGTGATTCAAGGACATGCTATCCACATAAGTAGTATTAGGTTCAACAAATAGTTTCTGCCTGTATGGTTTGGAGGTATTTATTCTGCAGCTACTTTCTCCAAAAAGCTAAATAGGGAGAAAATAATTCTGTATTCAAAGGACTAAGTGGGAGGCCGTGCATAAGAACAAAACACAGCTACTGTAAGGTCAGGCCAAAGGTCTGCATAGTCTGTTGGGTATTTTCCTGCCTCCAAGACAGCCTAGTAATGGATGTTATGAGAAAGAGTCTAAAAAATAGGAAGAGTGACCTCAGATACTTGCTGGTTATAATTAGCATTTTAGGAGATACATTGAGAAGACAAAAGTACATTACTGATTGCTATTGAGAATAGTCAAATGTATGATCAGAAAGCTTCCTGGGCCATCTAGGTATGCTTCTCTTCTTTTATCTCAAGGTAGGTGCATCAATAACTGGTTATATCAGATCAGGAAGATAGTACCAAATGTAGTAACTGGGGGGTTTTTTGAATCGTTTTTTGGTTGGTTTGGTTGTGTTTTGGGGGGGGTTAAGAAAAAAAGGTTAATTATTTTATAATTTGTATTTATTTTCAGTTGCTACCTTAAAATTTTTCTCAGAGATTGTTTGTGTGGTGTTTTCCTCCTTAAACTAAACTATTGAAACGATGCTGCAAGAGTAGAATAGACATCTATCAGCAGCTTTGCTTAGTGCACTGAACACTTCAGTAAACATGACAGCCTTGTGCTGGTCCTTTTGAACAAGGATTTGGGCTTTCCCCAGAAACCAGTTATAACTGAAAACTTCTTTTTTGAAAGTTTCCTTTCTCAACTAGAAAAACTAGCAAGACACTGAAAGATCCAACTGATGACATCTTCAGTTAGTCCTGGGTAACTCCAGCCCTCTTTTGCTGTGAAGCTGTCGTCTCGGCCAAAGAAGTTACTCTTCAAATAGACCAGTATAAGAAAGAGTTGTCAGTGTCCACCTGGTAAAATCACAGGAGACATCAGTGCAATCAGGGCTGTTCTCCATAGCCCTTTTGTCATAATAAGATAGATGAAAGTTCAACCCTAGACAGTAATCAGTCTTTTTGTAGCTTGATATTTGGCAGTCTTCAAAAATGTGGACTTCTGTCTTGAACTGTGGTGATGGCAGATTTAGACACTTCCTATTCCATGTCTATCTGCTTTCCTCCACACTTCTCACATTCTCCTGAGGATGGTTGATTACTCTTCCATTCACACCACTGTTAGTTCAGTGCATAAAGGACTCCCAATACAAACCAAATGAAAAAGTAACATAATACTGCCTCGAGGGAGCAAGAATAAAACATGAAGATTGAATGTCTGTCTCATGGCTGAGTGGTTGAGTAGTCAGAAGATGAAAACTTGAGCATCTTTTCTTCCGTGGCAGGGAGGAAATGGCTGTGGCAAGGACAGAAATCTTGTGTGGAAATTAGTAAAGGTGCTGCATAGAAATCTCTCCAGCTGTTCATGCTTTTAGAAGTGAAGCATATTTCTTTTCTCACTTCAGCTTTTATTAAAGAAGTTAACTTCCCAAGACCCCAGCTAATTGGTTCTCCAGACATAAGTGTTTAGTGTCAATCTGCACACAAGTCTGCATGGGTCAATGACCCACGATAGCAGCTCTGGAGTTTTTAATCTCTCTGTGTTCAAAAACACCTGTTGCTGTTTAATTTTTTCGGTCCTGTTTCAGTGTGTGGAATGTTCAGTTTGAAATCAATGGAAACTGATACCACAAAGCCTCTCATGTGTGCACCTCAGGTCTGAAAGGACAGGATTGTCCTATCCTCCATGGTCACTTCTGTCTACAGTTCTCTGCTTGCAGCACTGAAACATATGGAGCAGAGCCTTGGTAAATGTGGATCTGCAGTGACCTAGTTGGCTGCTCACTTGGAATCTGAACTTGAATATTTGGCTTAGTTTGGCTGATCCCTTGTTAAGCCTGAATTTCACCCAGGCTTTGGGAGCCAGATTTTAATGGTGATGTTTAATCACAAGGTAGCTTTGCTAAAACCTCACCAAATAATTGATGTTCCAAGGGGGAAAAAAAGTCAAGAATGCTAAATCTCTTTGTGCTTTTCTGATGTTCCCTAATCTTGCCATAATTGCATGAAAGCTACCAATTCACAACAACACTTCTTTTCACAGCAAAAGAGCACAGAAGCTGGCAGGGAAATTCAAAGTAACAAAAGATTTCCCCAAAACAGACTCCTTCTTTCATGCTCTTTTTCTATTTACTGTTATACATAACCTAATAATCCTAGGTAGTTGGGATTTTACTGTTTACTGAAACTGTCTTATAAAACATCTCTCCCTGCAACCTCACTCTATGCTTGGGAAAAATCAGCTGAAGAGTTTATATGTGTTTTACTCTTACATATGTAGAGGTATCTTAGTGGTACTGGGGAATAGACTTGACTCAGTACAAGAGTAAAAAAGGAAGGGTTTGGGGTTTTTTCATATTAGCATGCACATACATGTGTCTGAAAATGTAATATAGCCTGCTGATAGGTATTTATGTGGTGTGTTGTATTTTCTTGTACCTGCTAGATGCCTTCCCATGTATTCAAAATTACCTTTCTCAGTGAATTCTTAAATAGACTATCATATTCTTTTCCTAAATATGCTATCGTATGCTTCGGGAACCTACAGAAAATTGATGGAACTTAAATCTGTTTTACTGTGAGAAAAAAAAACATGCACAACAGTTACTTAAAGAACTTAGGTATTTATTTAACTGCAAGAAATTGTAACTTATATTTAAATGAGATTATTCTGTAAGAAATATTCTATCACAGAAAAACACAATGGATTGGATTTTCAATGTTCAGTAGTTGCAATTTGGTTGACAGAAGCAATCCAACCTCTTTATTCTCCCAGCTGACTTTCTGCTAGAAAATCACTTGCATATGCAAGCTGGTAGAAACAAACCTCAGGTATTAACCCTCATCAAGAAACTAAGCACTGGAAAGCTTTTCTTGTGGACATTGCCTTATTACTCTCATTTGATGTCTCATTAACCATTCATGTCCTGAAACTGTACTTAGTTGTACTGAAAAAAAAAATACCTAGTTTTGTTCACTCCTGCTTTTTGCATTGGCATTTATAAAGTACCTGGTGTACTTTCTGTATCTAGTGTATTGTATGGGCCATCAATTCAGTCTTTGTGGGTTGTCATTTGGATTGTAATAGTCAACAATAAACACATTAATTTGAATTTTCTAAGTATGAATGCTCTTTGTTGGATAAAGCTGTTGTAGATTGATGCATACTCAATTAAATTTTTGCTTCAGGAGTAGAAAACAAGTGTCTGATAATGATTTTAGAAGGAAACTTCCTCTGTTGCTGCTGTTTGGGACCCTAACATCAGATTTTGGTACATTATAAAATGTTGGTAGGATAAAGTTTAAAGACTTTAAAAAGTAGTCATAGTTGAAAAGTAGAATGTCCTTTTGGACATAATTCATGTCTGAATTAATTGCAAATCCAAATGACTTGTTGAAATCCAAATGACTTGTTGAATATCTTTCTCCATTACTTTGAGCATTTGGAAGTGAAGAAGGCGCATTCCAAATATTGAAAAATACTTACAAGGTCTCAATAGAGCAAGAAATGCTCCACTTTCCTTCCTGAGGGCTGTGGTTCAAGGATTGAAACACTGGTAGGAATTAAAACTTCACCTCTATACATGGTGCAGAAAATCTCTGCTGCCTTGGCTAATGAGTGGCTTAGTTGTCCTGTGAATTTCTGCCCATTGATGTAGGCAAGTTTGGCAAATGGACTGTTCAGATTCCCCAAGAAGAGAAGTGGTTTTCCAATACTGGCTTTTTTTTAGTGTAACTGAAAAGGCACATTTCAGCAGGACCCGGGAAGTGATTCTTCCCCTGTACTCAGCACTGGTGAGGCCACACCTGGAGTACTGTGTCCAGTTTTGGGCCCCTCAGTTCAGGAAGGATATTGAGGTGCTGGAGCAGGTCCAGAGAAGAGCAACGAGGCTGGTGAAGGGACTCGAGCACAAGTCCTATGAGGAGAGGCTGAGGGAGCTGGGGTTGTTGAGACTGGAGAAGAGGAGGCTCAGGGGAGACCTCATCACTCTCTACAACTCCCTGAAAGGAGGTTGTAGCCAGGTGGGTGTCAGTCTCTTCTCCCAGGCAACCAGCAGTAGGACAGGAGGGCATGATCTTAAGCCCTACCAGGGGAAGTTTAGGTTGGATAATTAGGAAGAAATTTTTTACGGAGGGAGTAATCGGACGTTGGAATGGGTTGCCCAGGGGCGTGGTGGATTCACCATCCCTGGAGGTTTTTAAGATGAGACTGGATGTGGCACTTAGTGCCATGGTCTAGTAACCACGGCAGTGTTGTATCAAGGGTTGGACTTGATCATAGAGATCTTTTCTAATCTATGGAATGATTGGAATGATTCTATGATTCTATTTCATAGACGAGGCCAAATGTTCTTGCTGCTTTAGTTTAGCTCATGAGTAACCAAATGTAATAGTCTTTTAATGAAGGAGGATTTCTCTCATATTTTAGGTTGCTGGTACTGGAATCTACAAGTCCTTCAGGAGACATGTCCCGCCCTCACCACATTGCATCTGTTGTTCCAAACCGGTATCCCCGCTGGTTCACCCTAAGTCACATCGAATCCCAGCAGTGTGAGCTGGCGTCAACCATGCTGACAGCAGCCAAAGGTACGTTGCTGTCAGTTATGTACTGAACTAAATGTATGCTTTTAATATTGCATGGAGTAAACAGATTATAAAACTAGTATTTAGGAATCCAAATCACAGTCTGACATGAGCTTGAAATGGGTACAACAAACTGAACTGACTTAAACCTGTCACAGAATTTTCTAGTAGTTAAGCTAGCTAGGTGGTATCTAGATGACCTTGGTTTGAGTCTGATGAGACAGCTTTTTGTTTTTCTGACATATGGCATTGACTGTGAGACCTAAGAGTCAACAAACCACTTCTAAAATTCACAAATCAAAATGACTTCTGGTCCTAACACCATCAGACACTAGACGAGTTGTGTGCAACAAAAAGGGTGCATATCTTTCATTTGTATGCGATTAAGTATGGAAGGTTTCTAAAAACAAGATGTGTATAACTGAAACATCATACTATTGCACAGCAATCACAAGCTCAGTTATAATGCATCTCTGGGTGTTTTGGGATCATGTTCTATTTTGGTCATTCTTTTTACACCTTGCAGGTGATGTTCAGAGACTGGAAACAGTGTTAGAATCCATCCAGAAAAATATACACTCCTCATCACACATCTTCAAACTTGCCCAGGATGCATTTAAAATAGCAACACTCATGGACAGCTTGCCAGACATCACTCTTCTGAAAGTTTCTCTGGAGCTGGGCCTTCAGGTATTTCCCTGGTTCGTTGTGTTAGTAGAATAATATAGTTGTTGTATTACAATAGAAGAAAGGAATTGGAATTAGTGTTGGTGGGTATAGCTTTAAGCGCAGGAGGGGATACTCTCTTTGGGCTCTGCCTAGAAGTGTTTTTAAATTCTGCTTCCTGACACAAAGCTCAGTGTACTGGTAAACACAGACCAGGCATCTGCACAGCCCCCCTTTGCACCATTTAGGCACAAGAGAGAGCTAGCAGTCTCTGGCTACAAGGCACTCTTTTGTTCAGGGGTGAGAGAAGACCAGTGCAATGGGTTCTGCTGTAGGACTGACTAGATAGCAAAATTATTCTACTTTCTAGGAATGCACTGTATTTTCTGTGTGGCCTTCAGGGGTTTCTTACTATTCCTTCTCTTCCTTTCCCCTCAATGAGGATTGGTATGTGCTTGTTGAAAGTCAAGGTCAACCATAATGACCTGTTGCTAAGGCAGACCGTGCTGACTACAGCCCTCTCATTTCCATCATCAAAATCCTTATACTCCACAAGCTGTGGTGTAGTCAGATGCATCTGACTCAGCTTGAGGTGTACAAGAACCTCAGATCAGTTTTCAGGCTCTTAGGAGAGACTTTGTAAGCTAAAAGGAGACAGCTAAGTAGTAATAGTTCCTGAAACTGTTGAATCTTGGAGTTTACATGGTTCATATAAAAAAAAATAAGTACCTTCATCCCTCTTCAGGGAATTCTTAAAAAGAAAAAGCGAAGATCAGAAAACCATTTATTACTTGGCTTCAGTAAATAAAGCTCCAAAGATTTCTGGGAAAAGGATATTATTCCAGTTGCTTCTTATGCTGGAGAAAGGTACTATTTGTCTATTCTAGGCTGTTAGAAGCCAAAGCCTTTAATCAAAAAGCTGAGGTTCTGTATACTTTGTTAGCCTTTCATATTTTCCAAGGTCACTGTGGAAATCTGCTTGTTTCTTGACATCCTGGAATGTTTCAGCCTTAAATGTTTGTTTACATGAGAAAGAAAAATCCTTACAGCTGACCTGTGTGTCACCTTAAGCATTCACCAAGTATCATTCAGTGGAAACAGCACACTTTGGATGTCACTGTATTCATGGATACTCTTGTGTGGTTGACAGTGTCATCAGAATATCTTCATTGAGGTCTAGTGGAAGTAGTATCATGAACCCATACTTTGTCCTCAGTCCCAGGATTTCAGTCAAATTGGTGTAGAACTTGTCGATTGCTCTGTCCCAAGCTTACCAAAGGTGTTTTAAGAATCTTAAAGATTTGCTTTCCAGAAGGAAGATGCATAACACTTATCTGGTAGTAACTCCCAGCTGTGTACAGTAATGCTTTTCCTGCCAAAAACTTAGTGTCAGCACTGTCTCTAGTGGCCTACTGATTATTCCCCTTTCTCTTCCCTTGACTTAGTTGTAATTAGGTTGTATTTATTCACTATCTGGTATCTGATATCTACAGCATAGAACTAAAAGAGGTGGCAGGAGTAAAAAATATGACAGAAAGCTACATGCCACATTCAAGTGACTGTAGGACTGGAAGGGAGTATGGGTTGAGAACCCTCTTACAAATGCTGCTGACTCCAAGCTGTTTTGTGAGTGCATTTGTTGACTTTAATATGTAAAGATGATCATTGAGAGCTCTATGATTGACCTATTATGTACTTTATTTAATTGCTACAAACAGTAATATCACAGTAAAATTACTGATATACTGTGCATAGAGGGAGGAGAGATTATATAATTTGAGAAATTGGTAATCGATTGTTTTTTTGTTGTTTGGGAGGAGGCTTTTTTGTGGGGTGGGGTTTTTTCTTCTCCACAAATAAAACAGTCTCTCTCCTTGTATTAGGGAGGGTTTGGATCATACTGAAGCCTGAAACCATGACACCGTTGAAAGCTCAACAAAACTGATATTTATTACCAAGAGGTGGCCCACAAAACGAACAAACCCAAAAGAGAGGAAGGAGGATAGAAACAAGCCCCCAGCACGACCTCCCCAGTCACCCAGCTCTTGCCCATAAAGTTATCTTACTGACCTAGCATGCCTATAATTACCCATAGCAGAAGCTGCATCCTTGGAGAGTCAGTAAGTTCACAGATTGGCAGGCGTCCCCACCAGAAGGCAGCGTTGTCCTTGATGTGAAGCTTGCTACCTTCCAAAAAAGAGCTATCTGCTTTTGTACAAATCCACTGATTACATCTGTCTAGGCAGGTGTGGCCAGCCTAGACACAACCAGAGGTTGTCAGTCCCACCCCCATGGTTATATAAGTGCATTACTTCAGCTATAAGTATTCCTCTATCCTTGAAGGATCTGCAGTTGGAATTACTTTCTGCATGCTATTCTAATTTTTTCAAATTGTTTGACCTATTAGGTGAAAACAAGGAACAGAGAGGGGACGATAAGAGGCTGCCATTTTGAACTCCAGTGTGTTTGAGTAACTTAAAATCCCTCATTTAAGGACCTAATGGGCCTTGGTTTGCAATAGGATTAATTTGTATTTTGTTTGTGTTGTTTTAACAGGTGATGCGGATGACGCTGTCAACGCTGAATTGGCGACGGCGGGAAATGGTGAGGTGGTTGGTAACATGTGCAACCGAAGTAGGTATGTTCTGAAATGTTTCTCTTGTCAGCTACTTCTAGAGGGCTTGATCTTTCTTGTCAACACCCAGGTTCTACAAATGCCTCTCACTTTCTGTTCATCTGTAAAATTCCGCTGCTGAGAACACATTATGGCAAGGATTAGTGGGTATTTTTAGGCACAGAGCAAGTGAGGCAGTAGTTGAGTAGTGCAGTGTGACTTCTTTGTCCCATAAGGTGGAGTGTG
This sequence comes from Manacus vitellinus, assembly GCF_001715985.3. Taxonomy (NCBI): domain Eukaryota; kingdom Metazoa; phylum Chordata; class Aves; order Passeriformes; family Pipridae; genus Manacus; species Manacus vitellinus. The sequence goes on along the minus strand of NW_021939324.1, from coordinate 14,280,621 downwards.
CATAACCTATAGCAAGTACCATATACAAATACTCAATACCCAAAATACCCAGTACAGCAGTGGGAGAACAGTGTTCTCAGCAGCATGTTCTGATCATTTCTGGGCTTTGCCATAGATTTCCTATGTGTCTTCATGAGGCATCCCTTAGCTTCTGTATTGTGGTTTAACACATCTGCAAGATGAGGATACAGAATCTGATAATAAAAATGAGTGCATTAAAAGCTGTGTAGCTGTTAAAAAAATTTTCAAAAATGAGCAGCTGTGGTAATGAGAACAATATAAGTACTTACGATAAGGGAGCAAGGGAGCAAGTTTAATTGTCAGTAAAGGTATTTCTGGAGAGCATGCATTTCTATCATATTTATTCCTTCTTCATATGTCTGAGTTGGATTGTATCGCACAGATGATTCTTGAGTTTCAGAACTTTAGAGAATTGCTGCTGCTTATTCTCTGGATTAGTTTATCCTTTGCTTTATGTCTAACTGGGAAATTATTGTTGTCAGTAGCATGGGGGAATAGAGCCTGCCTTTTAGCCAGAAAGTGGTTTGTGTCTGCAAATTTTCATGCAATGCTCTCGTATTTATTGCTTTTATGTCTTTGCTAAGATGATTTTTGCTGAGGCTATCTTACAGGTATTAGTGTCTGAATATTGTTTTGTGCAGTTGCATAGCAGCAAATAAAATACTGGGTTTAATATTGCTTTAAATTAGTTTACATATCCTAATAGGAGTGTCCGATACAGAACCTACAACATCATGCAAAGTACTCTTGAGGCTTAATCAAGCTGATATAGCTAGGAATCTATTTAAATGAGATATACCTCATTTCAAAGGTCTTATCTGGCTATGCTGAATTGTTGCAGATGAGTGGAGGGGTGCACAGGAAGCACCAGAGTCTTAGAGAGAAAATTAAGACCTCTTTGTGTGGTTTAGGTGGGTCACAGATGTGTCTAAACTGCCTCTAGCAATAATAAGGCACTCTAGTTGGCTATAAGGTTCCATTTAGGGAACTCATCAGTCGCTGTTTCCTCCCCCTGCTAAACACCCACATGATGGGAAATAGAGTGATACAAAGGAAAACACTTATTTCAGTTAATATCCAGTAGTTCATATCACTCAGAGTATTTCCCTAATAAGGATCTTGATGTTCAAGTGCTTATGAATTTAATTGATTAATGATTTAAATGATATGTTTAGTAAGTTCTGCTAAGGTATGCCATGGTGTTGTACTAAGCCATTTTGCATACTTTTCACATTCTTTTGTGGACCTGCTATGCCTTGAGATGTACAGTGAGAAAAGAAGTTGCAGTTGCTCTGGTGTATGGTGTGAGGGCTGCTTTGGAATGATGTGATGAGACCAAATGAAACGTTTTATCCAAATTGTCTTCAATAACAAGCAAAACAGCTCAACTGTCACACAAGAGATTAAACCTTGTCTTGCAGGCTATTTTCATTATTCTCTGAGTTTTGGTGATTGTTACAGTTTGCAATGATTGCAGAGTTTGCACAGCAGTCTTTGTTTTAATGTTCTTTTCCAGCCATGCTGTGTGGTTGAGTCTTGCTGGGACATACTGGTAACCTCTTAGACTTTGCGACAGGTGTAATCTCTTGCTGTACATCTGTATCTGCTAGGTCTTATCAGTTGTGGCTGATCCTTTCTTCTCTTCCCAGGTGTTTATGCACTGGATAGTATCATGCAAAACTGGTTTACACTTTTCACTCCAACAGAAGCCACTAGTATTGTTGCTACAACAGTGATGTCCAACAGCACCATTGTCCGTCTGCATCTGGACTGCCATCAGCAGGAGAAGCTGGCCAGCAGTGCTAGGACGCTTGCTCTACAGTGTGCCATGAAGGATCCTCAAAACTGTGCCCTCTCTGCACTGACCCTGTGTGAAAAGGATCACATAGCCTTTGAGACCGCTTACCAAATTGTTCTAGATGCTGCTACAACCGGCATGAGCTACTCGCAGCTTTTTACTATAGCACGGTACATGGAGCACCGTGGTTACCCCATGAGGGCCTACAAGCTGGCCACTTTGGCCATGACACATCTCAACCTGAGTTACAATCAGGACACACACCCTGCCATTAATGACGTTCTGTGGGCATGTGCACTCAGCCACTCCCTTGGGAAAAATGAGCTAGCAGCTATAATACCTCTGGTGGTCAAAAGTGTCAAGTGTGCAACAGTACTGTCAGACATTTTGCGTCGGTGTACTTTGACCACTCCTGGCATGGTGGGACTTCACGGAAGGAGGAACTCTGGTAAGCTCATGTCACTGGACAAAGCCCCTTTACGGCAACTCTTGGATGCCACTATTGGAGCGTACATTAATACAACTCATTCACGTCTCACTCACATCAGCCCACGACACTATAGTGAGTTTATAGAGTTCCTCAGCAAGGCACGAGAGACCTTCTTAATGGCTCATGATGGTCACATCCAGTTTACACAGTTTATTGACAACCTAAAACAAATCTACAAAGGCAAAAAGAAACTGATGATGCTCGTTCGTGAGCGGTTTGGTTGATGAAAATGTGTGAATGAGGGGGCTGGGGGTGGGATTGGTGATTTGTTTTTACTTGAGCCTGCCTTTGTATCCTTTTTAACTTAAAGAAACAGAGCCACACCGGTATTATATGTGTATAGTTATATTGAGTTTGCAAACTAAACTGTCAGGTTGTGAAAGTTTGTGTGTTGAATTTTTTTTTTTTTTCTGTTTTGTATGAGAGAGAGGTTAAAAAAGGTTTGGTTTACACTGAGTATATGTTGTCAAGTGGCAAAAGCCCACATCGCTCTCCTCTTCTTTCTGTATACGTTCACAGCCTCAAAAACAAACATATATTGCAATGGCTTTAGAAACCAAACAAAACACCTCCATCCTGTGATAAGTACCTCGAATGGATTCAGCTTTACTCCTTTGTAACTCATCCTTACATTTCAGCATATTTAAACAAACCAACAAATGAAATACTAATAGTTAAAAGGCTGACCACGTGGCTTTGCAGTGCTGTTCATCCAGAAGCATGGCACACAATGCTTGTGCATGTGGAAACTTAGCAACTGTCAACATACATTCTCAGGGATTTATCAAAAAAATTTAAAAAAGAATGAGAGCATTTATTGTACTGTATATATATTATAGTATATGTCTGAATATTGAAAAATATAACATTAACTAATTTATAAAAAAATCTATGTAATGCAAAATACTTGAAGCTGCAGTAGCTTGGTTTTAAACAAAAAAAAAAACCTATCAGAAGGACTAAAGTGCGCCTTGCTTCAGGGTTGGCTCAGGTGGTGAACTATATGCTGGGCATCTATGCAGAGCCACCTTTTGGATTGCATGGTTGGACTGATACCTATTGGGGAAAATTTTATATATATATATTTATACAACCTGTGTATACATATATATGTATACATACATACACACATGCTTGTAACAGGCACTATAGTAAAGAGGGACAACAAAAAATATACAGCCAGAGCAGCAAGCCTTAGCATTAAGAATACAGTATGCCAGAATCGGGGTTTGTGCCTCCTAGCCTAGAAAACTTTAAGAATATCCTTTTTGACACAAGACGCAAAACGTTTTCCAAAATGATTGACATGATACATTACGCCTTTGCAGTGAGCTAATAATAAGCTAACCTTTGTGCACAAATAACATATATATATATATTATATATATATATTCTGCATAGGTATTTTGACTTTGTGCAGGACAGAAAGTTGTGTAGGTATGACTGTTCTACTTTTCAGTTTGGTTTTTTAATATATTTTATTTTCTCTAGAATTACTCAAACAAAAGCAGCCTTCTATCTTGCCTTGTCTTAATGCTTTAAAATAACCAAACTGGAGATCTAACTACCAAACTGTTCATTATATTATTAAGTACCAACTTTGGTTACAGTATAGTGTCTTTACTTTAGCTGATGGTTCTGTATCTTTGTGCTTTTTAAAGCAGTTTTTATGTTTTGGTGCAAAAGTTGTCCAGTGTCTCTTGTTCACTTCATTAGAGAACATGCTAGAGGTATGTTTGTAGGTATTTTTGTTTAAAAAAACTATTTCATGCTCTCCATTTTATTTATTATAATAGGTAAAAAGGTTGTACTTCATCACTCATGTAAACATGCTCATGAAGTTGAAAGTAATTAAGATTTGATACACTGATATCAATTTATTTATGTAACTAAATCACTGTTTTATAAACTTGTTAATGATCAACAATTTTTTTGTTTTGATTAAAATTAGTTTTTTGAAAGTTGATTCTGCCTCCTTTAATGGTGTCTGTTACTGGAGTTGAATTGTGTTACAGATAGTTCATAGATCTTGAATGCCCAGATTGCAACTGTGGTACATTATGGTGGTAAGCAATATGACCACCAGGTCCAGGAAATAAATTTCTTGTTCCTCAAAAATTTGCAGAGGAATTGGAATGTTAACAGCTGCTGGTGGAAGAAGACTTAGTGCTTCACAGGAGGGGCTAAATGCTGCCTGAGTCTGAAGATGTGTCTTCTGTACAACTAACAGTAAGCCTTGACATATTGCCCTGGGAGGATTGTTGAGTGTGTGGGGGTGTGTTCCCACTAGTGGATTATTTGGCTTTTCTAAAGTTTTTTTGTGTATTTTGTGTTGTGCAGCTCATTCCACACAGCATGAAGTTCTTGCTCACCAGCTGATAGCTGATATTTTTGCGTTTTTTGAGCCCTTACTCCATCAGAGTTATGTGAATTTTCCAGCCCTCAGAGAATAATGGGATATGACATGGTTGAAAACTGAAGAGCTTTCTGCTTTACTACCATTTTTGTCATCTTAGGAATGTTACCTGATATTTGACTACATGACCTAAACACTTTCAATTTCTTTTTTTTTTTTTTTAATATCTTCAGCTGAAAAGAGAATTAGTATGCAGCAAGCAGCTATCAGAGATGCCAATGTAACCATGAATTCAGACAGTGAGGCTTGTGTCACTGGAAGATTAAGAAGGAAAATGTCCGAATCTTTGTACAACTTGTCATGTAAAATATGAGTCTTTTACAAAGCCTTGCTAACAGCTGAGATGTCCTGACCTAATAGTACTATCATTCCATATCTTCTGTGACTTCAATTCCAAGTATTAAATTCTCATTACATTTTTGCTCTGTTATTTTGTCCTAGATGAATTATAGGCAGTGGCACAGTAAGGAAATATCACTCCATTGTGCAATAGGGTTTGCATGGTTGCTTTTTGTTGGTGGTGGTGGTGGTTTGGGTTTTTTTCATTTTACAAATAATTCAGTATTAAGGATATTGTGGATTATGTGGGTTGCAAAACTGAAGCCTATTTGAAGACCAGGCTTTAGAATTAAATACAGTCCTGGTGGTTGCCACCTGGTTTTGATGGGCACAGTGGCTTTTTCTTTCAGAACTGATAGAAGTTTATTTGGCTTGTTTTCATGACTGAGTAAAGTCTGTGCCTGCACTGGTGCTGCACAGTGCCGTTCACACCATGCTAAAAGCCCTCAAGGACTAACAGAGGCTTGGCCAATCTTTCTAGTAAACTTGTCTCAATATGTACTACTTTTGGTTTGTGGAGGTAGGAGGAATCCAGGAATGGGATTCCACAAAAAAAAAAAAACAAAAAAAACCAAAAAAAAAACCACAAAAAAACCCAAAAACAAAACCACAAAAAAACCCTGAGGGATCTTTTGGTGAAAACCAATCAAATATTTCTATAATTCCTGACAGTGCATATGAATTTGGAAGCATAAGGAATCCTAACCAGAATACGTCTCAAATTCTTTATCTTCTCTTTAGAGCCATATATTTGAGATACACAACTGAATACCTCTGCTGTCATTGCTTCCAAGTGTTTGAGTGGTTTTCAGCTTTAAATGAGAACTTCTTTTAAATCCAGGTTTGCTATTCACTAGTGATGGGATCTGAATATTATTATTGCATATCATAGGCTACCTTTCAGTCTTCATTCTTCTGGCGAGTCAAGTGAAGTCCTGAAGTAGATGATATCATTTCTGTATTATGAGACTGTCCTGCAGCCCAAGAAAGCGACTTTTACCCATAAGTTTGTTTTCAGGTATCCTTTACTGATTCTGTCAGAACAGAAACCAAAGAGATTTTCCTTACCTAAATTACCTTATCTTTGTTTAACTCTTTAGTATTTCAACTCTTCTTCATTTCAGCTTCCATTTTCTTCCTGTGAGAGAGAACTGCATAGCTTTTCAGCATGAAAAAGAGAAGGGCACATATGGGAGTCTCACAAGGTGAAATCCAAAACCACTTCACCTGAAGTGCTTCATGTCTTATTCTCAAAATCCTTCATTTTTGTTACAGCAGTGGAGCTAAATCTGGATTGCGTGTACATGACAAGGAATTTTTTGAATTGTATGAGTGCAAGTAATATTTTGAGGCTGGGGCTGCAATGCAAGACTGGTACTATATTTCATTGTGGTTGTCCAGTAGAACAGATAGAAGTCTTTCAAGAATAGTGCATCTGCTAATAGGTGCAATGAGTGCTTTGAATGACTAATCGACAGCTCTCGCAGTACAATTGAAATTTTGGAGGACTGTTTTTACTATCAAAGGTAAATTTTGCTTCCTTGTATTTTTAAGGATAGAAGATATTGAGTACTTTGTATTATTTAATTTCTCTTCAATAGAAATCCATGTTCCTTCATTTTATTTGTATAGCCAAACGAAGTTTCTTGCTACAGGCTTTCAAAGGCCTGTGAAAGTCACTCTGTAATATTCTGTCCAATTAGTTTGAGCTTTTAATTTTCTTTAGTAGCAATTCAGATTTTCATATAACTGGGCGCAAGTAACAAGTGCAGCAAAACTGGGCTGCTGCTTACACAGAGGGGAAGTGTTGCTTTCTGAGGTGTAGTTAGAGTGAATTTACACTAAAATATATTTTTCTTACTGAGATGCCTTCAATTTGATTAAAATGTAGATTTTTTTACTGAAAAATCATACAGCCTTCTATTTCTGCTTTAAAAATGAAAGTCTTAGGAGTTCATCTAGTTTTAATGAAGGATATAATTTGGAAAAATGGCGATACCAAAAGCTGATACCTTTACAGAATTGGGAAGTTGTTACACTCTGGATTTTAAACCATTAACTGCCCAGAACAGTTACATTTTATTTAAGACTTTTTAAAATCCTTATAGTTCCTTATAACATCGAGTTAGCATCCGGAGAAGGAGTCACACACTCTTCTCTAAGAGGAATTCTTTTAATTTGGTGAGAAAAATAAGATATTTTGGGAAGAGGTTTTACAGGAGTAAAATACAACCAAGAAAAACTATTTCACTAAAACACTCTGCATAAAAACTCATTCCACAGAAAATACTCACTACAAACACTCAATATACTAATTTCAGTAAAACACAATTCATAGATTTTAAGTTACTCACAAGAGAAGGAAAAGAGTAAAAGAAGAAAACAGATTAAAGTGTGAAGAAAGAGAGAAGAAAGAGAGAAGGAGAGAGAGGAAAGGAAAAATGGTTACTGACAAGATCTGATGGTTCACATGGTGCAGATTGCAGGAGAGAGGAGAGAGAGCATTTACATGGAGTCTCATGAATTTATACAGTTCGGTTTTCCCTCCAAGGCAGGATGTCCAATCAGTGCCTTCCAGGCCAGAGTGAGTTGTGCTGTAGCAGTCACAGGCTCCAGGGGTGTGGTGTGGTCGGGCTACCAGGCAGGTCTGCTTTGACCAACAGCCCGGCTGCAGGGCCTTCAGCTCTGCCGTGTACTCTGCATGGGCTGCAGGCCTTGCCTTCTGGCTCTGCCATGTGCCCTCAGGGAGACCGGACCTCTTAGTTGCAGGCTATGTGTTCTGAGCAAGCCTTAGGTAATAAGCATGCCCTTGTAACCTGCCATGTAACCTGCAGGTCTAGGCCCAGTCCTTCCCCACACACACACAGTCACAGTGAGTTGGTTCCGACCCATATCAATAATTCAGTGAGGTTCGGATCCAGTATCTCACAGAAGTATGATACCCTCAGGTATCCTCTTGCTCTGCAGTTTTGGTTAAAGTGTTCAGAGACAAACATTTTTCCATCCTTTTAAGTGTTTTCCCCCTTGAAAGTATGTATTTTTTGCAAGGATAAGTGAGGAAACTAGGAGCGCAAACCACAAAGTGTTTTGCTTGACCTTTGCCTTGCAACAGTGCAACAGGCAGACTACGCTGAATATGAAACAAAAAGTTTTGTAAGATTCTAATTGGAGAGACAGCAAAGTGTCAGAGATAGCTTTATTTCTGGGAAGAGGTTGGTATGATTTGCCTTCCATGCAGAAGTGTGCACTCTGTACTGCACAGGCTAAATGAGTCTTGCCTTCACCGACGCCCTGGGCAGTCGGCATCAAGTAGCATCCAATAGCATCCAATTGAAATGTTTTCCATCCATCATTACAGGTAGTATCAGTATCCCTACAGTTAGTAAAAGCAGGGAATTGTATTCTCTGAGAAAAAGAACCTCTTTTAAAAAGAAAATTACTGCAGATGCTGATTTGCAGACAATTCCAAGGTCATAGGATGAAGCTATTAATATATATTGACTACAAAGCATAAGTTATTTCTAAAATCAACCCTGACTAATTCTTACAGCTCTTTGAGCTCTAAGTTATGACTAGGAGATACCAGAATCATGAACTGCCCCAGGAGACACCAAGTGAGTAATCTTTTACTGAGTTTTGTACCAAATGCATTTCATTGTTTTAACTTTCCTTTTCTTCCTCTTTAACCTTTGTCTTTTTGCATTTAAAGGGCTTTGTATTTGGAAAAATGTTTACCTGAAAGATGATGTTCTTTGGTCTGATGATGTAAAAAGTGCAGTGAAGCTGTTCTTGGTAACCATGGTCCACAGTGTTGGAAGTAGCTGTGGAGCAGTGAATGAGAACGGTGAGCTGTTCAGTCATGCTTACACCGGAGCTGGTGAGCTCAGTGAGACCTAAGGCAGCAGCCACAGCTGGCCTGCAAAAACAGCACTGTCTGCCTTTCCATCACTCTGACCTTGGAGTTGTTTGTCTGACCACCGAGAAGTCTTGGTTTGGCATCTCAGGCATCAAAGGCAAATCACTGTTCATATAAGGATTCTGGAAAGTCGAAAAATAAATGAGGGTGATTAAGGACAGAGTAAATGCTCCTCTGGTGAAGCTGCTGGAGTTACATCATGGCTAACCTTGGCAGACACTTTTGGGAAGCCTATTAGTTATAAGAACAACAGAGGCAAGAGAAGGACTGCCAAATTCTGCCTGGTAAATGGGCAGGAAAAATCATTTGGGGTTTGTGGCCTTCATTTCCAGATGATGTACATTGCATTAAACAGCACAATAACTATTTGTAATGCTCTTTATTGCTTGGCTTTTCCAATGCACAGGGAAGAGTCAGGCAGATTGTAACTCATTTCTTGTCAGAGGCATTGTTACAAATGGTATCCCTGAAGCCTCTATCCCCTCTGAAAATGCAGGGGGACAAAGCTTGGCCTTGCCTGGGCCATCTTGCCTACACAGAATCATAGAATCAGCTGGGTTGGAAAAGACCTCTTGAGATCATCAAGTCCAACCCTTGATCCACTACCAGCGTGGTTACTAGACCATGGCACTAAGTGCCACATCCAGTCTCATCTTAAAAACCTTCAGAGACAGAGAATCCGCCATCCTAAGGAATTCTCAGCAGCACAACCAAACCAATTCAGAAGGCTAAGGCTGCAACAGGGAAAATTTCATTAAATGCTTTCCCAGCAAAATGCTATTTGTAAAACTTAACAGCCATTGGTCACTTAGATGAATGGAGATTGTGGTTTCTGAACAAAACATGATGTCTTTTCTGCCTCTAATTGACACTTTGAATGTGTTCAGTAGATCAGTAGGTTAATTAAAAATATCCCAAAATAAACACCAAAGTGGAAGACATGCTAACCTGTTGCTGAAAGGAGCAAATGTACTTGAAAAAGAATTTTTTCACAGTTATGCTCTACCTGCTGCACTGTGAAGATGGAGGTGTGAAAGGCAGCTCTTACTAACAGCATTGTGACAACCATCACCCCTCTCCAGCTGGTTTTGGTGGGAGAGAGGGTGAGGAGACATTTTTGGATGATGTTTCTTGAGTTTTAAAAGCCTTTTTTCTCTAGCCACCTGATGACTGAGTTCCAGGTATGGTTTGAATGTAGCGTGGGAAGACAGCCTGGTTACTCAGGATGCTTTTGCTCCACCACCCCTGTGTCAATACAGATGTCTGACCCAGTGCACACCATATTCTCCAGCACCTTGCAATTTTTACCTCATTGAGGATGCTATCTCCAATTCTGTCATGCTTTCAGTTTTGAAAGATGTGCCTCTCCAACCATCCTCAAAAATCCAGATCTAATTTAAAAACATTATGTGCTAAAAGACCTTTGATGCTCTGTTGGGAGCAGTATAGCTTGACCACTACTTAGTCATTTAGGAGTTCTTTCCTGTTCTTTGACTAAATCATATAATGAGAAACTGAGAAGCCTAATAGGCATGTTGGAAAATTTTAGTGTGAGATGATACCAAAATACTGAAAAAAGAAACTTAAGCACTGCCTTATGGAGTGGCAATTGTAGAGGTAGACTATACTCCGAGAGTTTTCAGGCTACTCTGAATCTCTCAATCCTTTATGGGAAGGCTAGCCCAATTGAGAAAGACTTATTATTGCACAGTGGCTTTGATTTCACAGCCTGCTTTTTCCCAGCTATCACTGTATTCTCCAGCTGGAACTACCCATATGTCAGCAATTCTCTTTTTGCATTTTGCTACTTGCATGGTGTATATGGTGTTATACCATGTTCCTCATGCTGCACTGCATTACCTTAATGAACAAATAGAGTTTGTCCAGGTTGGGTTCAGTTTTGCTTTGTCTGGAAACTGTGGTAAGTTCCTGTCTCCCAGAGATAATTAGGGGCTACGGGTGCTGTTCTCAGTTAAGGAATAAGTGGCCACAGCTCGAGAAAGCAACACAGTTCTACTCCGACTTTGATGTCACTCATTTTATGAGCATTTTGACTTCCTTACAGAGCAAATGCAGGCCATAAAAGCCAGAAGCTAACAAGAAGCAACTTTTTTTTTTTTTTTGTAAAAGGCAACAATTTTCCAACATTTGATCTTACATCAGAAAGAATAAAATCAAGAAAACAGTAATTACTGACAAGATTTTTGAGTGCATCACTAAACATATACACTGCCAAGGCACAAGTTCTCCACTCCTAGAAAAGTTCAGACAAACCAGATAGGATGATTTGATCTTTTAGTTGCTTAGTACCCAGATGGTCTGTGTATAGATTGGGTGTGTGTGAGGGAGATAAAACTGGATTCACTAAAATGGCACTGACTGTGTTTAGAGTATGAGAACACTAGTTTATGCACCTGTTCATCCTGCTGAAATGGAGAACAACAGGTATTTCTGCCACACTTGTCACGTTTGCAATCTCCCTGGGCTATCTCGTTGCTCATCCTGCATTACTTTATATTTAGGTTATCTGGTACCAGCAGCAGTCTCTGTTTACTGTTTTCTTGTTACCCATATCTCTGTCTCCTAGTGAAGGGAAATAAAATTGTGAGGAATATCTCTAATTAAAATTTCGGAGACGGCTAAATAAAGTGAAACAAAGAACTTTATTAACAGCGCGCCGAGTGTGATGGACTCGTGACCAGGTCCAGGCACACTCAGAATGGGAGGGACAAGCCTTTTTAAGGTCTCTTGGTTTACATAACCACTCCCTCGGTCCTCCCATGCCAGGCCTCTCTTTTCTTCTTTAAAAGGTGATCTTTGCCTTTTGGTGCAGTTCACTGGTTGTTCCCATCCACCTCTCAGATTGTTTCCCTGCCCCGGCCGCATGGTCCCTTGCCACTGAGCCCAAATTGGTCTTACTGCCTTACATGCTTTCCAATCTGCCTCCACAAGCAGCAATAGGTAACATTAAGCAAAACAGCAAGAAGAGTAAGCAAAACAGTAAGCAGCAGTAGGTAACAGTGAACAGAACAGCGTGCAAACCCCCAGCTCCTGACCACAAAATGGTTCCTCAGTCTCTCCAAACAAAATGACCTCCAGGTATCTCAACATGAGGTAACCATGGAAATCCCTCCTTGTAATAAAACCACCTTATTTATTTCCCACAAAATGAATAATATTTCTAGCATTTGGACTGGTGCTTGAGAAGTGCAGCTGCACTGATAGCTCTGAGCAGAAACCTGAGCTTTAGCAACTCCTGAGTTCAAGACCTAAATTAGCCAGTAATTTCACAGTGTTTTTGTCTTTGCTGCCATCCAAGTGGGTGTTTACAGGGGAGCATGTTCATCAGGGGTAAATGTAGACTCAGCTCGTGAGTCTACAACCAGTAAACATATTTGTTTCTGTCCATAACTACATATGCCCTGAAGAAATTGCTCGTTTCCCCTTTTTGTTAGTACTAAATGCTTCTCTACTGGATTAATGCAGTAGGTTGAGCCCTTTGCAGGGCACGTGACTGAGATGGCAGATATTCCTTACAGCCTCCCTGTTTTGTGTCATCCCATCCCATCCATGAGCCTGAGCGACTGCTGCCTTTATGCCTTTGTTTGAAGTGAATGGTCTTTTGTGCAGCTGTTGGCTTTCTGCAGATGTTTCAAATTGCCAGCAATTCTGGTGATTTTCTGTATGTAAGAATTGTGAGGAATTAAACTGCATATTGAACTGCAACACCATGGATTTGTGATTAAAATCAGAAATTATATTTTTGGAATTTTTCTATAAAAAAATATTTCTCGGATAGTTCAGTGCATCCTTGATGTCTGGCTTTTCCAAACAATGATGATTTTCAGCTTGTTGTATTTATTTAACATTCAGCAGCATAGCTGAAGAGCCCTCTTTATGTTTCAGAAAGACACAGGTCTCTGGAAGCTGTAATTCCAAAAGATGTTTGGATTTGGGGTTTTTTTTCCTACAAATTCTTATCCTATATACTGAATGAGTAGCAGTTCCTATGGCAGATCTTACATATCCCTAATGTGAAGATGAGATGTAAGTCTGAACTGTCTTTTGATTTAGGTCTCTGGATCAGCAAGATATGGGATCAGACAGCTGAGCCTGTGTGTGTGAATAGTCACTGTGAGGTCAATGGTTAACTTCCATAAAGTACTTCACTAAAAAGAGGGTTTAGAAGCCCAGTGGAGTGCACAGTGTGCTCCTTCAGCAACTGGTGGCAGCTGGGTCATCTGTGCAAAGTGTATCATCCTATGGGACATCTGCCCAGAGCTGCTGAGGTGACTCCCCACTTCCACCCCTTGATGCAAAGCTCCTCCAACAGATCCTGTGAAGAACCTGTTCTACTCTGCCTAGAGGGATTCATGGGAGACACAGTCTTCTCAGAGATTCAGAAATGGACATGAAGGAATATGCTGTGGAAGCTGTAGAGGGAATTTCCAATCTTTCTTAAATGGAGAAGCTTTTAATCTAATTTCCTTTGTTGTCTTTTTAACAGCTTAAAATAAAAAGCAGAACAAGAGTGAAAAATAAAACTTAAATTGCTTCTTGGCAGCTCTGTTTCACTCACTGATGTTCTGCAAATTTGTCAAAGCTCTTTGCAGCCTAGCATTTAAAAAATCCTCCTATTTAATGACAGCTGTTTTAAGTGCCTGCTAAAGTAGGTTTTCGGACTGCTATTTGTTTACCGAGTGTCTCGTTACAGGCCTGCTGCAGAAACGTGTTTGGGGAGGATAAGAGAGTCTCTCTCCTTAGGTGAAGCTCTCTGGCAGTAACATAACCCTCAGAAGAAGTGGATATGGTCTCACAGTAATTGCTCCTAGGGTTTGTAAAACAAATTATGGCTCGCTACAACACGAGAGCAGTGAAAGCTATGATGTCAGAGGCTGAAGACAAATCATTCCTTTGATGTAGATAATTTTTGGCTACAGAATTGCATTCAAGACTAGGATGCCACCATTGCTTTTATATATGCGTTTGTGCATGCACACTTTTAAAGTCCTGGTATAGAAAGAGATTGTGGCTGGCCCTGCCGTATCTTTACAGCTGAGTTATAAAACACTTTAAAATAGGGGTTTATAATGGAAACACTGACCGATCCTTAAATATGTTTCTGCTAATAGGCACCACTATAATAAATCCCATAAAGGTTTTAAAACATACATGTTTTTTTTCTGGGAGAGGATAGACTGGCTGCTGCCTGAAGTGAAGCTTGTCATTTCTGTTCTTCAGACCATTTGAATCTTCAGTGGCATCTAAGAAGTCCTGGGTTTTATTTAACACTTCAGATGGTGCTGGTATGTATCAAAACAATGTTTGATATCTAAAAGCTTTTAAAATTGCAATATAGGAATGACAGCTCTTTTCAGAGCGTGTAATTTTGCCTATGTATGTGTGATACAGTGCATAAAGTCTTTCCAGCTTCTTCATTAATTTTTTTTCCTGAAATAAATCCCAGTATGGAGCAACTGTTCTAGTTTTTTGTGTTCTAGGTACAATCACTACATCTGCTTTTGTTAAAATTGCTCCCATGATAAAACTACCTTCTTGTCATTATCTTTAGTCTTACTCATTTTCTTACAGATTTTAATAGGTTTCTGACTTTCCTATTGACAACAGTGGACAGAAGCACACTGCACCATTTAGCACTGGCTGTAGCTAAAAGTTCTCACCCAAGCTCTTGGGAGCACTTTTTGAGTGATCCTTCCTTTTGCTAGCAAGAGGCAGCCAACTTGAGATGGGAGCAGGGAAGCTGTGCAGCACAGCTGTGCAGCATCTCACAGTTGCTCTGGGGTGTTGAGTTTGTCTTTCACACTCAAGAAGGCAAAGCAGATTTGTAGTCTGAGTGCAGTGATATGGTTTGGACTTGAGCTGTGGTCCCAGGGTGTGACATACTCGCTCTGGAAAGCAGCACAAAGAGCAAATAGCAGCATTAAACACAGGAGTGCTATTATTCTGTTAGACATTGCTGAGCCTTTCCTGGTGCTCACCACAGCAATCTTTCCTTTTTCTTGCCTAAGGTCTAGAAACAACATATTTTTTTCAGTGCTTGGTTGTTGCTGTTGTTGTGTTTCTTTTTTGTTCCCCACGGAACATATGGTTCCCTTGCACAGAGTCTCCTGGTATGTGCCAGCAGCCCACTGCAGCCTGGTGCCCCAAGTGAACCATGCAGGGGGAAAAATTGTGCAGTATGCCTGAGAAGGCTCAAAGACAAGGCAGGGAATGTTGCATGGGACTCTGGGACCACACCTTCACAAGGAAGTGAAAAGGGACGAGGTTGCTTTGTGGTGAAGTGCTCAACTGGCTGCTGGTAGGGAGATGCTGAAAAGATGCTTTCAAATCGAAAGAGAAATAGGTTTAGATAAGTTACTAGGAAAAAACTGTGAGAGTGGTCAGGCACTGGAGCAGGTTGTCCATGGAAGTTGTGGATGCACCATCCTTGGAAAAGTTCAAGGCCAGAGCACCTCTAGTTGAAGGTGTCCCTGCCCATTGCTGGGGGGTTGGAACTATGTGATCTTCAAGGTTCCCTTCCAAACCAAACCACTTAAAATAATAATAATTATAATTCCTGAGACAGAGAAAATGAGATGACTTGCATTGTTTGTGTCTTCTGAGCTGTGGTGTGACCAAAGCTTGTTATAACTTGGCAGTAGTAAGTCTGATTGAAGTAGAAGATTGCTTTCTGCTCTGACAGATGCAGTATCACACAATTCCTTTCATATCTTAAACAAGTACCTCCTGTCAATCTCCAAGGATCTTCCTAATTTCCAGCATGCACAAGAAGGCTCAGGAAAGGTAGGTGCTGTGTCAGGTGATGGGCAGCAGAGTAGGGAGCAGAGCAGCCTTCAAAACCTCAGGCCAGAGACATGAACTGCAGGCTGGAATGGAACAGTGCAGGGTGACACAAACACAGGTGCCCTCAGCTCATGATGGTGTCAGCTCTGTCCTTTCAATAAGCTAGACAGGGGCTCAGCTGCAGTATTTCCAGTTATGATTTCACATCTATATGCATGAGGAATTCCTTGGTGCAAATATTAGATGAGAACATGTAGTCTGGGAGATAACCTAGACAGCCACTGCAAAGTCATCAGCTTCCTGAAAAGCTGCTGTTTGTGCATGGGCATCTAATATTGTGTGTTCTCCAAAAGAGTACCAGAACATGAAATTCAATATCCTGAAGCTCCATGATCTTATTTATTAGGGTTTTTTATTTTTCCCTCTAACCTGCCTTCCTTCTCCATCTGTCCAAGAAAGAGATGACTTTCTCAGTTTAGAGCCCTATTCTTCACTATAATGTGAGGTTCCCAAAGGGGACTCATAGCATGTGATTCAGGTGGCAACAAAAAGCAAAACCCGTGCAATGAATCTGCTCTTTACACGAGGCTGTACTTTTGTGAATGGTGGGAGTTTACTTCTGTAAACTTCAGAACTGCAAATGACATTGAGAAACCTCCTGTTTGTGTCAGACTAATAAAAAATACAGCAGTGGTATATTACTTGAATAAATCACTCACTGTGAGCTGCTTTGTGGCTTCATGTGACAATTAATAATACCTGTACTGATGTTGTCAGGTAAATGTTTGTATTACGCTGGTATGTAAAAACTACAGCATGCGTCCAGGTCTCCTTGTGTCACCTGTGCCTCCAGAGTAGGCATGGGACTTGGCACAGTAAGAATCCTTCCATGCAAAGCTATGTGACACTTCCCTGGTGGCTGCTTTCCTTTCTGAGTCTGATACCTTTCCAAGAAAGGATAATGGCTGCTACTGTGCAGTATATTCTGGTTAGTCAATCTATGTCTCCATTGCTCAGATAGTATCAGTGTGGTAGCATATGAACCTAAGATAAAAATTGCAAAAAATATAATCTATGTAGTAGCTGGAAGGAAAATTGTTATGAGTTTGTAATAGTTGTGGGTTTCTTTACTGTCTTCCACAGAGCAGAAAAAAATTGGAGGGATCAGGAGCAGTAAGATGCTTAGCCTTCTGACACAGCTGGATAAAATCAGCTTTATCTGAACAGCATTTCTGTTAGCACTAGGTTTGTCATCCATGCATTTTGGTTCCCCAACCCTGGGACAATGGATGAGTTGGATGCTTTTATTAACTTGTCTCAAAGTACCATGTAAAATTAATAAGCATAGAGAAAGAGTGCTTTCAATTCTTGAGAGAATTAAAGGGTCAGAGACAACATGGACTTAAATATGTAATGGGAAGTAAGCTGCATTCAGGGATTTCTGTAATAAAGATAATGGAATCTAGAAATGCAAGAGGGTCAGTAAGCTTTTGTTTTCATGTTATCTGCTCTAATGATGATACAAAACATTGGTATTCTATCGTGTTTGCAACATGACTCAGGTATATTGATAGGAATGACCTCTGTCATGACCACATTCCCAGACTGTGTCCCTCTGAGATCTGTTGTTAAAATGCAGATTGGGAATTCAGTTTAAACACAGTCAGCTAAGTAAAACTAAGTGATACTTCTAATGAAGCTGTTCTGAGTGACTAGTTGGTCTTCTACACTGTTTCTAAGGGGGATCATATTAAAATCAATTGCCTCAAATATGGCTCATTTAGCTGAGGTAATTTCTTCAGCTGATCTTGACCAGTCTTTTCTCTCCTTACTGCCTTTCCAGAAAGACCAAGTTTAATCTCTTATTCCTAAACTATGGCAAGTTGTGTGGTCCTCTTGCCTCATACCAGAACTGACTATAAGCATTAACTGCTATTGAGCAGAATTTTCTGAAAATGATGGCAAAAAAGCACTATGGTTTGCTTGGTGGAGACTTTTAAATTAGCACAAATTAATTGTTTATTTTTGATTTTTCATAGCAGCCATCTGTAATCTACACAGCAAAAGGCAGCTAGCCAGAGCAGTGACCTGTTCAGGTTTAAGCTTTGCGAATTTCCCTGGCTTGAGTGCCGCCAGGTGCCTTCCAAGTGGCAGTAAAATTGCGACATAAGAAAAGCACCTTGACATGGCTGCTAAAGAGCTTGTCTGGAAAGGAAATTTTCCCTCATCATAGGCTCTCTTGGAAAATATTTTACAGGTAAAGCTGGTTATATTCAGTACTAAATATAGCATTGTAAACAAGAAACCTAAGGGGAGCTGAGGAATCTTATCTGTACACTCAAAATATTTTGAAGTCTGTCATCCTGAAACATGTATTGTCATTCTGGATCCAAAAGTTTTCTGGTCAAGTCATGTGCAGAAGAAACTGTTCCCAGCAGTTATTGTCACAGGTGCCTCAACTCTTTCCCAAAGGGCAACACAAGGGTGGTGCTACAAGTCTCTCCTCAGCAAGCAGAGGCTGCCTTTAGTGATGCCTACTGAACCAGGTAATGACAGATTGGAGGATTCCTACTGGTTATTTCATGCCTTTTTTTGCTGAAGTGAGTTCAGTTCTTAGGTGATCCCCCAGGAGTACTTTTTAAAATAGAGAACAGTCAACCCAACATTCAGCTCATAAGAGTTTCTAGGATGGGACAGAGATGTGACTCTGTCACTCGCAGTTGTTATGCCCACTCCATACATGAAACAACAGGCAGGATTCTTACAGGGAAAGGAGGTTGATTTCACCCAAAAGATTTCCCTCACAGTAGGAAGTCAACAAAAGAGCCAGTTCCAAAGACCCCTCGGCTGTGTGACTGGAAGAACATGTAGCTGTGCTTATTACGCTAATTCATGAGTGATATAAATTGTGCCCAGAAAGACCAAAGTCAACACAGACTGCTGAAACTTGTATTTAGGACTGGGGAAGTCTAACTGGCTTCATAAGTCATTGTTGCATGATAGCCACCGATGAGTGCAAGAGAATGAATAGCTCCTCTCTTTGACTCTGTAGATATATGTCTGTTATGACCTGCCCCAGGAAAAAGGGGGGGGTAACCCAGGTTTTATCAATAATTCCCTTGGGGTGGATTACAGTGAAACGACACTAAATAATCGGTGTCTGAAAACATATATTGACAAGGTTTATTTTAACAATTTTGTATCAACAGGTATGCTAGCATTTTGAGTGCTGTCATATAACAAGGTGAACCTTTCGGGGTAGGAGAAAAATACATAGGGGAGAGAAAGACAGGGTAAGAAGTCAGGGAGAGCAAGAAAAAAGAAAAGATGAGAGTGGTAAAAACGTATATAGTCACCGCCCACTGGATCCACGATGTAAAAAGCAATGGTCTTGATCCGCAGGCGGTGGGGGGAGAAGAAGAAAAGATACCCCCCAAACCCCCAAAGTCACCAGTCAATATCTATATCCTTTGCACCTCCCCCAAGGTGGGGAGTTGTTTTCATAGGGTGGTGTCCCCCTCTTTGGCACGGAGTTCATGTGGAAGGCGTGGTAAACTCGGCTCTTCCCGCCTTTTCGGGGCTTGACATCTTCTGCACTGGAGGAGGGGGAATGGGCCCAGTTGCCCATCAGAAAGTAGAGGTCTCTTAGAATGCATAAATCATTAACCGTTTCAGTCTCTGACAATGTCTCCGGTTATTCCAGCCAGACATCCCTGCAAGCACCTCCTCCACTGATATTCTTTTGGAGAGTGAGCAAAAAATATTTCATTTATAGCTAGCACAAACATTGGTTGTAACTTTTTTGCATGTGTGATTGCAGCTTTTAAAAGTGTATTTGCAGTAGCTTTTTTTGGTTGGAGAGCAAGAGTGAAGTCATGCTCTTCAGCACAAACTACACAAAGTTGGCTTGCTCTGTGCATGCTCACATGATTACTTTGGTGCCTAAGTTCAACAGAGTAATGAATAATTATTTCCATATAATGTTTCCTTTATTTTCACATATTTCTATATGATCAAATGGGAAGGAAGAAACACTAAATTCACACTTACAGTAAATGAGCTGAATACAATACCTACGTATGTGTAGCATTGAAAGAGAATGATCTTCATACATGAAATCTGAAAGATTTATCATCATTGTGCAGGACACATGCACAAAAGCAGATCAAATGCAACAGCTGGAGTCACTGGAGAGCTAGATAGGAATTTGGTCTGGGGAAAAAAAGTCAACAATGTGTATTATTCATCATTTGCCGTTTGCAGTTGAGGAAATGGAATACCCTCTGACACATCTGAAGAAATTTATGATTTATTGGAAGTAGTGAAAGAAGTATAAAGCCAAATAGTAATGACATCCCCTGGGGATGTCTTGCCACAGTCTTTTACATACCATTAGAGCCACTATAAATAGTTGTACTAAGATAAAAATCCCGGCAAATATTTGGCATTTAATGCTTGAGATATGAAACTATTCATTCTTTGAAGTCAAGAGATTTTAGTCTTGTCCAGCACCATAACACTAAAAACTACTACCTTTATTTAAAAATCATTCAAATTCTCTTTCACCTTATACCCAGTCTCTTTTTGCTGGAGGTGCCCCGGGGATGAATAGCATTAACCACATCACCTTGGCTTTGTGGACTTGTTTTGTAGCAGGAGAGCCCCGTTAATTTACAGTGAGCATTGTGTGGGATTTGCTTTTGACCTGGAAGAATATTGCTTTCATTCACTTTCAGTGGCCACTACAAACAAAACCATTTCATAGAAATTGGCCAGATGGAATGAAATACTCGCTTAAAATATACTGGTTAAAAAAACCCAGTTATTATGACTATATATGGAAAAGCCATTATGGAAATGTAGTGAGCCAATCTGAGTAGCTGTTTTCCAAATATTACCTACACATTTAATTTTTGCATGCTAGTGTTGCCGGTGTATTTTGGTGCTGAAAAAAATCTCGGGAGCAGTTAATTAGGGGTGAGATAAGAAAGGGTTTATTTGCCAAGGCAATAGGTGATATAGACGCGCGCCGGCCGTGCCTGAGAGGTTACATTTTATAACATTATCCATCCAATCCCAGATGTGTCCACCCTTTGGCCCTTCCCCTCGTCCGCCCCGGGGCCCTCCCCCTGAGAATTGGGTCTGGGGTCTTTTTGGGGCCCCCTACTTCATCATCTTCAGCTTCATCAGAGTACAAAGGACACATAGCTACCCAATTTTTGACCGTATTCTGTGGTTTAGGCCCTGATACGCTGTTCTCCAAACAGTCTGGGCCTTTACCTTGACAAAAGACTAAACACTGCTACTGAATTCAGGGGTAGGTTTGATATGGGAGGCACAGAATGGGGTAAGAGGGTTAGGGAATGTGTAAACAAGGGAAAGGAACAAGGCAAGAAGGGGTTTCTGCTTCTAAAACCTACCTATAAAATTTACAAGTTTTACAAATATTAGAAAAATAAAAAATCATTAGGGGCTTAAGGCATCACTAGCCTAAATGAGAAATTGTGTAACTTCCTAAACTGGAAATGGCAAATGCTCCTGAGAGCATCGTTTTAACAAATGATAACTATGCAGCCATTCATGCCTGGACTTGTTCCTGCACAACCTGACATTTGTGGCATGAACACTCACTGGTTTCTTCCTGCTGTTGCATTGCAGGTTCCTTGCTTTGCTTTGTAAACCAGGAATTCCACGTGTTAGAGCATGGGTGAAAAAAAGAGGAAGAGGGTTTAGAGAACACTAAACCAAGAATTCACCTGCCATGGGTCTAAACCCCAGAAAGCACAAGCACTCAAACTATGTTTGCTATGGTCTATAAAATAGCACTCAAGACATTGGGGAATAGTTGGGCTCAGACAAAAATCAGTGGTATTGCAGAGGTAGTTTGGGTCTTGTGTTTTGTCCTTGGACAGTATTTTTGCTTTAAATTACCACAAATGAGAATGCTTGCAAATTGTCAAAAATTCATGCATAAAGGACATTTAAATTAGACTTTGTGCATGGTAACCAGGGGGCAAATGTAAAGCTGCTAAGTTACAAGTGCAAGTGAGTTCAGTCAAGAAACTGCATATAGCAAGTAATACAGAATAGTGCTCTAAAAAGAACAAGAACTACATGTCAGTGTGAAGTAGCTCCCTACAGTCGTAAAATGGTTGGGTCAAACAGACCAGAGATAAACTCAGCTTTTATGAGTTGAATTGTCATCCTCTCGCAGTTTAAACATGAAGTTCCTATATTTTTTAAACGCCTCTTTTCCAAATGTACAAGAACATGTACCTTATATTATTAATTAACATTAATATTATTAATATTAGACCTTACCATCACACCCCATCATTATTTTTTTCTCTATTCCATATGATTTTAGCAGCCATCTTCAAGAGTGAGGGTGCACACTTCAGCTGGCTTTAAAAACAAGGATTCCAAATTCCTGCACAGGACACAGTGCTGGGTTCCCATCATGGCAGTTTGGCCATAGCATTCATCAGCCATTTAAGCAAAGTTCAAATGCAGCTGGACAATGCTGCTTATAGCCCAGAGTAGGCACAGCTGAAGATCAGACATTCCTAGTTAGTTATTCCTAAGCATGCTGCAGGGCAGGCACCTCTGTGTTTTGAATATGTGCAGCTGACTAGCCGAAATGATTGAAAAATGCTCCTTTTTTACCCATTGCCACTGAAGTTTCCGCCACCTTCACATATGCCTCAAAACCTACTGACATCTCTGTCCTTTCAGAAGGGTATAACAAATTGGCATGTCTTGTCTACTCCCTTCTTTATTTTTTCCTCCAAAAATTATAGGCACTTGTAATACACTGTGATGATTTCCCAGCTGCATGTCCCCTTTGCATAGTCTTTTATGTGATCCACTTGAAGTTATGTTGTCCATTATGTTCCTCATAGCCTTTCAACAGTTGAGATAACTTTCATTATGTGTTCCTGACAGCAGGATAACCCTTAATCTTCCTTGTAAAAGAGTTAATGTTTCTGAATGAGCCCAAGCTTCCATTTTCTTGCCCAGCTGGTTTTTCTGCTGTTGTACTGAGTTAGCAATTGCGATGAAGTTGCCTGTAGATTCCATTACCCCAGTCCCTTATGGGCTATATGCCACATACATTGTCATGTATGCTAAAGATTTTCTAGGACAGAAAAGCATTAGAAGGTTTCTGCAGAGACTGTAAGTGAAAACATAGATGAAAGTGTAAAAGCAAGGTTGAAAGCACTCATTTAATCTCATCAAAATAAACATTTACAGCTTTTCTGACCTTTTCCTATAGGTCACCTCCAGCCCTTCATCAAGGTCACTGTGATTTAAAATTTAGACCAACATTCCTTTTAGGCTGTTACATTAAAGTCCAGATGGGAGTGAATGTTCAGGTTCAATCTCAAATTTTCCACCAACTTCCAAATTCTTAAGCTGCAGACAATTGCAAGAAAGTTGGCTGCACATGACTATTTATGGATCCCATACAGGAACACTTTGTATGCAGTGGCTCTTGGTTACATAAGCTGTTAAATATTCAACAGGTGACAGGTATTTTACCTTAAAAGGTAATTTTTCGAACTCAGGAGGGGGTGTTACCCTCCCTCCTGACTGATTGATCACGTACCCCTCTGTACATGCACAAATGTACATGTACATTTCTGCAACAAAGGCCGGCCATGTGGCCAGGGGTATATTTTTCCATTTTTATATTTTTCCTACCTCGACCGCAACGTTTCCCCGGTGCCAGGCCGAGATGGGGCCTTTCACTTTACAGCCTCCACGAGGCACCTAAAGAAACTCTGGAATTAAATGAAAGAAAAGAAAATTCCACCCCCTTCTGTTTTCCACTAAATTCATTTTGCTTACAATAAAACCAGACTATTTATTTCTCATACTCAGGTCACAGAGTTTAGTGACCATCTTAGTCTGCGGTGAGCAGATCTTGCTGCTTGGAAGGTGTTTTCCAACCGTGCCAACGCTACCCTCTGCCACTGTCCTTTCTGTAGCTCAGAGGGTTTCTCCACAACAGAGCCTTGGGTCAAGTCTCCCACCAGCCAGGCTACAAGCTTACAAAATCAGATTTTCTTGAGTTTTGGTTGTTTTGGTCATTTTGTTTCTTTGTTGTTGGGGGGGATGTTGATGTATTTTTGGTTTGTTTCTGTTTGGGCTGGTTTTTTGTGGTGTTGGGTTTCTTGGTTTTGTTTGTTTGTTTTGTTTGTTCCCTGCCTCCAACTTCAGGAAACCCATAATTCTGATCCGAAAGGGAAACTTTCAAACGGAAGGGAAGTCCTCCCTACCTGGAGGACTCACCTGGGGAAGGATGGACCCATAGGGGCTGCAGGGACTTGACTGCATGCCTTCAAGCTGAGAAGGAAGCTGAACAGAAATTTCCCATTTCCTATATAAGTAGTCTGCTGTCATAGGTTTACTTGTTGTAAAAAAAAAAAATCCTTGAAATTTTTTTTCCCATGCACTACTGTGAAAGTGAGCTGTTGAACGAGGGAGGGGGATGCTGGTTGTCTAGAGTGATTCACACACACAAAAGAACTGGCCGGCAGCCTCACACTCCAAGCTAATGGGCCTCAGAAAACTTGTCGGGGGGAGGTAAGTTGTTGGGGTTTTTTCTCCTCAGGAAACAGCATCCTTCCTCGCTTTACTTTTGCCCTGACTAAGGGAAGGGGTGTGTGTGGAGGGGCTCTGAGGTTCATTTTGTTTTCGGCCAGGCCATCAGGCTGCCTTTGACCCCAGTCTTCCTCTGTTCTCCTGTACCCTATTCTGTCCATGGTCTGGACTCGCTCAGATTTCACAAGGGAAGCCAGGGCCATCTGCGGAGGAACCTTTGAGGGAAGAGGCCTCCCCTTCCCTCCTCCATTCCCATGTTGGCAGCAGCTTGTACCTATTGAAGAAGGGGGGGGAATCCCCGCTGTCAGAGCCAGCCACTGACAGCGTGAGTCCATAGGAAGAGCCCCCTTTTCCCCTTCGATCTTTCCCCTTCTGGCGGGGTGGGAATCTCCATTTCGGCTCCTCCCACGCTCCGGGGCCCTCACGGGGCAACTGCCAGAGCCCGACAGCGCCCCCTGCCGGCCACACAGAGCACTGCAGGCCCTGCTCCTCCAGTGACCCGACAGCGCCCCCTGCCGGCCACACAGAGCGCTGCAGGCGCTGCTCCTCCAGTGACCCAACAGCGCCCTCTCCTGAGCGTGGTTGGAACTGCGCCAAAAGGTGGAAAGTACGGAACTCTTTTTCTGGCGGGAACCTTGGGTGCAGGATTGTTGTTTGGGGTCTTCTTTTGGTGTTCTTTTGTTGTTCTGCCTACACACATATATCCTTCAATAAAGGGCTGTTATTTTTTCTTTCTCCATACTTCCTCGATTGGAGCCTCTTAATTTCAGATTTACAATTGCTTAGAGGGAGTAGCTTAGTCTTCCTCATAACTTGTTCCCTTTAGTGACCATTTCAGTCTCATTAAACTGAGACATCTACCCACTAGGCTAAGAGCTGATTTATTTATTCATCTACAATTGCGGGGTTTTTTCATTGATGGCAGATATGAACACACAAAATTTATTCTCTTAAGAGTGTGCAAAGGAATTGGAAATGTTAAGGGTATTGGTGAGAAAAGAATATGACTGATTATTCTGTTTTTTAAAACATGCAACTTGAAAATGCTTCTTGGTGTGGGGAGAAAATATTCTGTTTGACTTTGGTGACCAATCACATAGTGCAGCTAGTGAAAAAGCAATAGCTGTGGCACGGTGTTCTCAAGTAAGTACATAGTCTGCAAGATGTTCCCATGCATTATTCAGTGAATAACTCTAAATAATGAAAACACTGAAATCTCTGTGTAGATGTAATACGGGGGACCAAATTAAGTGCATCGTTCAATAGGAAAGCTGACTCAGCTCTAGTGAAGAACAGAACCAGCTGTTCAGAAACCTGTGGGTCTATGTAACATGAATTTGCTGTGTGCTAGGAAGAGTAATCCAAGCCCAGCAATCAGAAGTGGATGGCAGGTACCTTTCAAAATGACAAGGCCATTTCCAGAATACAGTCTTCACCCATAGGCTACACCTTCACTGTAAAGTCACCTTCTGAGTCACTTCCATTTTCCATGTTGGCTTCTTGGGAACTGACTGCGGTTGGCTGAGAACTATTGTCATGTACCCCCTTGGTGTCTGCAGCAGGCAGTGACCCCAGCTGTGGCTGCTGAGCTATGGGTACTCAGACTTTAACCTATTCCCCCTGCTTCATACCACCTTTGTGTGTAGACTAACCTTGATAATTCATAGCCTTGATAATGGCAACACACAGTTGCAACACAATCCTTACATGCACTACAGGTACTTGTTTGTATCAGTCTGGAGATGTTACAGATGGTTTTTGATGTTTTTATTCTGAGCTGTAGCACATATTCAAATACAGCAGAACAGTAACTCTTTCTTGCCTTAACGTACCCATCAAAGCAATCATAGGGATAAAAACCCTGAACAATTGAGATAAAAAATAACTCATGACCAATGCCTTCTTGGAATTTTATTTCCCATTTTATGATCTAGAGGAGAGGGACTAAAGCTCACAGGTGGTGTAGCAAATTTCCCTGTTGTTTTCAAAGCGTTCCTACTGGATGCAAGGCAAGACTTTACAAAAGTTACTGAAGGGCAGTGGGGAATAACAGCAGATTTATATTTAAAAAAGAAAAACTAGACTATGGTAAGATGTTTACCAAGCTATGACTCATCATAAAGCCAAACAGAGGTAAGTGAATTGCAGTAAAAAGTTGCATATATTTTATTATTTTGATGCATTGCTAATTTTGTCCATGCAGCCAATGTGTTGCTGGCTTGCAGTGGATGAAAGAACAATAACAAGAAATTGAATCAATCCTTTGTTTGAAAGTAAGATAAAAACAACAGTATGGAGAGAAAAGAAGGAACTTATGAAAGACCTAGTTACTGTTTTATTTTCAACATTCAGCTACTTAACTTTAATAGAGCTTAAAATACCAGTCAAAAGTTGTGGCTGGGAAGGAAAATACACAAGGAAAATGTTTTCTGATGATTGAGAGGTTTATTCTAAAGGCACCATGGGAGAAGAATGTCTTGGGGCTTCAGCAAATGTGAAATGTTGTACAAGAACTCAGAAAGAAATTGATCTAAAACAAGCAGTAAATGTATTTATAAGTCTTATTGACTACCCTGGTGAGTTACTGCTTCTAAAAAGCTCTAAAGTGCAGGTCTGTAATACAGGTTTTCCATTCAGACACATGAATGCCACAATCTGCTGGGATTCAGCATAGATAGGGGTTTTGTTTTTACTGGAAAAGTGCATTGATGCAGTTTTCCTTTTCTCAGGTTTTAGTGATCTGAAATAAAAAGTGTCTTAAATAATCCATAGTTTCTTTGTGCAAACACAAACTTTTGGGATGTGGTGATGTAGCATGAATCACATTTTATTTCACTTCCATGTTACAGAGTTCCAAAATACTGTGGCAGCACAGCTGCTAGATTTTATTCAAAACACTTCAGAAATCTGGATAAGGTTGTGCTTGTACTAGAACTACAAATTTGGATGGGACAATATGGATGATTTTGCTTCATCCTCCTCAAACCTCTATCTTTTTCCTGCTGTGAGAGAGGATGGCTGTTATCTGCATATGTGTTGTCACAGGCTGCAATGTCATGCAGTCACCATGTGATCTTTTATGTCCATACTTGTAAATGACATGTCAAAATGAAGAATTGTCTGCCAGGTGGTTTGATGTCTGCCAGCTGTGTGTGTAAATTGTATTCCAATTTGGCATTGTAGAGTAGGTTGTGACCGTCACCTTGAGGTTTGCTACTGAAACTGTTCTGGTCAGTAATGCCTCATTTAAGGAGCTATAGCTGAGGGAAGGGAGTTTGGATTTTTATTGAGGGAGAAAGGGGTGAGAGTGGAATAGCTTGGCTTTTGGAAAAACCTATAATACTAAGGATACTGTTGTCACGGGATTTTAGGCCAGAGACCCCACGACCAGTTCTGGAAAGTTCTCAGCTGCTCTGTCACTAAAAATTTGAACAGTAGGTCCTCTTGGAAAATAAGGTATCCTGAGCAGCTCTAGCAGTTGGTCTTGCTTGGAGCAATTCGGTCTGGGACTTAACAGAAATAAAACAGCAAACTGAGGAAGCCACAGAAAAAGAGGAGCCATGAATCCACTAGAAAGGTGAAGAAAAATGTCCCATACCTCTACCCCCAAGGTTTGTTCCCTAACCAAACCCATTCCTTTGCAATGTCTCTCCATGGGAGAGATGAATAATTTTAAGGTTGAGAACAAAAAAATTAAAGTTATTCCAGTTTATTTATGGCAAATTATTAAGACATGGTCTATTGTTTCTTTGTACCTTCAGCATGGAGAGAGACTGGCAGAGTTCAAGGCATATCAGAATTTTGCGTGCATTTTAGCTTGTTGAAGGACAGCCATTATTAAAACTATGAAGGTCATTCTGCCATGGTTAACAACCACGGAAATGTGAGACTCGGTATGGAACCCTTAATATCAACCCTCTGAAAGTCTATTTTCATTTTTAAAAGCATGCTTTTTAATCAAACTGACAAGAAAACAAGATGTATAAAGAACATAGAAATGTCTGTTTTCTAAAAGGCAAAATTTGTGAAGAAAAATTTTCTCCCTTTTGTAGTTCTTTTCTATCTTCTTTTTCAAAATCGCTTTGATATCTTGGAAAGAGAAAACAAGAGCAAAACTTCAAATAATGCAGTATCTCATTGTGGGGGTTTTAAGCTCTATTTTTCTTAGCACAGTTCTTTTTTCTCACCAGAAAATTACCACTGTCAAATTTGGAACAGGCTTGCTTCCTTCCTAAGGGTATCCTTCAGTGCATCTCAAGCTTTGATTATATCTGTGATGACTTTGAAAAATTTCCACTAAATTGGACAAAACAAGCAGAGTGACTGCAAACCCCATGAGCTCTAAGCAGATTAGCTGTGAACCTCACCCTTCACACAGGGCTTTCTGCCTGTTGAGCTTCATTTTGCTGTGACATCCCTCTGGCTGTACCCAGGGCAAACTGCTCTCAAACTGCCTTGCCCATATGTTGCTGCAGGAGCAGCCAGTCTCAGCAGTGATTGCAACAGTTAGGTCCCCACTTCTAAGCTAAGATCTTTCCAAATTAGGGCTGCAGTTTGGAGCGGGAAATCTGCAAAGCACTTACTGTAGAGTACTAGTTTCCAAAGATTTGTTATCAGCAGTGTGGGAACAACATCTTGAGCAAATTTAGATGGCGATTAGAAAAATATTTCCTTCCTATGAAAGTAGAATAATATACCAAAAGAGTGTGAGAAGCCCATAATTTAGTGTTTTTCATCTCCAAACTGTAAGGAACAGTCCTGTAATGTCAGGTAAGGATATAAGTTCTTTAAGTTGTTTATCTTAATCTCTGCTTTTTAAACTCTGTATTGTGTGTACAAGATACCAAATGATATGGTGGTGTTAATGTAATTCTGTACCTGAATAGATTGTGAAGGTGTGTGGGCTGATGCAAGCACACCTTGTTTTGAATTCTATACTATACCCTCACATGATGGCTCACGTGAGGTAAAAGGCTGGAGGCACACATCTTCAGCCAGAAAGAAACATCAGTACCTTCCCTTTCAGTCCCTTTCTCCCCAGTAACTGCATAGGCCTCATATGTTCCCAGTACTGTGCTTACCTTCCATGAATGTTTGAAACTGGGGGATTGTATACAGTCTCATACTGTGGAGTGCAGGGGGAAGGGTCAAGAGATAGGGAAGAAAAGGAGTAATTAAATCCCCTGTGGCACCAGGGCAAATCTTTCCCTGGAATATAGTCCTAGTAAAAAGTTCTTCTGGAGTAACTTTGGGCATGCAGATAGACCATGTCAGCTGTTCCTTGATTGCAGGCTGTGAGCATGCTATTGCCTACAGTCTATGTCGAGCAACTCTTTCCCTGGCAGGGAGACAGATTTTGGTGTATATCTGCCCTGAAGTAAGAGCACCCTCGTGGGTGGTTACCCAGAACAGCCAACAGCACCCTGTTTGAGCACATCTCACCCTGTGGTAAGTTCTGTGTGAGCTCTTCGTGAAGAACTCAGGAAGAAAACATCTTGTGTCTGAATTAAATATCAGCTTTCTTTTTCTAGAGGAAAGAGCATTTCCTGGTATATTTTAATTTGTAGTTTGTTCACAGATTGCATTGCAAGCACTGCAACAGGTGCCTGGGTCTAAACTTGAGCAGTCCTTTGCTACTGTTAGGCAGCGGACTCAGGAAATTTATGTGGACTTTTTGCATTGCTTGCAAAACACAATTGAGCAGCAAGTGGAATCTGAGGTGTCTAAACGTTTAATCTTACTGCAATTGGCAGTTGAGAATACAAATTCAGATTTTTCAAAGGGTTTTACATCCCTTACAATCTGCCAATCCATCCATAACTGACATGATTCAGGCGTCTCAGAAAGTTGGGACTGATACACATTGAGTGGATCTATTAGCTGCAGCTTTAACAAACAGATGGTGGTGGCTGCTGCACAATAGGCACCCTGTTACAATTGTGGTCAGAAGGGGCATTTTAAAAAAGACTGTAAAGATGGCAAAAAAGCCGGACCCTCTGTGAAACAGACAAAGCTGTGCCCTCGTTGCCAAAAGGATCTTCACCGAGTGCAAATCTAAGTTTCATAAAACGGCACCCCTCTTCCACCACTGCAGAGTGGGAAGAGGAGCAGGAAGCCATCACCTCCAACAAGGAATACGACAATGATGCCAGAACAAATGCAGGAATTTCATGGCAACTGGCTTGCATCCTGCGACCAGCCACCTCAGAGAGCACCTCAGAGAGCACTGGAGTGGACCTGGCTGTCTCCCGGTCAGTCTTGTTAACCAATACATCTGTGCAGTTACTCCCCATGAGGGTCTGGGGACTGCTAGGGAATGGTTACAGTGTGTTCTTATTAGAATGCTCATTCTCAACACATGCAGGCTTTTTTTTGCTCCCTGGAATCATTGATGCTGATTATACTGGGGAGATTCACATCGTAGCTGAGACACCTCACCCTCCTTGTCATGTTAAGGCTGGGGAAAAGGTTACGCAGCTTTTTTATTTTACTGCACAAGGTCCGAAGGAAAAGGGATGTCGTAATGAAAATTTTGGCAGTACAAACATATCATGTATTATGGGGGAACAGCAAATCTCTCACAATCACCCAATGCTGACTTGTTATATTAAAGGGCAACCATTTACGGGTTTGGTGGACACTGGTGCAGATGCTACTATCATATTGAACACTGGTTGGCCCACCAATTGGCCCCTAAAGACTCCTATTGCTGCAGTCCTGGGTATTGGTGGGACCCAGCTCCACAGACAAAGAGCACAACCGCTTGAAGTTCCAGGATCAAAAGGACGAAAAGGCCAAATTACACTTCATGTGATAAGTGCTTCTTGTACATTATGAGGGAGAGATTTATTGAATCAATAGGGTGTTTTTATATAGACAAATTTATCCTAGGGGCCACTGTAATGCAACCCTACCTAAAACTCAACTGGAAGACAAATGTGCCAGTTTGAGTAGAACAGTGTTCCCTGAAACGGGAGTGGCTGCAAGAACTCCAAAAATTAGTGCGTAAACACTTACAGGCAAGATATCTTGTTTCTTCTGCTAGTCCGTGGAATACACCTGTGTTTGTTATTCCTAAGAAGAATGGTAAATGGAGACTTTTTACACAATTTGTGAGCAATTAACTCTCAGCCCTTTAGCCCGACCTTCCTTCACCTGCTATTTTACCTGACTCTTGGCCACTGATAGTTATTGACCTTAAAGACTGTTCTTCTACCATTCCTTTGCATCGAGAGGATATGCCACATTTTTCTCTTACAGTACCGGCAGTTAATAATCAGGAAGCTGCAGAATGTTATCATTCAACTGTTTTACTCCAGGAAATTATGAACGGTCCTATAATGTGTCAAATATTTTTTGCATAAATTCTTACACCTGTTCAAGTCTCTTTCCCACAGGTTTTGCTGTATCGTTATATGGATGACATTCCCGTCGCAGCACCAACAGACAAACTGCTCCGAGTGCTTTCTCTTCTACAGAGACAATTGCAGCAAGCAGGGCTGTGTATTGTTAAGGACAAAGTCCAAAACCATTCTCTGTGGAAATATTTGGGGTGGAAAATAACAGAAACAGGTATTTTCCCGCAGTCACTACATTTAGGCCTTGACATACAGACACTTAATGATTTGCAGAAACTGTAAGGCACAATCAATTGTGTGTGACCGCAATTAGGGATATTTACACAAGAATTGACCCCATTGTTTGAGTTGTTGAAAGGTAATCCTGACCTATCTTCACCTCATTCATTAACTAATGAAGCAAAACATGCTTTGTCGTGTGTGCTTCAAGCTATTCAGGATCAATACAGCTATCGCATAGTGTTAGAATTACTGTTTTTTTTAATTTTGATTTATAACACCCTTCAGGCTTATGCCCTCTTGTGCCAGTGATTTGTTGCTTATACTGACCCCTTATGGGTTCTGGACTGGGTTTTTTTACCTCATGCCTTTCCTAAAATGATAACCGTGGGTATTGAGATGTTAACTATGCTCATAACAGCGAGGTTGACATCGTTTGCAGCAGTTACTGGCATGTGATCCTGCAGGAATTTAGGTACCAGTTGCCAAACAAGATTTTGCTTTTTGTTTCAACAGCACATGCCACTACAAATTGCTTTAACAACATTTACTGGGGAAGTAAAATTTTCCCTTCTTCATCACAAGTTCTTACATTCGCCGCCAGCCTTGCCGTTGCACCTAAAGACTCACCTTTCTCATGCCCCCATCCCAAATGGTTTAACTGTTTTTATAGACAGGTCTGGAGCAACAGGAAAAGCTGTGGTAACATGGAAGATGGATAATGATAAATGGGACTCAGACATTACATTTGTTACAGGCTCTACACAGATGGTAGAATTGGCAGCAGCTGTTCGTGCCTTTACTCTTTTTTCACAACATTCGTTTGACTTGCTTAGTAAGTATTCCTCTAGACCTACAGGAATTATTCACTCTTTGTAACCAAT
Source organism: Manacus vitellinus (assembly GCF_001715985.3). Classification (NCBI taxonomy): domain Eukaryota; kingdom Metazoa; phylum Chordata; class Aves; order Passeriformes; family Pipridae; genus Manacus; species Manacus vitellinus. The sequence continues at coordinate 14,247,769 of NW_021939324.1, read as the reverse complement.
CACTGCATACACCATCTCCCTGCCAGAATCTTACGAGAAATGACACTTATGACCCTTGGGATGGGTGGTGGTCTCACGTAGGTCAGCCATGTACTAATCCCCCTCAAGAATTGGAGTTGTTAGGATCCCTGGGTGCACATAGATGCATAATATTTAGGAACAATTGTAACACCCCATGGAATGTCATCAGTACTGGACAATTTAGTAATACATCTCTATGGTGTTCACATGTAGATAATAGTACCCTATCCTTTTTGAGTCATATGACCTTGCCATCTTGTCTTTTCCTCTTTTGTGGAGATCAAGCCTGGGTTTTGGTACCAGCAAGAATCATCGGAGGGCCTCGTATGGTAGGGAAATTAACTTTGTTCACTCCTAATACAACAATGATCCTAAACCACCATAATAGATCCAGGAGACACGTACACACCTTTACTAGTGAGTGTAGGGATGACATAAAATTTTGGAATCAGGAGACAAGAATTGCTGCCTCTTTCCTAATAGGTGGAGTGGCAGCTGCAAAGGCTTTAAATACATTAAATAAATTAAGATATTGGTTAGTGAAAGAGACAAATGCTACTAGTCAGGCTATTGACTGATGTCCAATCAGTGAGACATGCTACTTTGCAAAACAGAGCTGCTATTGATTTTTTGCTTTTAGCACAGGGACATAGATGTGAAGAATTTGATGGAATCTGTTGTATGAATTTGAGTGACAAATCAACCTCCATTCATAAAAACTTACAACAGTTACAAAATCTAACGAAAAAGCTGACAGTGAACGACAGATAGAACCCTTTTGAAGGATGGGATTGCACTTTGGGATTAGGGCCATTGGTGAAAAAGATTCTAATGTGTGGCTTGGTTATAGTGTTAGGTTTATTGGGGATGACTCTGTTTACCATGCTTGATTGGAATTGTACTGTCTGTGATACAAAGGGCAATATATCAAGCCTTATGGTACAAGTCCAACAACTTGAAGTGCCCTAGAAAATAAAGACAGGGAGATGTAGGGAACCGGGACTATGTGACCTTCGGAGAAACTCAGAAAGGGAAGTCGGCAAGATAACAGCAGACATGGTGAAATGTGTCCTTGTGTGGGTGAGGCCGCAGGAGCGATATTCTAGTGAACAAAAAGTGCTTGACTAGCAATAGATGTAGAAGAAAGTTACTAACAGGAATTTACTACAAACGTAACAGGGTGTATAAACCATGATAGAACTGTAATAAATGATCTCATTATTCCACTTGGTGTCCATGCCCTCATATGCCACACCCTCCCTCTTTCTGCTCTGCTCTGAGCAGGCAGGATCATCCACTGACACAGGATGGATGAGAAATAGCACCCTTTCTAAGCAAAATCCTAACCTTGTCTTTTCCAGGACCAGTTCTTTCCTAGTGAGCTCATAAATTTTTGGGAACTTCACTTCCCATCTGAGTGTGCCTTCACATCTTTCTCCTATGAAGCAGAAAGAAAAATGCCAAAAATCTGTATCCAGCCTCTGTGCCTCTTCAGATTTATATTGCAAACATATATTTAGAAAAATAAAATGAAAAAAACATACCAACCTCCTCAAAAACAGGAAACTGGATCTCAAACTACCTTTTAGGGGAGAGGAGCCTAGAACCAGATACTTTGGAAGTTTAGACAAAATTAGAAAAATTAGAAAACTAGAAAGTGCAAACAGTATTTCTCAAGCTCATCTCTATTTGATGTGGTTTAGAAAAGCTTTATTTGTCTTCAAAGGATTAGTAATTTGCTCCCTACTTTCTCATTAATGAGCCCTTTAGAAATGCAACATACTTCATGGTGACTCCACCACAGACATATCCTAAAACAGTGACCATACATCACTGCAGTGATTCCAAATGTATCAACCTCCCCCGTTGCTGTGCTGGTGGGCATGGGGATGGATTGAAGTCAGGCAGGACCCCAAGTTCATCAAGCATGTGGTGCTTCCCGCAGTATATCAGAGCCTTTCACCATCCACATGTGGCTGGTGCACTGAGCACATGGGTAGAGACCTTTACTTTGTTTCTTATCCTCAATATATACCTGTTTTCCTCCAGATTGCTAATGACCTCTTGAAGAGCAACCCTGTCTGCACAAAAGGCAACTTCAGGCAGTTACCGAAACCCGCCTGCCCACTCCACCCCCTGTTCCACTGTTTTCTTCTCCACCAATGTTCTTCTATTCCAAAGCAGGCATCCTCACATTTCAGTGTTTTCATCTCACAATTTCAGTGTCTTTCTTTATACTTTGTCTTATCTAGCAGTTCATCAAGCTCCACCTTGCAGAATGCAGTGATAAGGAAAGAATTAAGAGCCTGAAATTCACCTCTATGAGTTGATAAAAACCTCCCCCTCTGGTCTCTGGACATACTCAGGGACTGGGGAGCAAATTCCAGAGCATATATAGAAAAGGATTATGTAAAAATAAAACTGAAAAAATGAAAGGAAAATGTTTATTAAAAAGTCCCAGCATACCTTTTAACATAATAGTGTGAAGATATTTAATATCAGCAAACTATCAAAGCAAGCTGAGGTCTGGGAATCTATGGCTGTATTACTTCTCTCTGTGTTCTTGCCCAGCCTTCAAAGACTGTGTTCACAGCACAAGTGATAATCAGACCAGGCAAAATTAGAAAAGACACTAATCAGCCCAATGTACTGACTAGTGTGATGCCACTTTAGCCCACGGCTACAACAGAATTGGTGGGAGAGAGAGATAAAGGCTGACTTTTCTAAACTGTGACATGTATGTGAATGAGCAACAGAGTAAGAAGACGTGCAACTAGACACACAGAGTCTCCAGATGTGGGAAAAAACCTGTTGTCTCCATGCCCACTGTCTACACCTCCCATCTCTGTGGGGCCACCTGTGCAGACTTTGCCTTCTACCTCTTTCTAACAGGTGATACCAGAGTTCAGTGGTTACATCCTGAAAAATGCAAGAACATTACTGAAAAGGAACTGAAATTATCCACTCAGTATTTCAACTTCCCCAGCATAGTAATGCAGAGGGATATCTGTGTTGAAATGTCCCTTCAGTTCCTGACATAAACAGTCAGCCATGGTGTGTGATCACCGTATCAGATCTTTTGCCTGGTGAAGTTAATGAGCCTTTGTTAACTTAAACTTTAGAGCAGCTGCAGAAAAACAGGTTTTACTTGGTCTTGCATCCAGATCACTTCCATCACTTACCTGAAGAGAAGTTTAGAATTTGAGAGAACACCTTACTTCTTGCTTTAGCTATTTTTGAAGCATTTCAGATTTTGCTTTCATCCTCCTATGCCCATGAAAATCAAAATTAAAAACAACAAAGCAGGCACTAACAAATGAAAACTTTCATATGCAATTAGATGCACTATGCATGAGGTATTTTCTCCGTAGTAAGATTTTAAACAATGGAAGCTTGCCAAATTCCAGTGTGTATTGAAATATTTTCTCAAACTAGAAGGGTAATAACAAATTTTTGACAAACCATCAATGCAATACATAAATCTCAGGAAAGCTATAATTTATTTGTCTGTATAAATTTTTCTGCTATTAAAGTTGGAGCTGTTCTGATAACATAAGTACATAGGATTGAGAAATACTTGATGTGCCATCACATTCAGTTCTTTATGTGTGAAAGTAACTGTACCCTAAGTAGTACACTAACAATAGCTTAATCCTCTACTTTCACTTTTCTTCTTTTCCCTGTGCTGTTGGAAAGACATGGACTGTGGATTCACAAAAGATGAAGTGGGGTTAGATTTGTTAAGTACCTATTTCTTGCAGCCAATTTGAGAATACCTACTAAAGACTCAATGAAATGCTGCCTGGGCAAACACTGTTCTTAAGACAAGAGCAGTCTGAGGTTCTACTACTCAGAGATACAACCACCCTAAAATTGTGGTGCTTATGACGAGGTCCTAAATCATAGAGCCTTTATAACACTATTGAAGATAATGTACAGAATCATAGAATTATTTAAATTGGAAAAGATCTCCAAGATCTTTAATTTCAACCTTTGGCCTATCACCAGCCCAGACAACAGTAATAACTTCCACATCCAGTCACTTCTTGAACACTTCCAGGAACACTCCACCACCTTCTTGAGCAGCCTGTTCCCATACTTAACAATCCTTTCCATGAGTAAATTCCTGATGTCCAACCTGAACAACCCTTGGCAAAGCTTGAGGCTATTTCCCCTGGTCCTGTTACTAGTTGCCTGGGACAAGGGTTGATCACCACCTGGCTACAACCTCTTTTCAGAGAGTGATAAGGTCACCCCGAGCCTCTTTTTTCCCAGGCTAAAAAAATCCCTCAGTTGCGGCTCACTCAGCTGCTCTTCATCTTGTTCTCCAGATCCTTCATTAACTCTGCTGCCCTTCTTTGGACACCCTCCAGCGCCTCAATGTCTTTCATGAAGTGAAAGTCCCAAAACTGAACACAGGACTAGAGGTGTGTCCTCACCAGTGCTGAGTATAGGGGAAGAATCACTGGCCTGGTCATGATGGCCACACTATTGCTGATACAAGCCAGGATGCCCTTGGTCTTCTTGGCCACCTGGGCACACTGCTGGCTCGTGTTCAGCTGCTGTGAAAAAGCACTCCCAGGTCCTTTTCCGCTGAGCAGTTTTCCAGCCACTCTTTCCCAGCTCGTCAAGGACGAGTCAAGGAGAAAAAGAAGAGGAGGCTGTAACAAACACCAACCCATAATGGGAGACCTCCGATGTACACTGTGCAAGTGCATGGGGATTTCCACTTACATAACATGGGGGAGGGACTGGAGTCCTCTAGATAGGTCTGTTCTGGCCACATATATCCAAATAGATGTCAGAGACTGACTGCATGAAAGACAGACAGTTCCTGCTCCAGGCTGGGGTGTGGTAACAAAGAGGACTAAGCGTGTTAAGCCTACTGAAGTCCAGGAATGCAGTGGCTAGTCCTACTGGGAATTTTGAACATATTGGGGTTGTTATGTAGAGAAACTGTGTGAATAGCACAGAGTGAGTGGGAGTTGACCATGGACTTTGTTTTTCTTCTTTGGCTTCTCTTTTCAGTTGCTAATTTTTTGCAATAAGGAGTTGGTTTCTTGAATTTTATACAGTGTCATCGTTTCACCTCAGAATCCTCCTGGTAATACTCCTTATCTAGATCATTAAAAAAGTTATTAAACAGAACTATCCCTGGGGAACAGCACTGGTGATTGGCTGCCAACTAGATGTAACTGCATTCACAAGCACATTCTAAGCCTGTCTAGCCAGTCAGTTTTTAGCTCAGTGAAGACTTCACTTGTCCAAGCCATGGGCTGCCAGATTTTCCAGAAGAATGCTGTGGAAGGTAGTATCAAAAGGTTTGCTAACACAGGTAGGCAACATGCACTGCCTATGAATGTGTTGACAGTGACTAACATACTTCCTCCTGGAGGGCTGTGTGCACAGGTGTTTAGTGTGATGAAAAGACAGACTGAGCCTAGGAGACAAAACATTTCTTGGTGCTTACAGAGCCGCAGGACCAAGCTCCACATCTTGCTCTTCTTTGCTCCTATCATACTACACCTTTCATAAGCTGAAGAGGTATATAACAGAGGTTAAATCCTTGTCTGAGAACCACAAAAAAGCACCATATCTTTTAGAGAAAGGACTCTCATTGAGAATGCAAACTTACAGGAAATGTCACGAAAGAGGAAGCAAATTTCCAAAATACCATGTCTACAAAGAATCCCTACCATTGGAGCATACTTGCTCCTGTCCGTTGCATCCCAACATCCTTGGTGATATTTGAGGCATTGTACTAACCTATATTTGATCATGTTGCAGACAAAAGAGGATTTTGCTCAAAATGTGTGGAAGTGTCAATGTTGACCTCAAAAGACAACAGAGTACCTCAGCTCTTTTCCTCTTCCTTCTTGTTTTTTCTCCTTCAGAGCACTCTGAACTCTGTATTCATTCAAAGGAAAAGGTGGGAACCGAAGCAGATAAAAACTCTGGGGGGCACTTGCAGATCTCTCAGCTCCATGACCATGCTGCTCAGGAGGGACCACCCAGGGCTACAAGACCCCCTAGCAGACCAGCACCTGCAAACAGAAATGTTACTACAGAACAAGTTATCTTTCTTACTGGGTTCATAGAAAATTTAAACAATACAAAAAATTACCACGGGGCCAGCCAAAATACAGTTAACAGTTCACACAGCAGGCTTGGGCTCCAACTTTTGGGCTTATCATGGCCAGTCTTTGCGAACGAAGATTTGGGGAAGGTCTTTTACCCTTCGGGCCTGCACAATGGATTTTCTAGGTGAGACACAGTGTGTGCTGAACTGAGCCCACCTTTAATCCTGAGGTTCATCTGCCGGGGCCGAGTGAGCTTGGACAGTGGCAGCGAGGTCCTCAGGACGTGGGTTTGTTTAGAGTGACCTTCTCTTAGATGGATGGCCTTACAGGGCTGACGAGCTCCATCTGCCCGGGGAAGCCCCCTGACCGGGAATCGAACCTGGGCCTTGGTGGTGAGAGGCCGCATCCTAACCACTAGACCACCAGGGGGTCCCTTTGGGCTTATACTGGTAATGGAAAGTGATAAATTTGGTTTTGTGGTTCTTTCAGTATGTTAAGTAAATGGTGGCTGGGAAATATGAGGTAGAGGTAAAAAAAACAGAACAAAACAAAACAAAACAAAACAACCTAATTTTTCTGATTAGTGAAATATGTAGATCTGTCTCTATTCACTAAAAAAAAAAAAAAAACAAAACAAAACAAAACAAAAAAAACCCTCAAACTAAAACCAATAGATAGATGTTCATATGTTATTCCAGGGAGTTGTAAATTAGGGAATGGAGGAAAGGAAATATGTAAAGGTTTGGTGTCTTAATTCTTGAAAGTACCACAATTTCTCTTCAGTGTTCAGTGACTCTTCTCAGCTCCTTAGCTTATGATAAGGATAAATTCCAGACGTGGTATGTATTGCAGCACAGAAGCAAATGGTAATTTTGAAGGAATATTTGTGTAAACTGTTGTGTTCTGGGGGGACTTAATATAAAGAAATATATTCAGTAGCTCAGTTTGCTATATTGGAAATGGGAATTGGGAGCATTGCTGAAAGGAGCTGCCTCTTATTCATTTGTCGGGTTTAATTTTATTAACCAATGCAAATTATTTGTTAAACATATATAAAATAAATTGAAAAGGAGAATGAACTCTGCATCATCACTGAGACCTTTAGTCTAAATATCCCAATAAAAATAACTACAAAACCCTGGGTACCAGGTGCTTTTTATCCTGAGTTTACACTACACTGTAGTGAAAGGCCTTGGAAGGGAATGGTTGAAGTTTCCCCCCTAAAACTGCAGCATTTTCCTATCAGTATCACATTTCCTTGAAGGCCAGGTTTAGACCTGTTTAAGATCTAATGTGTTTGGACAGCAAAAATGCTGTATGTTATAAGGTAGAATCCCTTTTATACAGAAGGAATTGGATCAATGTGACCCAAATTTTCTCTCTCTCCATTTTTTTGACGTGCTATTTCAAACCCTTGGCATTATCTTAAGGAAGGGGCTGATCAAACTGTAGGTCTGGCACTTGTCAGTTGTGGATAACTTTGGCTTCAGTCAGTCGTGTTCACACACAAATGAGTCGTGACAGAAATAGACTGGTGAATAGAAGAAGCAAGTTTACTGCGGGTAACTTTTATAAATGTAACAAATAATAAAGTCTGCTCAGTAGGAAAACAACCTGAAATAGTTAACAGATTTATATATTCTCTCTTTTGCTATCAGGAACTGCTCCTTTAAAAATAAGTACCTTGTGGGGAGAAACAACAAAAGGGCTATAATCATAAACTCTTCTTCTGCTCTGTAAAGTGAGATAATGAATGAGTGTCCTGCTCATGAACAGAAGACATTGCTATGTACAGAGAACAGCAGAAGTCTCATAGTGACATCAATTCTGCCTTAGGGAAAGGTGATGCATATCTTGAGTGAAACAGCAGAAACAGAAATCCCACTCCTCTCTGCTTTTTCAGGATTTTTTTTCTGCTTGTCTAGAATTCAGAAATCTAAAAATATATATATTCCATTCAAGTCAGAGAGAGAAAAACAAAATTCTACTGCAGAGTCCCCTAACTGGAAAAGAAGTAAAACCAGTGTGGTCTTATTTTTATCCATGCGATGTCACTCTGCTATGTACAGTGTGGAAAGAAATTAAAAAGAGAAAGGCGGGACGAGGGGAAATAAGGAAGGGGTTTTTCCTAAAGCAAATACAACTCAAACACATTTTCAAAGCAATTTGTATTGATGTCTCTCCAATGAGTTTTTATTTATTGCCCATAAGTTTCTAATTAATAACAATTAATATTATGACCAGAATTGTCTCACATCCTCAGCTCACTTTGTCACTATCTTTGTCTCTTTGATTAATGCATAGTCATTTATTATCTTATTTAACAAGCTGAGGTTCCTCTTGACAAACAAGACTAAATTATTCCCATAATATTCTCCTTATTGCAGAAAAGGAGATTTAAACTTAATAAAAATTATCCTCAATAAATTTAAAGCATTCTCATTGCAATTTTACAAGATAGAAATAGGTTTTTTATTTGGTTTATAATATATGGAGTTGTATAAAGCAGCCATTAATAAAATTTACATATTCATTTGTACTGCTTCTGTAGCCCTGGGTGCTTATTATTTAACTTTTGCTGTATTTATGAAAATAATTAATGGTCTGACCAGATAAGGGACTCCAATACTCACTAGAATGAGATAATTAAGGGCATAAATAACTTTTAAGTTTTGTATTTTGCTTTTTTAATTGATTATTTTTTTCTAGCTAAACCTCATAAAGAGGAAATCAGTTTACCTGGGGATTATAATGAGTTTGCATGAAGCAATTTGACAATGCTGGAGTTGTCTGGGAGGCTGTGCCAGGAGCTGCTGGGCTCTGCCCAGTGGAGAGGGGTGCAGCACCTCAAATCTCAAGTGTGTCCATGCCATCAGGGCCAGTCTCTCCCCAGGGAGCCCAAATCCCACTCTCTTCTCTCCCATCTGTGCTGAGAGGGAAGCAGAGACAAGATTTCTCATTGCCCAAGAAAGCATCCCTGCCATGCAGATGAGGAGGAGGGAAGCACCAAGTTTGTCTGTAATGAGGATATTCGTAATGAAGGGATGTGGGAATCCCTCTGACACACAGTCTACTGGGCTCCCAGAGGACATGGGATTTTTTGAGCTGCAGTCCTTCTGCTATTCGATTTCCACAGACATGAAGAATTGAAACAGGTTGGCAGGCTGCACTTCATTTCATTTCTTCCTAGAGCTCCTTTCTTCCCCTGGTTCATTTTCATAAATGTATTTTTATATTTATAATTTATTCCAATTTCATTAACAAGGAATTTCCCATCATTCTACCTGCATGTTTCTTAAGCAACATGTATAAACCATACAAAAATAACAGGAATGTTGTTATTTGATTGGGAAAGCAGAGCCACCCATTCATAGCACCCAGTTACTCTTTATTCCCACACATTCCCGAGCAGGGGCATAAGGGAGCAGCCTCAGGTGGCAGCAAGGACCTTGGGACAAAATATGTTTCTGAGAGGAGGAGGTGTGGATAAGATGGTCAGCATTCACTGTTGCATCTGAGAAATCAATCAAGTGATACTTCAGGGGAAAAAAATCCCATCATGGCCTGATAAATTGAAGTGACTGCACCTAGAGAAAATTTGCATACCTAAATAGCTTTTGAGATCAGATAATAATCACTAATTTTACTATCTATGAGGATAGTCCCTCTTTGGGTAAATAAAGGCCACCTTTCAGGGCTTTTTTGTCACCAGTGACCTGTGTAACATGACCCAGTAAAGCTAATCAATATGATTGTCTTTTCATCAATATTTGACGAATACTGGAAGCAAATGGCTCTTTCTAACTGCAGACTCTCAGGACATAAAATGTAAAAGTATGTGGCAGGTTAAAATTAAAAGCCAATGACAGCTGTCTCTGTAAAAATTATTCAATGGCCTGTAATACTGAAGCATTTTTTCTGAGGTAAGTCAGCTTTGCCATGTACTCATTGAGGGCCTCCTCTTTCTTCTCCTCACTATTCCCTAGTGAAGATGGTGATGGCAGAGTGCTGTGCAGGTAGAGGTCAATCTTGACAGGACACTCCACTCAAAGGCCTTCTCCTGGCTTGATTTAAGAATTTAGTAATGAGTGCAGAATCTGGGCTAAAACCAGGTTAAATAAGTATGTCTCCTTGATTCCTACTATTAAATAAATCAAAACATATTATTCTTCAGATATGAAGAAAACACAGAAAAAGAGCAGTGAGAAAGAATAAGTCAGCCCTTTGCAGGATCTTTATGTCATAATGAATGCTTGCCAGCCCCCCCAGCTGCAGTAGCGGGCACATTGGTGGCTATGTAAATCAGACAAAGCACTCCACCTTCTGCATACCAGAGTGGAAGATTTCCATCCTCTCCATCTGGCTCATGGGGTCTCTGGAAAGACATTTCCCGTCACAGTTCGTCCCTCTATGAAGTTTGTGGGTTGCTATGGCAGCAAGGGAGCTTGAGGGACTTTCACCAGTCTGTAGTCCATTCCAAACCTTGAAGTTCAGTGCCAAAATTGTGGGTAAGAAACAGTTCAAGGATTTTGAACCCATTTCTCTATCCCCCTCTTTGTAAACCCATTTCTCTATCCCCCTCTTTGTAAAAAGGTGTGACAATCTCCTTTAGCCTTCATATGATAAGACATTGAGCACCTTTCTGCCATATTTCACAGAGGCACCTTGCTATGTTTAAATTCAACCTTTGCTTTTCTGATACCAAATAACCTTCCTTTTTTGCTGGTGTGTTGTTCCCTTCTATCCAAAATTCCTGTAATTGACATCTCAACAGATGACATTCTTTCTGACCACACATTTAATTCTAATTGTATAGCAATGATCCCCAAGATCCTGGTCCCCGCAGTGGTCCCAGGTTGCTTGGTCTGGCCAGCACAGGGAGGTCATGTCAGGACCATGGCAGGGGTACAAAGCCGTAAAGAAAGAAAAACCTCTTCACATTCTGACTTCTGTCATCTCCATCTGCGGATATGGCCTGACAACCTCACTCCTCCATCACAAGCACGGTCATGCAGGGACATGGGGCTTAACAGGATGACCCTAGATTGTTGGCTAACGCAGCTGCAGCGATCAGCTCTTGGAGGGTAGAGTGCAGGGGTCTGGCAGCAAGGAGAGGACCCTGACTTTTGCACTAACCAGTGCAACACGCTGTTGCAAAAGACTGTGTAAACCAACATCAATTTTTAAGCAAATTCTAATTCTAGGACATGGCTCTAAAACCACCCATACACCTTTTTATCTCTCTGATATTTGTGTCCTGTGTTCCAATTTGTAGCCTGAAAAGAGGCTTGGGTATATGCACTTCTTTCTTCCTGCCTCTGCCCACCTTCTCTGCTGTTCCCACATGCCACGACAGCTCTCTGCAAATTCCTGCCTTCCCCTTGCATGTGAATTCCTGGAGTTCTGTTCTGCAACCTAGGGAGCAACAAACAGAGATATCAAGGGGCAAAACCAGCACCCAGCCCTTCTCTGATTTCCCTGTCTCACCCTGTGACCTCCATCTCCTACAGCAGCTCTGAAGCCAGTAGGGCAGCAGGCTGATACTCAGGTCTGACTGGCAGGGCAGATCTCTTCAGCCTGAATGAGTGAGGGAAGCAGAAACGAGGACATTTGTAGGAGGTTTTGCTCAGAGTCAGCTTGAAGTTCATCTTTGTGCTTTCCTGGTTCTACTGGCTGTGGGGGAGAGAGCCCAGACTGGCATGAATCAGGCAGACTAGCTAGAGAAGACAGCATATTCTAGTTTTTTTCTCTGTCCTGGATGATGGCTAAAATGCCAACTCGTAACTATTGTTCAGAATTTTCCCTTTTGATGTTAATACCCGTGTTAATTACTAAAGATAACAACAATTAATTTAGCTGAGCCAAGATGGCCAGTCATTTTGGAAATAAAATATGTACACTCACTTTCTGTTTATACAGTTTGCATTCACTTGCACACTACTTTTATTGGGTCCTCTGCTTCTTAAAAATACCATTTCAGGAGAGAAGAAAATTTTGTTTAGCATATTACCCCTGTGAGTCACCCTTTAATAGGAAAAGCCAGGCATACATATACCTTTCTGGACTCCTCTGTTATGAGATGATGCATGAAATAATGCATTAACTAATTTGATCCAGCAACACAAAGGAGGTCATGAATTACTGTAACAACTATCATGGACAGGAAATTAATATTCTCATAGCTACACTGATCCTGTAAATGAAGTATCAGAGGTGATTAAAACCTCATTTTGACACGGCAAACTGTCTCAGAAAATCATGAGAATTTTATAAATATGCTGACAAACACAATTTGTCACAAACACACCACAGGTGTGAATGACCTGAGACCTTACAGCACAGTTTAACCTGCGGTCATTGGAAGCATCAGTGGGGGATTACAGAACCACCGTGTGAGCAGACTGCTTTATGTGTCACCAGCAACTTCCTGTTAGCTTTTAAGAGCCTCCTAAAATGTGATACTTCATAGCAGCACTTAATATTCTTTATCACTTCTGAGGGCAATGGTGAGGAGAAACTCTTCAAGTTAACAAGTGTGGAACCTCATTTCTGAAGTTAAACCCTAATCACAACAGACAGCATTTATATCAATTTTGACTTTATTTGACACTCAGAAAAAATACCAAAAAAGATGAAAAAACAAATTATATGTTTTCCCCTCAAAGATTCCAAAGTTAATTTTTTTAACTGGCTGTAATAGGGCTCAGTGACTTTTTTTTTTTCCTAACTTCAAAACACTGGATGGGAGAGGGCAGTACCAGTCATCAAGGACAGCCTAATGCTAACACAGATAATCACATCACTGAATCCACTTCATTAACTCACAGAGAATACAAGAACAACATTTACTAGGAAGCTTTACTGGAGGGTGGCGAATGAAAAGATAATGAGGCCAAATTCATAATTCCCATATGTATAGTGGAACAGAAACAGAGCAGCCTTTAGGATCATGATCTTGTCATGCAATGTGTGAGTCCAACAGGTCTATCAGGAATGCTGTGAAAATCTCCCAGCCATTTACACATTGCTGCCATAAAAGTGGGTTTATGGTGTATACAACTAACAGTGTCTTGAGAAAGTAGTTTTGAGAGCTCTGAAGTCAATCTTCACATGAAGCAGAAAGGTTAGGGTTAGATGGTCAATCAAATCTGACCATCCTAGTCATACTGGCACAGCAGGTCTGATAGTTCTGATTAAACCTAATTAGATAAGTTGGTTTTGTGGACCAAGTGGCTTAGTTGGATGCCAAGCTGAGACCAGGATTGGGCTCTGTCAGCATGCTGAGTGACAGCATTCTGACTAGCAACATGGAACATCAAGGGCAATATTTTTGGTGGAAATGCACTTAATGGAAAAGATTTGAAGAAAAATGTAAAGTTCCTCTAGCTCATTAAAATTAAACTGATACTTCAGAAAAAAAATTTCTAGAAGAGCTGGTCTAATTTTCACAGGTTTGCAGAAGAGGAAGTATTTGTCACCCTGAATAAACTGTGAAAATAGTTTTAACTTGTTTAATTACAATTGGCATTCCTTTAGCACAGCCAAATGCTAGAGGTGGCCAGCTCTCTGAAAAATTACTGTTACAACAATAATGTTGCTGTGGGAGCCCTGTGGGGGAAACTGTAAGCCAGCTTCGAACTCTCTTTTTTCATTAAGCCATCTCTAAAACCTGAGCTATCTGCTTCTTTTCAAGTCGCTGAACATTAGGAATTTTACTCAAATCAGCATTATAAGCAGGAGCCACTTGGTTTTTACTGTCAGACAGATTGGCTTTTCACTTAGTGATGAAGAACATGGATACCTTTAACATGAAGTGGTTATCACCATCAAGTTCCAGTTATACATGCTCATTTACAAATTCTGCTTGTCTGATTTAGGCTGAGAAGAACTTCTTGTCTTCCAAACTCTTAGACTGATCTACTGGCAACAATTTTAATTCCTTTTCTCTTCATGGACTAAAGCTGTGCATGCTCTGTGGGGTGTTTAAGACTGTGTTGGTTTCATAAATTGACATGGAAATGGAGCTTTTTGGGATTCAACTCTATATGCATTATGATTCTAGGACCTCCCTCCCAACACCAACAAGCAAGTGTCAGAGTCTCTTTTGTCTTCCTGTCTTCTTTGTCCTTATCATGGTGTTATTTTCCTCCCTCCTTTGGTGAAATATGATTCACAACAGAAATTAAGAAATTAAGAGCTGTGTATACTATCCCAGGCAGAGATTCCTCAGCACATATAAGTGGGTCATTGTCACAATTGCAAGCCTACTCAAAGGCTGGAAACTGTGCATATGTTCATGCATCATGGTGATGCTGTGTTTGGGTTAGTCACTATGCTTGGCCAGAAGTTTCCTTTGTTGCTGTCAGAGGTGCAACTTGAGCCACGCTCTGCTGAATTAGAGGTGAAGTATCTTGAAGACTCTTGCCTAGATCTGTTCTCACTGGGGATGCCATGAAAGTGGAAGGAGGGTGTTGGGTATCTCTCACTGGAGAGTTAGGAAAACAGCTTACTGAACCCACTAAAAAACTGAACTTTTCCCTCTGCCAATCCTACATTTCAGTGGGGTGTAAGCCATCTGGTAGCCTACCCCGGGTAAAAGAATGTTAGCCCTATCTGCCACAAGCCACGGTGAATTTTTGCCTTCAATCTGGGGCATTTCCTGGTGCCTGCAGTTTCATCAAAGTCTGTCTGGCAATCCCACTCACTGCCTCTTTCCCAGGCTTGGTGCTTTCTCTACTGGAATCCATCATTATAGACTTTAGATGGACTTAGTATTTTTTTGGCTTTTGCAAGATTGTAAAGCGTTAAAATTACCAAACATTTGACCACATTAATATTTCTTTAACATCTATTAATCCACTCCCTCTCTAAAAAGGGAACTATTACACTAAAATAACATGACCACATCAGTCATGATCTTGTAATACCTCTACAGCAGCTTTCATACCATACTTCTTTTCTACAGAAATGCTATCTGTCTTAGGCCCGGGGATAACAGAGAGAGGGAACAACCAGAGAAAAATAAGAAGGCATTTTCAAGGTCGGCAATGCACTGCTAACCCTTTCTGTGACTGCCCAACCTATCCCTGACACAGCCCCATCCCCAAGAATACACGTGCTATCTAGGGCACCCCTGTGGCCAGCTCTGGCAGCCCAAGGCACACTTAGAGTAGACAGAGATTTTCAGTATAGGCCTTTTTTCCCTAGGATTCAAGGTGCTACCTCTGCTGAGCTGAGCTGCAATTGTGAGCCTGAGGCTTTTCTGGAACAGAATTTCATCATCGCAACTGGATGGGAAAATGTTTTAACAGAGCAAATATGCTTCATTTGGGCTTGGATGCTTCTTTGGTAGAAATTTTTCTGATATTCTCAGGAGTGTTGCCGGTGTATTTTGGTTCTGAAAAAATCTCCGGAGCAGTTAATTAGGGGTGAGATAAGAAAGGGTTTATTTGCCAAGGCAATAGGTGATATAGACGCGCGCGCCGGCCGTGCCCGAGAGGTTACATTTTATAGCATTATGCATCCAATCCCAGATGTGTCCACCCTTTGGCCCTTCCTCTGGACCGCCCCGGGCCCTCCCCTGAGAATTGGGTCTGGGGTCTTTTTGGGACCACCTACTTCATCATCTTCAGCTTCATCAGAGTACAAAGGGTATATTGTCACCTAGTTTTTGACCGTACTCTGTGGTTTAGGCCCTGATACGCTGTTCTCCAAACAGTCTAGGCCTTTACCTTGACAAAAGACTAAACACTGCTACTGGATTCAGGAGTAGGTTGATATAGAAGGCATAGAATGGGGTAAAAGGGTTAGGGAATGCATAAACAAGGGAAAGGAACAAGGGACAGAGGGGTTTCTGCTTTTAAAACCTACCTATAAAAGTTACAAATCTTACAAATATTAGAAAAATAAAAAAAAAACATTAGGGCCTTAAGGCATCAGGAGGAATTGTGTGTCATCACTCAATTTACAAAGAACAAATGTCAGATGAAAATGTTGCTGAAGATGATCCTGTTTGAACTACAAACACAAGCTAACACACTACCTGTCTGGCAGTTCTGGACTCTGCAAAGGTTGCTGCACCCGGGCAGTACCTCCAACCATATGAGCCCATACATGAGCATAGGTGTTGGTATTGCTGCTTCTCCTTTTCTGCAGTATTCTGTTCAGCTGATTGTTAAGTATGGTTTGGTTTTTAGTAAACATTTAAAATTAAACCTAGATAATAGACTTCCTTGAATGTGACACTGATAGCAATTACGAGAAAACCAAATATCCCTTCAAACCATTTGTGAAGCTAATAGATCCTAAGAGAGGAGCAAAGCTTCCACTCAAAGTGAGAACTGTGAATGTTCAGTTAGTCAGGCTAAAAAAAAAATAAAACCTTGTCAATCTCTCTACCCTGTAGATTCATAGACAGGAAGAAAGCGGCAAAGCCTACCTTACTTCGTTAACTGAATCCATGTTCTGCACCGTGTTTGTACTGATACCAGCAACTCTTTTCTTTCAATATATGTGATTACGGTTGCCAAAATGCATTTTCACAAATAGACTGTTTGTCTGCAGTCTTACTTCCAATTGATATTTCATACCAAAATTTTCAAAGACAGTTCAATGCATAATTTTCATTTATATTTTACATATTTTTCCAAGTTATTATTGCTTATTTCAGTCTCTAAAAGCTCACTAGTTCTTTTTGAATTGCAAAAATCTTGCCTAAAATGAACTCTGAGCGATCAATTAGTTGGATTACAGAATCAAACCTATATGCTAACTATTGTGTACTTTCATAGATTCCCTTATATTCTCTCTACTCATATTTTAATGAAGTTTTTTTTAGTGACAAGATCTTTCTCTATCTCCAGCTTTAATTTCAGCCCCAGATATTCCTGGAACACGAGGTGCAGTTTTCATAGAAAACTAGAAAGTCAGATATGTCTGTGTCTGCCAGATGTGCAAATGCAGTCATGTGGTGTGATTGACAAACCAGATCACGTTCCTCATCATTACAAAGCGGTGGAGTTGCCCAGTATTGCATAAGACACTGGCATTTGGGAGAAAATTTTTTCAAAGTGTGTGACTCTGAATGTCTTTGGGCAGATGGGTCTCTCCTTGCAGGGTCCGACTGGTACACCTAATACGAGAGTTTTATTACAGGGCTTGTAATTAGCAACTAATAAAATCCCCCCCATCCTCAGCCTCCTTGTAGACCAGCAGCAGGTTCTCCTATTTTCAGACATATGCGAAAAATGTGCCAAATCACTTGGCATATCTCAGCAAGAAATGTGCCAAATTGCGTCACAGCTAAACTGCCTTTTTAAAAAAAAAATACAAATGCTGCCGCGGCTCGGTTTGTGTGGAATGAGATTACCCTCCCCTGGAGCCGGGATGTGATGGGGATCCCCCTGAGGACAGCTTCACCGCTCCTGCCAGCTTGCTTGCCTTGCTTCCATAAGTTAAATCTTTTCATTTTAAGTGCTTTTGGAAAACTCCACTTGAAGAAAAGTACAAAGATCAGTGTTTACAGAGCCATAGTGCTGTCTACTCTCTTATATGGATCCGAATCATGGTCACCTACCACCACCACCTGCGTCTCCTAGAACGCTTCCATCAACGCTGTCTCCGTACAATCCTAAACATCCACTGGTCAGATTATGTGACCAATGCATCTGTTCTAGAACAAGCAGCAGTCACAAGTATTGAGGCCATGTTGCTGAGAACACAGCTG